>NC_140686.1:4602500-4727500 GCF_054131305.1 Coturnix japonica
CAGAACGAAACGGACCGAGCCGGGACGGGACAGAACCGAGCGGACCAAACCGGGACGGCAGGTATGGGAATGGGGGGGGGGGCAATGTGACCGGGGGGTCACCTGGGGTCAGTGTCACTGGGGTCGCCATCATGGGGGTGTCACCGTATTGGGGGGGGTCACCTGGGGTCACCATTACTGGGGTCACTGTCATGGGGGGGGGGTCAACATAATGGGGGGGTCAACATAATGGGGGTCAACTGGGGTCATTGCCACTGGGGTCACCATATTGGGGGGGGTGTCCCCATCCCTGGTCGCCATTTGCCATGTTCCACCATGTCTGTGTGTGTCCCCAGGTGTGTCGGTGTCACCACGGCTCAGCACAGCATCAGCAGGACCTCCCTTATCAGCAGGACCCCCCCCATCCCCCCATCCCCCCTTATCACCATGTCCCCCCTTATCACCACCAAGGCCCTCCTTCTCACTATCACGACCCACTATCGCACCACCACAGCGCCCCCTGTCGGCCCGCCCCCCCTGTGTGTCGGGGCAGTTGTGGTGGTGATGATGTTAATTAAGGCCGTAATTACTAATTACTATTACTAATAACGCACTCTGTGTCATCCCCAGGCTGTGCTGAGCGCAATGTGGGACAGAAGGCAGCAGCTGGGCACCAACTGTGCACCATCATTAGTGCACTATCACTTGTGCACCATCATTTGTACACCATCAGCTTTGCACCACCGCTCGTGCACCATCATCTTTACACCATCACTTTACACCTTCAGTTGTGCATCATCACTTGTGCACCATACCTTTGCACCATCACTTTGCACCACTACTTTGTACCATCATTTGTACAACATCACTTGTGCACCATCACTTTGCAGCATCCCTTTGCACCTTCAGTTGTGCACCACCACTTTGCACCATCACTTGTGCACCATCAGCTTTACACCCCCACTCTGCACCAGGAGCAGAGCTCAGCAGCTGTTCCCTGTTGTGTTGTTGTGTTATTGTGTAGTTGTGTTGTTCCAGCCCTGCTCACACTCGTGTGTTTATTGCACCATTATGGGCTTTTTTCCCCCAATAAAGCCCCACTCACAGCTGCAGCTTCATCCTGGCTCGTCCCCCTCCATCTTCCTCCTCCTCCTCCTGCTGTTGTTCACCCCCCGGCTCCGCTCACGACGCAGCCGCAGCAGCGACTCCAGGGCACGATGGGCGCTCATCACATGGCGGCTGTAGGATAATGGGACCCCATAGGGGATAATGAGACCCCATAGAGACCAATGAGACCCCATAGGGAACAATGAGACCCCATAGGGGGCAATGAGAGTCCCCATAAGGGACAGTGAGACCCCATAGGGGATAGTGAGACCCCTATAGGGCACGATGGGCGCTCATCACACGGCGGCTGCAGGGACAATGAGACCCCATAGGGGACAGTGAGACCCCATAGAGACCAATGAGACCCCATAGGGGATAATGAGAGCCCATAGGGGATAGTGAGATCCCACAGGGGACGGTGAGACCACACAGGGGACAGTGAGACCCCATAAGTGCCAATGGGACCCTAACCCTAACCCCCCCCCCAGCACTCACTTGAGGTTGGACAGCTCGAGGATCAGCCCCCCCAGCACCGCAGACGCATCCTCACGTGGTGCCACCTCATTCCTGGGGGTCAAAGGGGGTGAAAATAGCACCAATCCGGGGCTTTTTAAGCCCAAAATGAGCTCTGGGTTCTGGTGGGGGGAGGGGGGTCCAACCTGGGGATGCAGCTGGGTGAGGCCGGGTCCCCATCGGCGTCCACAGGGCACAGAGGGGCTGCAGGCTGGGAGGGGGTGGGGGGCTGGGGGGGAAATGGGGTGAAATGGGGGCAACTGGGGCAACAGGGGATGAACTGGGGGGAACTGGGATGAACTGGGGTGAATGAGGGTGAATGGGAGGGGATTGGGGGATATGAGAGTGACTTGGGGGGGGACTGGGGTGATGTGGGGTGAATTGGGGTGAACAGGGGAGAATTGGGGGGATTGGGGGGGTCTGAGAGTGACGGGGGGGAACTGGGATGAACTGGGGTGAATGGGGACAAATTGGGGGGGATTGGGGGAACTGAGGGTGACTTGGGGGGGGACTGGGGTGAACTGGGGTGAATTGGGGGGGATTGGGGGGATCTAAGAGTGACTTGGGGGGGAATTGGTGTGACTTGGGATGATTTGGGGGTGAATGGGGGGGAACTGGGGTGAACTGGGGCACCAAGGGCTGAACTGGGGGGAACTGGGATGAAATGGGGTGAACTGGGGGGATCTGAGGGTGACTTGGGGGGGAACTGAGATGATTTGGGGTGAATGGGGGCAAATTGAGGGGGACTGGGGGATATGAGAGTGACCTGAGGGGGGACTGGGATGAATTTGGGTGATTTGGGGGTGAATGGCGGAGAACTGGGGTTAACTGGGGTAAGTTGGAGTGATTTGGGGTGAACTGGGGTAAATTGGGGCAATCTAGAGTGGAATGGGGGGTAAACTGGGGTGAACTGGAGCTCTATGGGGTGAAGTGGGACAATGTGGGTTGCAGTGGAGTGCTATGGGGCTGTTCCCTATGGGTTCTCATAGTACTCTGGCATTACCTGCAGCAGCTCGGTGTCCCCCCCTGGCACCCCACTGTGCTCCGGTGCTGAGATGTGGGGCAGCCCCACAGTGCCAGCCCCATAGCGCTCCTCACGCTCTGCCCCACAAGTGGGCTCCACTTTGGCTGCCCACTCCCCCTCCAATGGCTCTTTGGTGGCCTCAATGCATTCTGAGCCCCCATCGGTGTCACTATGGGGCTGTGGGGTGCTATGGGGCTGTAGGTCCCCCATATCAGGGCTGTTCTGGTCCTCCTGCTGCTCGCAGCCATCCATCCCATCCTGGAACAAACCCCCCCATAACCTGTGTGCTCCCTGCCCCATAGCCATGGGGAGCTGTGGGGTGACGCTGGGGGGGCAGAGGCCCTGTCCTACCTGTGCCAATGGGGCCGCTGTGGGGCTGAGCTCCTCCATCACGCTGAGCTGTGGGGTGGCTGCTGCGCCTCTGTTATCAGAGCGGCTGGGAACCAAACAGACCCCAAACCCCATCAGCTGGGGGGCACGAGGACCCATTGCTGGCCCCAGGCCCCATTCCTACCCCCAAGCCCCATTTCAGCCCCCATTTCCACCTCCAGCCCCTCCTCTGCCCCCCACCCTCCCATTTCCCCCCATTACCTCTCTGTTCCATCTCCATGCACTGAGTCCATCCCTCCGCCATTGTCCAGAGCGTCGCCTCCAATCATGGCCCCCATACTGATGTCCTCCATATTGGTGTCCCCCCCATTTATGTCTCCCCCATTGCTGTCCCCCATATTGCTGTCTCCCCCCTTGGTGTCCCCCATATTAGTGTCCCCTCCACTTACATACCCCTCATTGCTGCCCCCTCTATTGGTGTCCCCCCCATTTCTGTCCCTCTCCTTGATGTCCCCTCCATTGATGTCCCCCTCATTGGTGTTCCCCATATTGCTGCCCCCTCCATTGGTTTCCTCTTCCTCGGTGCCCCCCATATTAGTATCCCCCCCCTTGGTGTCCCCTCTATTGATGTCCTCCCCCTTGGTATCCACTCCATTAGTGTCTGCCATATTGGTGTCCACCATACTGGTGTCCCCTCCCTTGCTGTCCCTCCCCTTGGTGTCCCTGTCCCCTCCATTTTTGTCCCCTCCATTGGTGTCCACCATATTGGTGTCCGCCATATTGGTGTTTGCCATATTGGTGTCCCCCCCCTTGGTGTCCCCTCTATTGTTGTCCTCCCCATTGGTGCCCCATCCAATCATGTCCCCCCCCTTGCTGTCCGCCATATTGGTGTCCCCTCCATTGTTTCCCCCCTCATTGGTGTCCCCTCTATTAGTGTACCCTCCATTGATGTCCCCCCCCTTGCTCTCCCCCATATTAGTGTCCCCCCCATTAGTGTCCTCCATATTGCTGTCCACCATATTGCTGCCCACCATATTGCTGTCCCCCATATTGGTGTCCCCTCTATTAGTGTCCCCTCCATTTGTGCCCCCTCCATTGATGTCCCCCCCCTTGCTGTCCACCATATTGTTGTCCCCACTATAGTCGTCCCCCCCCTTGTTGTCTCCCCTCAGTCCTGCCCTGACTTTGACATTGGGGCCATCATGGTGGTCAACACCTGCAAGAGGAACAGCAGCTGCTTGGACGCCATTTTGTGGCCATTTTGAGGCCCTTTGGAAACCATTTTGTGACCATTTGGTGGCCATTTTGAGGCCATTTTGCGGCTGCTTGGAGGCCATTTGGTGGCCATTTTGAGACCGCTTGGAGGCCCATTGGAGGACATTTTGAGACCATTTTAAGGCCATTTTTTGGCCATTTTGAGGCCATTTTAAGTCATTACCTGTCACCTGGCTGCTCCTCCTTTTGCCCATGGCGCCGCTCACCTGAGGGGAACACACGCCCATTGAGCATTATTTCCTCACTATTTCCCCTCAAATCCCCCCTGACCACCCGGTCTCTCTCACTCCACGTCCCAGAATAACACCGTTATCCCGCTATAACGAGGCCCAATGGCGCCCATCCCGCCCCAAGGCCCTTCCCGGCCCCGCCGCCACTTTGCTTCACCTCAGCTCCCGCCCGACGCCTTCCCGCCTTTTTCACACCGCGCGCTCTGCGCCTGCGCCGCGCGGGGGACGCTGGGAGTTGCAGTCCCCGGAGAGACGTAACACGGCGCAGCGCGGGGGACACTGGGAGTTGCAGTTCGCGGCGCGCCGTAAAGCGCAGCGGGGTGCGGCGCTTTTGCGACAGCGTCGCCGTAAAGTGCGGAGGTGTTGGCAGCCCCGTAGGAGGAAGCGGTGAGTGGGGACTGACCGGGACCGGGGGGGTCCGATGGGGGGGGATCGAACGGCGGGGTCCAATAGGGGGGGGATAGACCGGGGGGGTCCAATGGGGGGGATCTAATGGGGTGGGGGTCCGATGGGGGGGGGTTCAGTGGGGGAGGGGGGGGTACAACGGGGGGATCCAATGGAGGGCGGGGGGATTCAATGGGGGGGGGATACAATGGGGGGGATCTAATGTGGGGGGGGGTCCGATGGGGGGTGTACAACCGGGGGGGTCTGTGCTCTGTCACAGGCATACAAGCCTGTTGGAAGGAGTGCATTGAGGCTGCAGCGCCCAGATGATAAACCTGAGTTAGCTGTCACCAGCAACCAAGCTTACGGTTAATTTCTGAAACAAGATTAGTGATAGTATTTCCAGGCAGCTGGCACAGAAGCTTCTTGGATTACAGTGCTGACAACACACATTCACCAGAGCCAGCAATTACAAAAAAATTCCCCACTCCCACCAGACCTTGAAGGACAGAGACCAATTTTGGTTTCTTCACTCTCACGAAGGGGAGTAAGTAAGAAGGTTCACTCAGTAATTCAACCTTACAGAGGCTACTTAGTAATTCTGTGAATTTAAGGAATTATAAAATGATGGATAAAAATCAGAAGTATTTTGTATTTAAATATATGTATACATTATACAGTTATTCTAATGCAACATCAAATGATTACCATTTTGCCCACAGATGTGAGAACTGTTAAGAGAAAATATACTTGCTTTTAACCACTGTAGATCACCCATGGCACATACCTAAGGACAACATAACAGCTGAAAGCAGTAACTGGGAGAAACACTATACAAAGTATACAGATTGGGCTGCACGTGCGTCAAGTGATTTATTAACACAACGAGGTTGGGGGGGAAGAAGAATTAAGTTTGATACCTGTTGTCTTCGTTTCTCCTCTTCAATAACAGCTTTGGCTTCTGCCTCTTTTATCTGTCCAGACATACAAAGTGATAAGTAACTGTTGTAAAAGCAGGTAAAACTATCATCTTACAGAGCCATAATTTATAGAACAGTTCTCAGAAAAGCGAGCAAAACCTTCACCAAGTGAGCTGTGAGCTTACTCAGATTCTAAAACATTCTGTGAAAAACCTCTATCAATTCATGTTTGAAAAACATGGAACATAAGAGACTCTACCATGTTATAAAACTAAACTTCTGACTAACTGGAAAATTCAAATGACAAATATAAAACCTGGGGAAAATATATATATTCATTAATACCAGGGAAAATTCCTTAATAAAGTCACTCTCTAAGCTTTCAGTAACTCAATCCTCAATTCAGCACACTGTACACTGATGGGTAAATCCTTATATATGTATGTAATTTACACTCACACACTTCATTCCAAGTAATTAAATATGCCCTGACTGCTAGAGCAAAAGGAAATCTCCACTTTTGTACCAAATGACATATTGGATAATGCATACTCATATTGTTCGACTGCTCTTGTCGTAATGGAAACTGTCAATGCAATTACATTTGCTTCACCATCAGAAAGTTTTATGAAAAATAAAACCTGGAACTACAACTGATCACTCTACAGAACTGTTACATAGCATTCAAGACAGCAAATTAAATGCCAGAAACTTAACCAGTTCATGCACCACTTCCTCATGTTTCCATAAAAGGCCTAGAAAAACAATGTGGATACTCTGTCTCTTTAGGTGAGATTATGCAGCAGTTTCTTTACTTCAAACAAAATTATTGGAGAGCATCCATGTTTACAATGGGCTGAAAAGCACATGCAGTTGCTGAAAGCTCTCTATAATTGTGGCAGTCACCTAATACTGTGTGACAGGAACACACAAGATAACACTTTGCTAACCTTCAAAGTAAAAGTAAGGCCTAAATGAAGTGCTTCTATAGCTCTCACTAGCAGTAATGATTTTATTATCATTGATTAGCACTTCTTGGCTGAAGAGGAAATCTCCAGTTCCAATGTACATTAAAAATAAAGAGGTAATAGAGCATTACCTTAACACAGTGTTTCATCAAGTGAGTTGACACTATCTACAAGCAGTGCAATTCTCAGCAATAAGCCAGATTCAATAGTCCAAAAATTAAATGTGCCATTAAACTATACGCTGAGTTACACTGCATTTCTTGCTATTACTGTCTTGAAAAAATAACGATCTGCCTGTTTTTTCCAACTTTTCTCAAGGCAATGAAGACAACATAACTAAAATGGATACACCACCTCAGACACCTTCCGTTTCATTTCCTTGCATAACACATCACACTCCAGTGAAACTTGGCCTTCTTGTATCTTGCTGCACTGTACTTCCTGTTAAGTATAAATTGAATTGTTTGTAATTCATTTCCCTATATAAAAATTTAATTGTAAAGTTCATTTTGTTGGGAAAATTGTAAAACAATTTTATTCGGTATATTTACAGAATGAAGCTAATAAATAAATATTATTTGAAACTGTAACTGTATTCAAGCATCCTTTTCTATTTTCCTTCTTTCTGATAAGCTAAACTGAAACAAGGATAAATCAAATGGTTCAGTTTAATTTTTCTTGTCTTTTTTTTTTCACTTATTTATTTAAGACAAAGCAATATAACCTTGTGAACTGTTACAAAAGATACCATGCAAAGTAACTAATAAGTAACTCTTCTGAAACTTCGTATCAATTCTCTAAACTGGCTGAAACTACAGGGCAAGGTCTGGTCATGGGAAGATCTCCCCTACTTCCTTCTCCTTCCTCCCCCTTACATTGAAGGCCAAAACAAACAAACAAACAAACAAACAACAACAACAGAAAAAAAAAACCAAAAAAAAACCACCAACAAAACCAAAACAGAATACCAGCACAGAGAGAAAGTTATAATCTTATAATCTATACTACTAGCCTATGAAGAATTTTGTCAGGAAAGCACAGTAACATAGCCAGAAGCTATTCTGGTTTTCATGCTTTCTGACAATATGCAGAACAATTTTCATAGCATACAGCAAAATCCAAAAACTAACTTCTTCAGAGCAATTCCAGCATGCTGAGATAAACCACCTGCCTAGATGGTTAAGAATATGGTCCACTACAAGTTGTGGGTTACAAATTCAAGTGGTTTATACGACCTTGCATGTTTACATGCATAGCCTCATGATGCAACAGTTAACTTCAACACCAGAAAAGGAAGAAAAAATCCTCCTGTTTTGCACTCAAATTATGAGCTCCTACATTTGATATTAATTGTGATGGTTCAGATGAGGCATATTTACAGAGCAGCTTGGAATACGTGTCCTGTCAACCCCCAACTTCACCAGTAGTATACACAGACAGAAGACTGGTAGAGGAGAATTCAGCTGCAAATATTAGGTACTCAATTCTGTTTCTCCTTATCTTCAAGATCACAGGCTGCAGGCACAGAAGACTAAATATACAGGTACACTATCCAATCCAAGCTAAGAAAGAAGTACACTATCTGCTGTAAGAATGCAGCTCCAAGCAAATATGCATAAGGACCTTCTGGAATCAAAGATATCCTAATTACGATCTCAGACAAGGGCAGATGCATAAAGCAAACGTTAAAAGACATCATCTTTCACACTACAGAAACGAGTCATATTTCTGCAGTCAGATTAGCTGCAACTAATACACAGTCCAATTATCAGTGGCTTATTGGTTCTACCATCATTTACCCTCTACACTGTAGCTCTCTGTACAAAAGAGAGCATGGATTTGGGGCTTGACCTGGAAACAGTGAGATGATATTTAAGGTGGGGATAGTGTTTTCTTCTCTTTCTGAAGGGAGACACCATTTCACTAGGAATCAGAAGGACCACTTTGTGGCTATTTAAATAAGTGGGCTGTCATCATATAAGAATTAATTTTTATTAATTATATAATTAACTCATAACAACCTTTCCACCTTATTAAAATCAAATTTACAAGATTGAGGGGGGGAAAAAAAGTAACCGTCATCATATTTAAGGACCATAAAACTTTCAGAATAGCAGATCTGGAATGTTCCATTTCAGGCCACTGTAAAAGTGAAAAGTGAGCATCCTAAACATTAATTTCATTGCTTCTTGCTACCACACTTCAGTTGGACATCCACATAATCACTGAAGACATCCCGGCACTCTGGGACAATAAAATCTGAACTGGTCTGAAATAGCTATACAGCGTCAGAACTCAGCAGAAGATGATAACACATTTCAGTTTTCCAAAAACAGTACAAAAATTAGGGACAGCAACAACTAGATGTAACAGAGCTATCATGGAAATACCCATCTTCCTTATTCAATTAAGTCTGGCATAAGAAACAAGACCTCAAAGATCATCAAGTCCAACTGTAAACCTATATCTTAAGGAACAAGAAGCAGAAGTATACACGCAACCAATGATATTATTGATTTTACTGAACACAGTAGAGTAAGAAAAACTGAAATTAGTAAGAGCACTTAGTCACAACAAAATAATTTATCCTCAGCAGAAGTCAACATTTCAACTTACAAATAAAGAAAAGTTAGTTATTTATAAGCAGAGACTGCTCAATTTGAAGCACGTACTCTGGGCATTACCATCCTTTCTCTTGAACATGCGCTCTGCAAGATCTGAGATTTCTGAAGACATTTCTTGGAGAAGCTAAGAACTCTGGGGAAACTGCATCTGTGTGGAAAGCTCAGAAGTTAACCGGGTCTTGAAAATAATTTAAGCATGCTTTGTTCAAGCCAGATAGTGAATTTTTCATTAAGTTAACACTCCTCAAGAGGTCACAGCAGCCTCTGTTTTTCCCCTCATCATACTTGATAGCTATAAGCTTTGTCCTTTATCTCTGCTGAAAGCTAAGGATGCTGATGCCTCTGTTTGCTTTAAGGGCCTCAGACAACCATCAATTAGGAATTCAAAACATCTGTGACTGTTCCAATTTATGTAATTATAAACTTCTCAGTTCCTAATGAGGAAAATGTGCTTTGACTTCTTAAATCACTCCAGATCATCTGATTATTTTCCTAATGGAACTACAAAAATTGAAGTGTGCTTGAAGAGAAAGGTATTGCAAATCTGGGAGCTAACATTTTCTACAATGAATTTTATTTTCCTTAGTGAATATTTTGATTGTTCCACCCAGACTTTCAGCTGCTGTTGCTGCTCTGCTCAAGTAACTGATTCTATTCCAGTCTTGACCAGAGACAATCCATGTACACAAGCCTAGGAACATACAAAGAAAATGTGTCACTCTCAGAACTGCAACTTCAAAACTTACCTTTTTCAGTCGCTTACAAGGACACTTGAGTTTAACCTTCTGGCTGCAGTTCAGAGGACAATCACCTGAATGGCAAATCTCTTCACACCGGTGACCACAAGGCAACTACAAGCAAAACAAGAAATACCCCACCAATGAATAACTGAAATTGCATGCAGTCTATGAACTAGTTTTATTTCAGACACAGCAGCTAAACAGAAAACTCATTCAGCTCATCAGGTTTGTCTTCCTACCTGCAAAACTGCAAAGAAAAAGGTCAACTTATTTCACTAGTTACTCAGAGTTTTTTGGTTCACATAGAATTATTTATCTTTTACTGGGAACGCTTGATCAAAAAACAATTTTTTCTTTCAAATGTTACAGGAACAGTCATCTCCACAATGATTCATATATCGACTGCCCTAGCTACCTGTATGATGGAGGAATAAAAGTAGATGAAGTAAGAAGGAACTGAAAACTGAAATGAAGTGTGATGTGACCCAGCCTGACCCACAAATTGCTAACAAGAGGGTAGAATTAGAAGCAAAAATACCACAAAACTAGTTTTTATGTGCAAGAACCTTGCAAACTATGCAGGAGTCAAATACAGGCCACCAATATTCTTACACCTGAATTAATTTCACTAAATCCTAAATTTCTGCATTTGGTAAATTATCCCACATCTCAGCACCTATAACTATCAGTGAAAATTTTAACACTTATAATGAAACTATTATTATTCATTACTGTATATAATTATTCATTACTGGGATAATTTAAATATGCTGCTGCCTTTTAGGGATGTAACAGTGTTCCCAGAACGACATTAGAGATTAAAAAAATAATTCACAAGAATAAAAACAAGTTTTCTTCCACAGCGTGTTGGGAGCTCAACTGACCTTGCTCAGGTCCCAAACAAAATCTTCATAATGATGATTTTTCATTTCCAATTACATAAATCAATACTGTCCAATACTGTTTATAAACAAAGGCAATAACTCATGTAAGATACCCAACTGATTCATTTATAAAGGTAGGTTTAAACAATATCACTCCCTGTACAGAAAGAGTTGGGGGAAAACACACTGGACAAATGACCACAGAGTCTCTTCCAGGATCCCACCTTAAGAGGCAAGAGCTTTTCCATTCATTTACATTTATTTTATCCAGCCATTAGTTCTTATCCACAGACTGAAAAACTTCTCTACTGTCCTTTCATAACAGGCTCTTTATTCCCATAATATTCCCTTCATTGAATTCCAAGCAGCTTCAATCAATGTTTCTTGAATACAGTAGCCAGAACTGCAAGTAATATTCCAGCTGGAAGAACATTGTACAATGCCTTAATTGCAGCTTATTCTCCACAGAATATCTTTCCCTATACATCTTCCACTCTCATGTTCACTTCTCTCCAGTTATCCATGCTGCAACAGTAAGGATTTCTACTGTCTCCCAGGAGGGTTGTTATTGGCCTTGACATGCCCAGTCTCACTGGTTTTTCTGTATCTGTACCATGTCCCAAACGCATGTGTTCTGCTGCACATGCGTTTCCTCAGTTGTCACCTACTGACAACACACCACAAATTCTCATAAGAAAATCCCAACGAGTTTTTGGTGCCAAGGTCATTACTGCAAACAGTGCAAGACTAGCCCTCAATTTGATCCCTTGGAAAATCCCCTTATTGCCAACATTTCTCGTTCCAATCACTCCTGCAGGAATTTTTGTTGTTGCTTATGGCTTTTGAGGTGGTTGCCCTAAATAAAAAAAAGAACCACAAGCAGTTGTTTCCTTCAGCAAACACCAACTCTCGCAACGATCATCTCTTTTACATGAATTAGCTGTTTACTGTCTGGCACAGCCTCAAGAGCACAAGTGAAGTATGACATATGGGACTAGATCTCTTCTCTTTGTCTGGAGGAAAAAAGGAATTGGTCGTTCTATCAAAGAAGGAATTCAGTTTTGTCTGGCACAACTGATCACCTGCAAATCTACTTGAACTCTGCCTCATTGTTAAAAGATGGGTTAGATGCTCATGATTAAGCCTTGCACATGCTGAAGTCAGGCATGCTTCCATTAATAATGTCAAAGCCTGAACAGTTACATACCACCAGAGCACAGCACAGGAATATACTTAATGCAATACCAAAAATCGTATTTGCTTATTGAGTTCATACACAGCTCACATTCAGTGGGATGCAGGACAAGAATGAAGCTGACAGTTTCAGCTGCTTCTCAACCCCTCCAGTGCAAATACAACATAAACTCATGGGAAGCAGTTCTATGAGTGGCAAAACAACAGCCCCAAGAGCTAAGAGAACAGAAGCAATCCAACCAGTTCTGCCAGATAAGTGCTGTAGTGGGAAGGGAGGTGGTTTTGTCCATTTATTTTTTGCAAATGTTGAGGTGCTAAAATATAATGTGTTTATCCCCTTAGATCTTTTTCACTGTAAATATTCTGTTGTTAATAGCTAGTAAACTAAAGGCTGAAAAGAACAGGCTTTATATTTGTCATAGCAAGCCCATTAAAAGAAAGCAGTATAACCCACAACTCTGAAAACAATCAAACAGAAATCTTCATGAGCATTTTCCACTTTGGGAATGCATTTAAATCCTAACATTATGCCTGGTGATGACAAAAACCGTCAACATTTATGGATGCTTAACTAATCTTCACCAGCAGGTAATAAGCTATCTGTTAATGCACACATGAGAATAACCCCACTCTTGAGCAGCTGTCTCAAAGTTACAAACAAAAGCCAAGCTTATCACTTCCAACCCATGGGGCAGACTCACCAGTTTTAAAGTGTAGCTCTGCTCTCAGAGCTCTGTGAAAACCTCTACTGCTGAAGCTAGACACTGAGAAGGATACATGCTTATGACAGAAGCAAAGCTTTCATTGCACAGTAATAAAATGTAATGGAATACTGGCGGGGAGGTTCAACCTCTACTGCCATCCCACTAACATCTGCCTCTCATGTCATGGGCTGACATAATAAAATAGGAGGCATTACTTTCAGAGCAGCCCTCATAGATGCATCACAATGGGGTCCCATGTTTTACAATAAGATAATAGCAGAATACACAGTAAAAGCACAAAATACTGTTATTTTGTTGAAAAAAAAATAATTACACGGAGCAAAGAAAAACATGTTAAACAGACCCACAACTACTGGTAATGGACATGTAAGCAATGGAAACAGATATGACTGTTAAAACTTTCGTTTAAGATCTGTCCCAAAACATCTGCTAACGTGATCATAAGAATTTAATCACCCCTGATTAAAAAAAGTTACATTTCCTTCAACAGGATATTTAGCTATTGCTACCAAACAAAGCAAAGAACTTTTTAATTAAAGCTTCACATCCAACAGCTGTAGCAGTATCAAAGACTTTGCTTCTCCCTTTAAGCAGATAGGAAATACGAGCTGTACCGCACAACATTTGAAGTCTTTCTTAATAGCTCAATACTACCACATGCAAAACAAAAGCATGAAACCTGGCAGGACTTTTCAATTCCTGCTGTATTTTTCCCAAGGCACCAGACAATACAGCTGATTTTCATAATCCTTGGAAGAAGCACAACACCTGCAATTCAAGTACAATGCTTTCCACCATTTCCATTAATCAAAAAGACAAACATCTCAAAGCTTCAGGAGAATACTGTATTCCATTGAACCTAAACTGCACTATGCCGAACGTGGTGGAGTTACAGAATACACTGATTTTTAATAAACATTAGTTTTCCTGAGCTCTTCTGGTAAACCAAGCTCAGATTCTGACGCTGAAAAGGAAATTCTCATAAAAACTAACCTGGTATTTACTTTTGGGCTGCTAAGATAACACAAAAACATTTCAGATTTGGTGTTGAGGAGACAATTCTATTTAGGCATGAAGAAATTAAGAAGAACAGAGAGTACTTCTGAGGTTATCAGAACAGGACTAGGGAAAGCAGGAGGAACAGAAAAACAAGGACAGGAACTACATGAAGCAGGACTGTGCTAACACATTTCAAGAAAATTACTAAGACAGAACTAGAAACACAGGAAGGGAAGAGAATGTATTTTTATGTAACTGATTACACTACAAAGTTTTGCATGTAGATGAAACAAGATAAATCCATATCTACAGGAATGAGAAGAGTTAACCAAAAGCCTTATCCAACTAAAACAGACCCTGCTGCCCTGAGTCTTCTGTTCACATCCCACTGAATTCAATTCTAAAAAGGCCCTGCTCTACAAACGATGCAATTCTGAATTGCAGACTTGAATTCAGTAGTACTACTGGATGGATTTTAAACCTCAGACTGAGTCTTGGGAATACATCCAGAAAAATCTCAACAGTTAACATTAATCAAAATCAAAGAAGAGATATGGAAAAAATCTTTGAAGAGAACCTGAAGTACAGGAACACACAGTTCATGTTAAGAGATTAGAAGTACTCCTGAAAATAAAGAGGAGGAAGCGTTGCAGCAAATAAAACCAAAGTAACAGAGAAGGAAATGGAAGGACAAAAGTTAAGAGGTAAACAGTGAAATAATTCCCCTGCCGGGAAGAGAACTTTCAGACATCCAGGTGAGAAGATTGTGACAGATGGATTCATTTACTCAAGTAAGACAAATAAAGAGGATGTGCAAAACGAAGACATCACAAAGACAAGGGCAGAAAGCAGAAGATGCAAGTAGACACACAGCAAAGAGCCCAGAATTTCTATTGGGGTTTCATGGATTTGTTAACATAACCTTGTCTGAAAAACAGAGACTCTTGGGAAGCAGGCAGGAATACTATCAGTTTTGGAAGTTACTCAAAACCAGGAAAGTCTGTCTAGTAAAAGACTGGACACTTCTGAAACCAGAAAATAATGCAACACAGGTTTTGAATCTATGTCTATTCAGTTGAGGCAGAATTCAGGCAAGGTGAGACAACAGATCTCAGACTAGAGGACTCCACAGGCAAAGCAGCACAACGGAACAGAAAGCAAACAGTGCAGAAGGACAAGCTGAATCAAATTACTTCTGAGTGCCAACTACATACTACTGGAGACAAAGTACAAGGCCAAAACAGAGTAAAAAACCAATAAACAATTTCAGGATTAAGTATTCTCAACCCTTTGAAATTATGCACAAGCCTTTTCTTTACAGCTGGGAAGCAGAATTTCTGAGAAATTCTGAAGTGTTTAACAGTGGAAACACTTTCCAAAATATTCCTGACTATTCACGTTTTTCCTCTTTGTAAATTTCCTAATTCTACAGTAAGGAAACAGAGTGAAGAAAGGGCTGTCACCCCTGCCACAACTAATGACAACTAAAGAACAAAGGCACAATAGTAAGTAATACATAGATTTCTGAAAACACACAAACAGCACAGAGTAACAGCACTGGGAGGGACTAGGAACAAGTCATTTTGCCCATCCCTCATGTCTTACAGCAATAAAATCCATAACTAGACTAACCCCAATATATGTCTAAGCTGTTACTGATGAAAATTCTGTAGCTTTTCCAACCTATTCTTCCCAAGCTCTACAAGCTTTACTACTCAAAGGCAGTAACTAACACGAATCTTCCTAACTGATACAACCATTAGTTCATAGCCTGTTTGCCATATAACAAGTTTACTATTCTTCTTTACAGCAACCCTTCATATAGTCACATACAACAAAGCAATTAACTCCTTTGTCTTAAGCTTCAAGCTACTCAATATGTTTCACTAGCACAGTCAGTCATTAAGAATTCATTTTACTTAGGTCCCGTGCAGTTTTTTTTGTTTCTCTTTTCTTGTTTCCTAAAACTGTTGTGCAGACACTGATCACTGACCCTGCGCAAGAAAAATCACAAATACACTCCTCTGTATTTGTCCCAACCAAAGAGTATCCTGTTGAGAAAGTCTGTTCAAGATCAGTTTTCAACCACATCAAAGGACATACTCTTCCTCATTCAACCTCAGCAGCTTCAAGCTTCAGCTTTCAAGCCATGAATGAAGTATTCACTGATACTGTCCTGGAGTCCTTAACCCTCATAGAATAAAAAAATCATTACGGTTGGAAATACCTCTAAGAACAAGTCCAACCATCAACCTATCACCACCACATTTGCAGCGTTTGAGGCACGGACTCAGATGTGAACGATCCAAATCGTTTATTACAAGTTCTCACATCCCTTATAGACCTTCACAAGTTGTTATTTTCTAACTTTCCTGTCCGCCCTTACAACTTTCCCAAACACCTTTACATGTCAACAAAGCATTCTACAGAACCCTTTTCAACTGTCCATGCAGGCACGTATCCAATCAGAGCTGTGAGACCCTTCTTCTCCTTGCAGAGGTGTCCTTGGTTCTCATGCTGTTTATCTTGCTCCACAGCTGCTGCTCTGAACAGCTTTTCTTGTATTCCCACAAGTACCAGCGCAGCCACCGCCCTCAGGCACCCTGGCCATCCCTTACTCACTTCCTTGGCAATTTGCAGCTCAGGGGTTTGGCAGATGACTTTTTTCCTGGCAGACCTTAAGGTTCAAAGTCCAGCTGTAATCTCATTTCCCAAATATGTCACTTCCTGTTGAGTTATTTGTGCTTTCTGTAAACCAAGAAACGCAGCAAACTCTCAGTCTATTGTACACAGTCCTTTTGTTGCTGTGGCAGCCACGTGCTGCAGTAAAGTTCCACCCTAGGATGGAGGATCCCAGATCTCAGGCTCATGAGTTGACCATCATTCAGCTGTTCTCACAACCCTGGGTAACACTGTCCAGGTTAACTGAGACTCTTCCCCCCATATCAGGGCTTTCCTATTCAAAGACAAATAACCTTAGGCTTCCTTTGGCCAAACCAGGCAGAAGAGACATCCCTCAAATCCAGAAGGTAAACTCCATCTTTTCGTTCCCTAACTTGGTTAATAAAGTGCACGGATTTGCCACCACTGAGTGTATCCATTCAACTATTCTAGTACTTGCCCTCAAGTCTTGTACCAAACTACAGCACTTGCTATCAAAATTGGAATCCAAACTCCAAAAAGTTACCTATTATTTCTTTTATCCTCCTACAGTCCCATAGCCTCAAAGGGCACCGCTTTACCCTGAGTAGGCAAGCTCTTGCTTTTAATTTCTATTTAGGGCTTCATTTTTGGCCCTGATGCCCACACCACTAAGTGTATCATATTTGAGATTGCTGTAACTCCTGGGGGTACAACATTGTTTTGCCCAGTTTGTGTTAAAGCCAGAGTTACAGTTTTTAATCAGTCAATATCGTTGCACTCTTAGCTCCAGTTTTATTCAATTTCTTGCCAGAGTAACCTGGCAGGTACAAGAATTTCTGTATTCCTGCTTGTTTTCTTAGCTTATGTTTAATTAATCCAAAAAAGGAAACCTTTTCCCGTTGGGCAGTAGCATCTACTACTGTTACAAAACCATCTATGGGTAGTAAGAAGCACCCATATCCACCAGAAAACGAACCTCAATATCCTGCTTTCCTAAATGCAATTTCCCACTGCAGTTTGCACACTGCTTTCCTTCCAGTGAGGTGACCCCCAGGTACATTGCCCAGTGCAACTCAAGGGTAGGTATGGCCAGCCATACAGACCACAAACCCACACAGAACCGCAAGGTATCGCTGCACAGAAGACTTATTAGGACCCTTAGACAAGGATCTGGGGAAAGTCGTATTCTTACAGCAGCTTCTGGGTAAAGCTCCTAGCCACAGCTCGGTTCCATTGCAAGAGTTCTGTTCAACACACAATGTCCTCTGGTGCTGTACCGGAGATTGCCTTCTTGCTGGGACATACTCGTGGGGGAGAGCAGTAACAGGAACGCCAGGACAGCAAGGGAGGGATGCCTGATGACAAGGGTGTGCGAATGTCCCCACCGAAGGAAGCAAAGAGAGCCGACAGAAAGCGATGCTTCATTAGCGTAACAAAACACAGCCCCCATTCCTCCCTCCCTCCCTCCTCCCCCGCACCCCTTCCCATCGCCATCCCCCGGGGGCAGATGTGCCATGAAAACGAGCTCTGGGCGTGATCGTTGTGGGAATTCCTGCCTTCCTGAGCCTGTGCGGAAGAGGCGAGAGCCTGGCTGGAAGCCATCCGGGCAGCACCGCGGTGGCAGGAGGTGCACCAAGGCCGTCCTGCGGCCAGCTCCGGGCTCAGGGCACTCGGCGTCCTCTGCTCTACGCGACTCCGAGGAGCCCGGCTACCTGCACCAGAGCTGGGAGCAGCCTGCTCCGCACCCAAGGTAGGTGCCCTTCGTGGCTCGTGCAGAGGAGCGCACGCTTCCTGCCCCCTGCCAGCAGCACCGGGAGAGGAGCGGGGAGCGGCCCCGGACGGGGCGGAACCCGCACTGCCGTACCCCAGGCGGGACCCTGGTCCCGGCTCCAGCTCCCGCTCAGCGCAGCAGGTTTGCTGGCCCAGACGGGCTGCAACCAGGGCGGCAGTTCATGCAGCCCGGGCTGGGCTCCGAGGGGCACGGGAACGGGCTGGGAGCTGGGACAGTGAGGAAGGGAGCAGAGGAGGTCAGCGTGCTCTGCTGCCCGGTTGGATCTCTGTAACACAGCGCAGCTGGGGCTGCAGTTCTTCCTCTGGGCCACGGGAGACACGAGACGGCCTCGCTCTGCAGCTGTGCACGCGTGGATTGACGGAAGCTTTAAACCCCCCGATGCCTCCTTTGGAGTGTCTTAATGTGAAGCCTCCAAGTGGAAATTTGCACTCGCCCTGCTCCTCCTCCCCGGCAGCCCCCAGCTTCTCTTTGGGGACCCTGCGACCCTTGAAATGGCGTTACCTTTTTTGCTGAGCGCTTGCCTGATGGCTCAGCTGCGGTTGTGCAAAGCCCTGGCAAGGCTTTTGTTCAGGCTGTCCCGGCAGCTGCAGATGCCTTGAGCACACAGCTGCGGGCCCTGAGCACGTTCAGCATCTGCAGCAGCTCCGGCACTGGGCTCTGGAACAGACGATGAGAAGCTGGCAGCCTGTGGGCTGACTGGAGCACGCGTTGAGAACACGGCTGAGCAGCAGCAGGTCAGTAAAGCACAGCCCAGGTGCCTTCTGCAAAGGGCACGCGCTGCTGAGAGCGTCCCCTGGCAGTGAGCGCAGTCTGCGTGCTCGGCTGAAGAGGGAGGGAGGAATGAATTTATTGATATCATGCAGGTGTCCTGGAGTGCTCTAACAACTGCTTAACAAGGCTGTTGTAACCACGTGGTTGTTTATTGCCTTAATTGTTCTGTTTAGCACTGCTGCTATTCGATAAGTTGCCTTCACGGTTCAGTTAAAATTCCCAGCACAGCATCGGCTGGTGGTGGCTGTGACCGTCACAGGCTGGTTTGGCTGCAGTGCTGTCAGATACTCTCTCTTCTCAGGAGATGGAAAAATAATCTCCATGTGGTTGGATGTTTTGTTGATTTATTGTTGTGTTTAAGTAAGCCATCCTATTTATTTGAGAAGTGTGAACCATCCAGTTGACTCCTCACCGTTTTGCACTTCCTTACCCGAGGAATGTGAGCCATCACCACTTTTAGGTAACATCAGCAGTAGGTGGTTTTGAGAACTACATCAGTCACCTTTACAGAGTACTTTTCCCAACCCTTTTCTGAGGGCTTGCTTGATTTCAGCAAGCCCAGGGCTACTTCCACTCCTGAGAGGATGTACGGACATCTGCCAGAGGATTTAATCCATTTGCCACCCTGGGCAGCCTGTTCCAGTGCTCCGTCACCCTCACTCCCCCCCACCTGCAAGTGCAGCAGTACTGAAGGCTGAGGGCTCTTTTCGTAGGCAGGCGGGCAAAGGCAACTGAAATGCAAGTTTGCTGTCCCTCTTTGTTCTCGCATCAGTAGGCCCTGGATATCTTCCCAGCACCTCTCTTAATCAGCCTGGAAATGTTTGCTAGCAGGAAGTAACCCCATCACATTGCCTTAGACTAATGATGCCTTTTTCCCCACTCACTGCAGGCAGCCTCTGTGAGAGCAGTGGAGCAGCAGCTGTCTGCGCTATGGCTGTTGAACTGCATTTCTCACCACCTGAGATCCCTGAGCCCACGATATTGGAGAACATGCTGCGCTACGGACTCTTGTTTGGAGACCTTTTCCAGCTCCTGTGTGTGCTGGCCATCATCCTGCCAGTTTCCAAGTCCCCAAAGGCAGTAAGTAGCGCTGTGTGAGATTGATAGGAATGCTCAGGCAGTCGGCTGGGAGGGAACTGTCTGTAGCTGTTGCCTACGGCAGTGTGCCCCGGCACTGCTGAGAGTGCCGCACTTGGTTCTGTCCTTCCTTCCGCACGCCAGCAGCCTTGAACTGCCAGCTCATCCTATCCTGCAGCTGCTGCTGCGCCCTATGAGCTGCCAGGCAGAGGGTCCACCCTCCCAGCACGGACCGCCTTGCTAGAGAGGACTTTAGGCTCTGGTTTGCATGGGATTTTTGGGAACTAGACAGAGGTGGAGTTTCTAATGTGCCTTGAGGTCAGGAAGGCGGTTTCCAGTGCTGGCCCCCAAAGCTGCTCGGTCAGGTGACTTTTTCTCCCGAAGCAGCTGTCAGCCAGTTGTAAGAAAGCTCCCTGACTGTTTCCCAATTGCTTCTTGCAGGACTCGGAGGGTTTTGAGTCTCAGACTTGGGAGACAGTGAAGAAACCCAAGGCAAGTGCTGCTCAGCTGAGCAAGAAAGCCAAGAAGGAAAGCAAAAAGAAACGATAAGGGCTTGAGCAGGAAGGCACAAAGGACAGCAGAATCGCCTGGATTGCATCCTCAGAGGTGCACCAAAGGACACACACTGCGTGGTCTGGTTTTCAGGCCTGGCCATGCTTTCCCTTTCGTGGACTGCGGAGAGGAACTAAGGAAGTTTTAGTCATTACCAGTATCCCTCCTATTTGATTTCATATTGAAATGTATTTTGGATGCATTTAGCTTCTCTTTGTTGCAAATAAAAGCGAAACAAACATTTGAATAGTGGTGCTGCCTCTTTCAATAGCTGCTCAAAACATGCCTGGCTCGGGCTGGTAATCGCAGGGTCATGAAGTGGTTGGCTTCACATCCCTCCTGGAAATGGAGCTGCTTGTCCCATGTTTCCGTTTTGGTGTTCCCAACTGGTGGCCTTTCAGCCCATCTGGAACTGCTGGCGACGGACTGTGAGCATCCCCTGCTCTGTGAGGGCTGAGAGAAACAAAAGCAGCGTGGAAGGAAGAAAGGTGTCCCTGCGCCTTGAGTTTGTCTCAAGCCCTTTGGCTTTTTCTGGGTTCTGATGCACTGTCTGTTGCTGTTTGTACTGGGAAGCCCAGCTGCATGTTGGACTCGGAGGGTTTTGTGTTTACTGGCTGTTTCCAGTACTGGCTTCCACACTTGCTCTTTGAGGTTGTACAGCTGAAGCTTTAGGTGAAGTTTTCATGTGAGACAGGAGACTATGATGCCACCTTCCCTTTAGTTAAAATTGGACCTCAGTGATGTGGTCTACAGTGAGGCAGAGCCTGCAATTGCTGGTGCTGATTCTCCGTTACTCCTCTGTTCTCTTTGCAGCCATCACTACCCATCATTTCCCTCGATGAATTTAGTTGAGATACTGTATATCTTGTGCTTGTTCTTTGGGAATGATGACCGCTTTGTTTGATGTGGGGTTTCTGGCCCTCATTCCTCCAATTAATGCGATGGAACTGACAAACTTGTGTTCAGGTTGTTTGTATGCTCTATTTCTTATTTTCTCTGTATATGCACTGTCCCCATGATTCCCTGTGCATGTGATTAATTCACATGACAATAAACAAAAGAGACAATCTCCATTTCTTAGGAATGATGCTTAGGTTCAGGTACAGATGAGCTTCTTAGTTTTAGAGGCTTCAGGCTTTGGAGACTACCTTGGTTCGAACAGCAGAAGGAAGCAGTGTTCACTTCTCAGCAGCACCAATCTACAAACCTGAGTAATAGCTGCTTGTTGCTCTGTTTCTGCAGAGCCTCGCAGCTCCCCGTGCACTGATTACAGCCTTTAGAAAGGCAGCCAACTCACTTTCCTTGGAAAGCCACACAGATGTGAACCGTAATAGCCCATTGACTTTAGAGATGATTGAACAGGACTCTTTGATTAAAGGATACTGTCAGATGCGTGTCTGCCCCTCTATTATCTGGTGCTCTGTGTTGGAAGCTTGAAGCTAGCACATCTTGCTCTGCCATTTTCTGTGTGTCCTTTTCCAGTTGGCAAGCTCTGACTGCTAGAACCCAAGATGCTAAAGCAATATTTAGACTCAAATGCATTTAATGAAAGGAGGCAATCTGTGTGTGTGCGCTTTCTCCAATGAGACTGGCACTGTTCCCTCGTGTCTTTACCAGATAACTAGACTTTATTTCCTGTAGAGAGTTTTATTTACAGCTGGTTAGCTGAGAAGGGTCGTAAACATGGTGCAGTTAAACAAACAGCCATACCACCTGCAAGGACAGCAAGAACAACAAGCAAGGATGACCTGTGATGGTGAGAAACTGGCCATGATTTTGTGAACTCAGCAAGGGAGTTACTTTCAGGATGATAACAAGTTGTTAAGATACTTGGGGATGGTATGTAATTGGGAACCAATGATGAGCTCCGCTTTTGCAATATGTATGAGCTAATTATCCGTATTATGAATGTACATGCAGCCAAGGTGTCATGGTTTAATAATTTTGTAATTTTGCTATCAGTATTCCACATCATAACATCATATAAAGCATGAATAATTTTACTGAATCTGCAACTTACAGAAGAAGACTACATCTCCCAGAGAGCAACACGATAGGTCACGGGACCTGGACTCTATATTAACTCGGTCGCAGACTAGACTGAGGTCTTTCGAGTTCTGGCGTTCAGGGGAGTGTGTGGGAGCCTTCAGCCGTTCGCCTAGATTCACAGTAGGCCTCTCGGTTACGGGACTCATTCTCTCTCCTATTTTGCTTGATTCGTTAGCTCAATTTTCAATTTTCAATTATTTTGTATTTTATTGTGTTATCCGGTATTTCGATATAGTATTTAGTAAATAAGTGTTCCTCCTTAGATCGTTGCCGCTGTTTTCTTTTCCTAATTAACTTTTTCCTTTCGGCCTAGGGCCCCTCCGGGGCCCACGGCCCCCTGTCACGGACGCAGGTGGATTTTTCATTCAAACCGTGACACAAGGAATAAACGAGAATAGCTGATCATATGTCAATGACAGGTGTGGTCGTTTGCTTTTCTCCCGCCGTTCTACAACAAATGGTGACCCTTGACGTGGCCTACCAGGAAGGATCGCAGCGGTGAAGGTGTTCGGATCCTTAAGCAGCGGGGATAGCATGAGCCAGGAAAAGAAGGTGCAGGTGCTCTAGGTGACCTTATAGAAGGGCCTAGTCGATACGGGCCGCCAACATCCTTAAGACTGCAACAGCACGCTGACAAATAGGTATGGGAAGGCAAGCGGTTTATTAAACATTTTCTTGCTTTTTTTAAAAAAAGCGTCAGGTATTTTCTTGCTTTTTGAAAAAAAAGAGTCAGGTTAAGGGGACAGACTTGCAAAAGGAACTCCCCAAGTTATTAGCGTATGGGTATGCTAAAGGGTTATTTCAGAATCTGCATTTAGTGCATGATCTTGCTGAATGGCGTAAATTTGGAGATGCAATTTTTCAGGGAATGATAGATGGGGAGAAAATGGCTAAAAATTGCGGGAACTGGTGGCGTGTGGTTTATAATGATTTGCTGCAATATCTGGCAGAAAAGGAAGCGGCAGAGCAAGCTAGTGCTGTGCAGGGGAGGAATAAGAATTATAATGAATGGTCAGATTGCCCGGTGCCCCCTGCTGTGTCCACCATAAAGTTGCCGCCGGCCGCCGAGCCTGCGTTGCCGGTGGCTGCGGAGCCGAGTGCCCCGTCTCCGTCTCCCTGCACGTCCGTATCAGACGAGCCGCCTGCATCGACCATGGCGCTACAGCCGGCCCCCTCGACCCCCCTTTGCAATGAGCCATTGTGCACTTCAGAATTGTAATGCTACAGCTCGTGGCATTCTAAGTACCTTGAGGAGTAACTGGACAATAGAGGAGGCGTTACACAGATTATCGAGAGTTCCCACAGGGGCTCAGGCTTTCATAGTTGAGGCTATTAAAGAGCCAGGGGCAGGATTAAAGGCACAGGCTGAGGCTTCTCAGAATCAAGTGTCAGCAGCTCTTGCACCCTTACAAGCATCTGCGGTAACCAGTGCAGGCCCAAGCACCTCTGTTAAATGTTTCCGGTGCGGCGTTAAGGGACATTTGCGACGGAATTGCCAAGCTGTCGGTGTGTGGTGCCAGAACTGCCGCTCGGACAACCACAACACCGTCACCTGCCGTCGCCGGTCAGATTGCATTCCTACAAGTCCAAAGGAACAGCTTGGGTGAGATGAAGGTGCCTTTCATACAGTTAAATGAAATCAAATCCCACAGTCTGAGACTCGGTTTCTCCATCTGCAAAATGCTATTGATATTTATGCTCTACGGTAAGACCTGTACAGCTATGTTGTACAACTATGAATTACTCTTGATAAACTTATTCAGTGTGCTTGAATGTGATACTTTGAAACCTGCAGTAAACTCAGAACAAGAGGAAAAAAGAGAGAGGAAACATTATGGCTTTCAAGTAAAGTCAGAAAACAAGTTACAAACAAAAAAAAGTACCTGACCCTTCCTGCCTTGAAGGAAAATCAAGCCTCCAAGGAGTTTTACCTATCTCTACCTTTCTGCTGAGGGTTTTAAAGTTTCCAGAGCAGTTCAAAAAGCCTCATTAGAAATATCAATAATGATTTATCACCGAAGCAGTAGCATGAACAAGCCAGAGAGAGAACAAAACAGTCTCCACCAGAGCACTCAGACTGCAGAGAGCTTTCTGCATGCCTGAGCTTCAAGGGTCTGGATGCTCCCCAAAGATGGCCAAGTATGATTCACGTGGGGAGCAACATGGGAGGGCATGTCTCTCTCTCTCCGTGTGCCCATTTCCCATGTACTCAATTTCTATTTAAATACAGCATCGGACATTTCCCTGCCTCTCCCCACCACATTCTCTTGGGACAAGTGTGCCTTCCACACACTGCACACCTGAACTGTGCATACCATAGCTGCTGGAACACAGCCAGACATGGTTGACAATGGAGCCAGGCACCATTTACATGACAGCTTTTCTACAGTGCAAACCAGGCCCATTGTTACCTATGCAAAAAAAAAAAAAAAGCCCTAAATGGAAAGTTCCTGTCCCTTGACAGCCACCCCTTCAAGAGCAGAGAAGGGTCTAAACCAAACTCTCACCTCAACAACACCATGCCAAATGTCTGCGCAAAAAGCATCAGGCTCTCTCCACATTTGTCAGTGCCACCATCAAGCCAATGATGTAGGGCTGGGATGGAGGCAGCTATTTCTCCTCCAGAAAACACAAGAAAATGGGCTAACAAGTCCCAGGGGCTCACGGATTTAGTCAGCCTCCCTCTTTATCAATCATTTTGTAGCTCAGGCCCCTTTGGCCAACAGACACAGAGCTGCCCCTCTGTACTAATCCACAACACTGACAGAGCCGAGAAGGGCTTTAAAAGGCATTCAGCAGGCACCAATACTTGGACCACACACTTCCCAAGGTACTAACAGCAAATGCTCCTGCTACACTTATCTGCTGGCAAACCTCATGAACGCGGACAAACCAACTGTATACTCCTTTTGGGTTTACCCTTAACCTAAGTAACTGAAGAACCACTGCATAGTCAGATGCACCTGTCCCCTGCCACCTCCATTCACAGACAAAAGCTGGTGTTATTTCATGCTGCATTAATTCCCTTCTGCAAGATAAACAAGCAGGTCCATGCCTGTCAACCAGTACTTCCACTTATTTTTTATCCTCCTACCAATTATTTCTGCACTGTGAGAGAAGTATGGGGAAATATTTCATGCCAGAAAGTTTTCAAAGGCAGCACTACTCACTAATGAGGTAGCTGACCTCAGCAGATCTAAGGGTTGTGGCTCTCATTTGCTCTATGATATTTCAATTCATTGAATGAAATTTCTATGTCCCTCATTCCACCCTCCTTCTCTCCCCCCTCCCCCTCCAGCTACAGAAGCTCAAGTTACCACCTATCAGCCCAGCTGTACTACATGCAAGTCTAAAGCCTTTGCAAAAAAACAGCAAATATGCAAAGTCAGTGCCAGAAGTAGCATCTGCCACAGAGCAACCTTAATATCAGCACATTGGAGAAAACAATACAGGATCACAGCTGAGCCCACACATTGTAGCCACAGAATGTAGGCCACCCCAACCCACAGAATGATACAGCAGTAAAAGTCTCCAGTGTCATGTTCGTTTTTATATTTACTTGTTGGAGTAAAAGCCCATTTTAAACCCTTGAGGTAATATAACACATGTTGATACTATCATAGCAGCACAACCACAAACAGAAACTATCTGTAAGCAAATGAAAATAAAACAATCACACAGGGGGTCTCTGAGCAGGAGGTCTGAATGGTACCTGATTCTGCTGCTTATTGAAGAGGGACCTCACCCATCATAGGGGTAACGGAACCAATACAAACACAGAATCACAGAATGTCAGGGATTGGAAGGGACCTCAAAAGATCATTTAGTCTAATCCCCCTGCAGGAGCAGGAACACCTGGACCAGGTCACACAGGAGTGTCTGGGCAGGGTTTGAATGTCTCCAGAGAAGGAGATCCCACAACCTCTCTGGGCAGCCTGTTCCAGGGTTCTGTTACCCTTACTGTGATGAAGTTTTTCTCCTGTGTTCCAGCTTGTACCCACTGCCCCTTGTGCTATCATTGGACGTCACCGAGAAGAGCCTGGCTCATCCTCCTGACACTCACCCTTAACATATTTATAAATACTAATGAGGTCACCCCTCAGTCTCTCCTTCCCTGTGCACAGGTGGCAAAGAAGGCCAATGGCATCCTGGCTTGTATCAGGAATGACGTGGTGAGCAGGACTAGGGAAGTCATCCTGCCCCTGTACTCGGCATTGGTGAGGCCTCATCCCAAGTACCATGTTCAGTTATGGGCACCTCAGCACAGGAAAGACATGGAGGTGCTGGTGCAGATCCAGAGAAGGGCAATGAGGCTCATGAAGGGCTTAGAAAATCAACCCTATGAGGAGAGACTGAGGGAGCTGGGGCTGTTTAGTCTGAAGAAAAGGAGGCTGAGGGGAGACCTTATCGCTCTCTTCCAGTATCTGAAGGGTGCTTACAGTGAGAGTGGGGCTGGTCTCTTCTCACTGGTGAGAAGTGACAGGACAAGGGGAAACGGCCTCAAGTTGCACCAAGGTAAGTTTAGGTTGGATGTTAGGAAACACTTGTTTACAGAAAAGGTAGTTAAGTACTGGAATAGGCTCCCCAGGGAGACGGTTGAGTTGCAGTCCCTGGATGTGTTTAAGAGCCATTTGGATGTGGTGCTCAGGGATATGAGTTAGCAGAGGGTTGTTAGAGTTAGGGTGCTGGTTAGGCTGTGGTTGGACTTGATGATCTTCAAGGTCTTTTTCAACCTGGGTGATTCTATGATTCTATGATTCTCCAACCTAAAGAGACCCAGCTCCCTCAGATCTGTAGTCCCCCAGGTTCTCCTTATGACCCTTCTTGTATATGGGAATTTCTTCACTAGCAGATTTAATCAGCAAGATCAGTGGAGATCGATTTCCACACACCCTAGATAACCCTTGGAAGGTAAGCAAAACTGCCTTACAGATGGGCAGGACTGGACTCTTGCCTGTCTGGGCCATCAGTGAGATGCAAACTCTCAAGGACACAAGAAATCTCACACTATCCTACCAAATGATGCATTGGTAAGGCACCAGAACAAGT
Organism: Coturnix japonica; assembly: GCF_054131305.1. Lineage (NCBI taxonomy): Eukaryota > Metazoa > Chordata > Aves > Galliformes > Phasianidae > Coturnix > Coturnix japonica. Next base: position 4,630,330 of record NC_140686.1, read on the forward strand.
AGTCGAGGGATGTGGAGTCACCATCCCCAGAGGTGTTCAAAAACTGTGAAAATGTGACCCTGAGGGACATGGTTCAGTGAGCGTGGTGGGGCTGGGATGGACTTTGTGATCTTAGAGGTCTTTTCCTATCTGTATGATTCTATAACTCTAAATCAACCTGACCAAAAATCATCTAAACTACTTAGAGCAGCACGATTAGGCATGTTTCCAAAAGCAGCCACATACCTGCCAAGGGACAGAAAATGACTAAATTAACAAAGGCCTTAGGTATGTAAATAAAATAAAATGACAAGGACACAAAGAAAAAACTATACAGCCAATCTCAAGCAAAATACAAGCAGTCCTGGTGTTGGCTATCGAGATCACTGTGCATCCACATAAGTGTAGCACAGGCCAACTTCCAGTTCTTAACCAGGCTCTTTGAGAGATCAAGCCACACTTAAATTAGCATCATCAAAAGGATCAGCCAATATACTAAGTACAAAACTGTAGGGTTATTCATCCCACTCACCACCCCAAAAAACAAACCCCAAGTTCATTCTGTACCCCCACAGCATAAATTATTTTAGCACTGCACCCAGTTCAGAAAGGATATATTAAAATTCCCACTTTTTTTTTTTTTTTTTTACTTGAACAAACCATTTATCTTTTACGAAACTCGCTCGCAGAGAGAGTCTTGAGTTAGCAAACTCATTTTACCAGAAGACAATCATTTGCTTTAATTTTGCAGGGCTTTTGTCCCCAATAACACAGAGACAGGAGGAATGCTGCAAAGATGTTTTTCTAGAAGAGAGGAAAAGTCATTAATTTGTATGTCATTGCACGTTGTTAATATGAAAGTGTTTCTGGTACTGATAAAAATTTCCATTACTGGATCACCTTCTACATTGTTGCTACATAGATTCTACATTTAGTATTTTGACATTGCCAGTCACCAATGCACTTTGGGATTCTTAGGTACTCAGCCCCTGCTGACAGCTTCAGTGTTAGAACAGTGGATTTCCACATGATGTGAGCCAGAAGAGCATCACAAGGGCTCTTGAACACAGCATACCAAGGCCTGAAATCATCACAGAACGGTGTGTGTTGAAAGGGACCTTTCTCCATCCAGATGAGGAAGAGAGCAGTCATCTGGGCTGAGGCCTGTCCAACCACAGCACTCAGTCCTGCACCTCTCAGACATCCAGAGGTGCTCTGGGTTTGTCTCAAAGTGAAACACACCTATTTTCCCTTACAGTCAACAGCACAAACCTTATTGCTGTGTTACAACTACACTGAAAAGAAATTCTATCTACCTTCCTCTTGAAAATCCCCCTTTTACAGCCCACGCCTTTTAACACACAGCATCCTCCTTGGAACCATGGACCCAATAGCACTCCAAAACCAATATCTGAGTCCAACTAAGGTCCTTCAAAAAGCTGCTAACATGTAGATTTTGGTGATAATTTGATGAATGGATTTGTTGAACAAATTGCTTTTACTGTGTATCGATAAAAACACAATCAAAGCTATTTTTATGCCTAGAAACCTAAATCTTTGGCATGGCTTCCTATGGTGGCTTCTCTGAGGTCTGCAAATGGTTAAGCTCACAGTACAGACTTCTCTACAATGAAGCAGCAGTAAAGGAATCCTTCTGCACTAACATGATACTGATGGAAATCAAGTAGATCCAATGCCACTGCTGTTCTCTCCAGCTTACCTGAAATGAGCTAACGAGCAGGTAAGTTCCTGCAGGAATGGATAGAACCACAGCAGCCACATAATCACAATGCCTAATTCCCTGTGGACATTCAACTAGAAACTAAATGGCCACCAGCCAACATGGGTTTGCATGATTCATATGTAGTGAAAGAAGCCCTGTGGCTGGAGTTAGAGATAACACACAGGATGTAAGGAAGAGTTGTTGGCTAAACTTTCAATGCCCAGCACCAAGATGAGTTTTAGCCCTATTTTCATTAACACCATGAATGACCTCTGAGTACTGTAAACAAATCAGCAGCTTCCAGGGCCTACACAGTGCAGCAGTAGCAAAAAAAGCCACTGACTTCCTTGTCTTGGACTCCCACCACAAACAAAACAGGGCTAAAACAAAGGTGAAGCTTTATCTACCAGCAGGGATTTCAGAGTTCATTGCAAGAAATGAGATTAGGATTGCAGGTGTTACATTTAAGGCACAGAGTGTTGAAAGACCAGCCCCTTACCCACACCGTATCACAGACCTCAAGCCTCACCGTGTACATAAGGATGTGCATGACATACCATGACACTGAGTCCTGAGCCTTCAAACACTCCTGAACACAAGAAGCAATCGCAGGGAGATTAGACCATTAGAACAAGAAGCCACAGAGAGAAAAGTGAAGGCGTTTTTTGAGTAGCAGCTACAAAGTGCCTGATTACTCCACTTGCTCCCCAAAGACTTGCTTCCTACACCCACACCCCCCCTGCAGACAATGTTTAAATAACTACTGAAGAAAACAATCCCCAAACTCTTCACATAGTTCAAATACTTCACCTAAAAGGAATTTTTATTCTTACACCTCAGACTGCACCAGCCCTCAGCACAACACACATGTTTACACCGTGGTGCCTGAATTGTGCACACAGAAGGCATGGAGCTGCAGAGCTGCTCATGGGCCTGGGACTACAACAAGGAGATGTGCCAGCTCTGAGTATGTTTTCCTGTGAAAAATGCCATGCTGGTCCTCCACTTACTCTTTTAAAGTGCCTTTCCATAGTCTACATGAAAAAGAAGTCCTCCTGCAGCCAAGAGACACGTACCTGAAAACCTATGTTGCTTCTTTCCAGGACTGGAGCTCCAGAATATTTCTACCTTGCCCCAGAGAGACCATATTACTAACAGCAGCAGCCCCCCAGCAGTACTCAGTCAAACCAAGCAGAGAAGCTGTGTGGCTGAATGAGGTCTTCAGGGTTTTAGAAACATCACTCTCCAAAGAGCATCAGTTGCTCTCTGTTACAGTACTGCTATTTATAACCTGGAAAAGCCTTTCCATCCCAGAGAGCCATATCATCTCCTTCCAACAAATGGACTGCAGCCAAACTACTGCAGAAACCTTCCAAGAGAATAGATCAAGCCTTGCATTCCTCAGCAGTGATACTCAATAAAAATCCATTCATCTCCTTGGGATGCAGACAATTCATGTCTCAGATGAACATCCTTTGTGTAGGGTGGCAGGGTTGTATTTGTTTCCCCGAAGACCTTCAACTGCTCAAACGCAGCCATAACAGAGATGAACTCTGAAAGCCCAGAAGTACAGGAAAAACAAATGGCCAGGAACAATTATAACCAAATTATGCTACAAGACTTTCTCTTTCCCTTTCTTTCTAACACCTGACAATCCTTGTACAGGGGTAACAGTAGCAAAAAGAAGTGATCCATCATATAGAAAGAATTAACAGGCTGCACCATTGCTGCTCAAGCTCTCAGCACTGATCTCTGCAAAATATTTTGGGGAAACATAATGCAATTTGGAAAATGCTGCATCTTTCACTACCCCTTTTCATCTTGCTTTTCATCAACGTAACTTCTGAATGCCTAAAACTCTAACAGAACCACCATAGCAGGTACAGCCCTTTCCTGCAGCAGAACACGTTTCCTGTCCCATAAGGTACACTTAGTTCAACAAGACTGGGGACGTTTGCCTAGGGGACTTTGGGACAGTCCCCTACCACTGACAACTTGGGGTCATGAATATGCTCGTAATTCCACAGGGACTGGCCCTACGTGGGTTCCAGCATGATATGTTTGGTCTCATCTGAAGGCAGAAAATAGCATCCAGCCTTCATAGTAATTGTAATTGTGTGTTTCTTACTTAGTAGTATTGCTTTGAAACTTGCTGTGTTATAGAATCACAGAATCACAGAATTATCAAGGTTGGAAAAGACCTAGAAGATCATCTAGTCCAACCATTACCAATACTTCCTGGCTAAATCATATTCCTCAGCACCATATCCAAGCGTTTCTTGAACACTCCCATGGTTGGTGACTCCACCACGTCCCTGGGCAGTGCATTCCAATGCCTGACTACTCTTTCCGAAAAGTAATACTTCCTAATGTCCAGCCTGAATCTCCCCTGACGCAGCTTAAAACCATTCCCTCTAGTTCTATCACTGATTACACAAGAGAAGAGGCCAACCCCCAGCTCACTACAACCCCCCTTCAGGAAGTTATAGAGAGCTATAAGGTCTACCCTGAGCCTCCTCTTCTCCAGGATGAACAATCCCAGCTCCCTCAGCTGCTCCTCATACGGCCTGTGCTCCAGACCCCTCACCAGCTTTGTAGCCCTCCTCTGAACGCATTCCAGGGCCGCAATGTCTTTCTTGCAGTGTGGGGCCCAAAACTGAACACAGTACTCAAGGTGCGGCCGCACCAATGCTGAGTACAGGGGGACAATTACCTCTCTGTTCCTGCTAGTAACACTCTTTTTGATGCAAGCCAGGGTGCCGTTCGCCTTCTTGGCCACCCGGGCACACTGTCGGCTCATGTTCAGCCGAGCATCAATCAGTACCCCCAGGTCCGTTTCCTCAACACAATCCTCTAGCCATTCTGCCCCAAGCCTATAGTGCTGCCCAGGGTTGTTGTGGCCAAAGTGCAGAACTCGGCATTCGGTCTTGTTGAACCTCATCCTGTTGGCTTTCGCCCAGCTCTCCAGACTATCCAGATCCCTCTGCAGGGCCTCGCTACCCTCAGGCAGATTGACACTCCCTGCCAATTTGGTGTCATTCACGATCTTACTGAGGGTGCATTCAATGCCCTCATCCAAGTCATCAATAAAGATGTTGAAGAGGACAGGTCCCAGCACTGACCCCTGGGGAACACCACTCATGACTGGTCTCCAACTGGATTTAACTCCATTTACCACCACTCTCTGGGCCCAGCCCTCCAGCCAGCTCCTTACCCAGCCAAGAGTGTACTCATCCAAGCCACGGGCTGCCAGCTTTTGTAGGAGAACAGCATGGGAGACAGTGTCAAAGGCTTTGCTGAGGTCTAAGTAGACCACATTAACAGCCTTTCCTTCATCTATTAGACGGGTCACAGGATCATAGAAGGAGATCAGATTGGTCAAGCAGGACCTGCCCGTCATGAACCCATGCTGGCTAGGTTTGATCTCCTGGTCATCCCACACCTGCCTTGTGATCTCCCTCAAGACAATTCGTTCCATTCCCTTCCCTGGCACCGAGGTCAGGCTAACAGGCCTGTAGTTCCCCGGATCCTCCTTACAACCTTTCTTGTAAATGGGAGTCACGTTGGCAAGCCTCCAGTCTTCCGGCACCTCACCCGTTAATAGGGAGCGCTGAAAGATAACAGAAAGCGGCTCAGCGATCACCTCCGCCAGTTCCTTCAGCACTCTCGGGTGAATCTCATCCAGACCCATGGACTTGTGGCAGTCCAGTTGGAGTAGTAATTCCCTGACCGCTTCTTCAAGAATCACAGGGGGTTCAGTCTGCTCCCCAGACGAGACTACCAGGTCAGAGCGTGGGGAGCCCTGGGAAGGACCGAGACGACTTTTAAAGACAGACGTAAAGAAGGCATTCAGAACCTCTGCCTTTTCCTTACCCTCTGTAATCACATTCCCAGCCTCGTCCAGTAAAGAATGGAGATTCCCCTTTGTCCTCCTCTTACAGCTGATGTACTTGTAAAAGGGTTTCTTGTTTGTTTTTACCCCAGTGGCCAGCTTAGATTCAAACTGGGCTTTTGCCTCTCTGATTTTCCCTCTACACATCTTAACAGCCTCTTTGTATAGAGTTATAGTATATATATAACAAAGAGTTATATATATATATAACAAAGAGTTATATGTAACCCTTTGTTATAGATAATATTAGTAATAGTTTGACATAGTGTGTGATTTTCTGTTTTACCAATGCAGTCTCAAGATTTAGAGTTTTAGGCATTAGCTAGGATGTTGTGTGCTTCTTCTATTTTAGTAATAGATCAGATGTGTATTAAACAGGATTTGATGTAATCCATGCTAGAATGTACAGGAACAGCTCTTTCAGTGTTTTAGTACTGTTTGGTTACGATGTTATTATCCTATTAATTAGCTTTTCTTAATTTGCAAAGACAAAACCTGGATAGGAATCCCAGACAAAGAGATGACCCTGTATCATAGAATAGATACCTCTCTTACATCCAACTAATTGGGACCTGAAAATATAACCATGCATCATTTTAGAGGAAAGTGCACGCTAATAGAACTAAATTTGATAGTTTATTCTGTTTTCCAAGCAGGTGTTCCACTTGGGCTCTATATCATGCACTGGCCATGCGGATGTGGTGTACAACTGGAAGAAATCCTTCAGACCCTGAATGCAGGAGAGAATCTGTGATGGGTGAGAGAGGAAAGGTGCACTTTGAAGCAGGGAAGGCCCTGCTGGCACAGCCTGTCGCAACCACCACCAACACGGTTTGCTGTTTCTCAAGGGTCAGTAAGTAATAATGCCCCTAGTGATACTCTAGTACATTTGTCCTCTAAAATTGGTTCTATTTGACATGCTATTCCATTAAATTGCGCGATCATTAATCAATTATTAGCCCGGATAACTCAGTCAGTAGAGCATGGTTATGAGCATCTTAAAAGCATTTATTGCACAAATTTTAGTGGTCATTAAAAAATCAATGTATCAGAGTATATGAAAATTGAAGACTTTTCCAAATCAGGTACAGATTAACACAATGGGACCCTCACAGATTTATTTTCAGGTTGCAGAAACTTAGGTTGCAGTACAGACATATTTGTTCTTTTTAGTGGGTTTAACAGTAATGTTGTTATGTTGTATTTGACTTGTCTCTTTTTTCACTTTTAGAGTATTGTCAATCAAGGCCTTGATTGAGTTATCATAGTTATGTTATTAATATAAGTAGTGTTGTTATTCTATAGGCAGTATCTTGAAATTGTTGTAATACAAGAAGAATTTTATGGAGCAGCAGCCATGGATCAAGATAAGGAGTTCACAGAGCAGCAGCTACGGAGCAGGATAAAACTACATGAGAACTAATTGAACAAATGAACTGAATTGCTTGTTAAATATGGTTAGTCGGTCGGTAAACTGAGCCTTTTCAGCCTAAAAGAAAACGAGGGAAATGTAGAGAGTGTTTTTTACAGCTAGTTAGCTGAGAAGGGTCGTAAACACGGTGCAGTTAATCAAGCAGCCATAACACCTGCAAGGACAGTGAGAACAACAGGATGCCCTGGGATGGTGAGAAACTAGCCATGGTTCTGTGAACTCAGCAAGGGAGTAGCTTTCAGGATGATAACAAGAAGCTGCAAAGATACTTGGGGATGGTATGTAATTGGGAACCAATGATGAGCTCCACTTTTGCAATATGTATGAGCTAATTATCCGTATTATAAATGTACACGCAGCCAAGGAATAAACGAGATTAGCTGATCATATGTCAATGACAGGTGTGATCGTTTGCTTTTCTCCCGCCGTTCTGCAACAGGTGCTGTTCTTTAGAAAGCTCTGCCTGATTATGCACATCTCTCTGCATAGAGTTGGGCTTCTTTTGACAGAGGGCCCTATTACAATCTTGAAAAAAAACACAGAACATGATAACTGGAAAACTCACGTTGTAAAGCTAGATAACACCAATTTTTAACAAAGCTTGCAGCTGCACTTCCCCACAGAGAGCATGGCAAAGCTTTGATGACAGGGCTTAACAGACTTAGGAAAACTCACTGCAAGAGACTGAATGTGTCTCACTTTGTCCATTCTTCATAGGTGCCCTGCCCGCAGCAGGAGCAGAGCAAGAGGAAGACTGAATCTCCCCAGTACTCTGAGGTACTTTCTCTGAAGGATGTGCAGGGACCCCTGTTGGCTTGCTTACTTCTTGGCTTGCTTACTTCTAGGCTTGTCACCTCTGGACCCACCTCCCTCTGCTGCTGCCTCTGCCTTATGCTTCTGAACAATGAGACCTTGAAATACTTAAGCTCTAGGCCAGCTGTTCAAGGTACATAATGCTGCTAGCAGGCCTGGGTGCTTTTCACAAGCTGGAGGGGCAAAGCAGTGTGTTAGAAACAGCCTTCTAGTGGATACACAGAAACACTTTGCTCCCCCTGCAGGTTTCTGCACTGAAGCTGACATGAACCTAACAGTGGATGAGCAATGGGTATTTCTGAATTCTCCCCATCCCTGATTCTAGGAGGAGCCCAAGCTCCTGCCTTCAATGCCCAACTGTGAATTGGCCCTTTTGCTAAGCTTGTGCCACATGAAAGACTGCAGCCATATTGGGGATGTTTAATGTAAACAGGCACCAAATTACACGACAACACAAGCCATATACTCACATCAAAGCTCTGGACTCTGAGGTTTCTCCATGTCCGTCCTAAGTTTCCACGTAGTTCCCAGAGAGTGGTGCTCAGGTCTTTGCTGTAACAACCCAGAGTGGAGAGCTGATTCCTTCTCTGGGACATTTCTGTAGCTCAGGATGCTTCAGCGTGCACTCAGCTATGACAGTGACTGGGAAGGAATGGGGCTGCTGCATTCCGTGTCTGCTCCTATGAGCAGCTTAAGGTTACAGTGGGGGCATGAGCTCAGGTTGCTGTAGCACACTGAGCATCGTTTCAGCAGGGTAGATTCAGTGATATGAAAGTTGGTTGCCTTGTTTTACTAACCTGTAATTAGGAGGGCTGCCAATCAAGAAGTTGCTTTTTCCATGCTGGGAGAATTGTGTGCATGTTCCTTTCAAAAAGCTATTTTTTGAATTCTAATAGAAGGGAATGCAATTAAGTAACGTGAGTTTTTGAAAGTAGAAGTTGTCAGTTTCCCTCCATAAAGACTGCTCTTTCAGAAGTTGTGCTCTTGTGAATGTCCACAGCAAGGCCTGTCTCTCTTTCAGGCTCAAGGCTGGAAGTGACAGACTGGAAACCACAGCTCAGCAACAAAGCAAAATGAATGAAGCCCCTCAGGACAACCTTCAAGCCTTTGCTTCAGTAAGCTAGTTAAAAACCTCTGTGGGTTTTGCAAGCTCCTGAGACTAGTTAAGTAATTCTGTGAGGAAAATGCATGATGACATTTTCCTGGAGGGCCTAGGAGAGCTGAATTCCCAAGCTGTGCCGACCATAGGCTACTCTGAAAATCCTGCCATTCGTTATTTCCCCACGTTTGTGGTTTTGAGACTTGCCACGATGCTATGGCAAGCCATAGTTAACACTAGAGAAGGTAAGGGTTTACACTAACATGCTGGTGTAAGTATTTTCAGGTTTAGATCTGCTTTAGTTGTGGTATCGAAGACCTCAGGCTGCACGTTAGACATTCCTCCTGCATTAGAGGTATTTGCCAAGTTTGTAGAACTGCACAGCACTGCATTAAAGTGTCTCACTGTCCTTAACGTGGTTAGAGTTGTTATAAAATAGTATTTTCATCTGAGGCCTATGAGAAGCAAATGATTCATGGATTTGGTCTGGGGAGGTAGGGAGGTGACTGCAGGCCCTGTGCTGTACTGATACTGGCAAGAGTGGCAATAAGGTGTGAACTTCAGGAAGAAACACTGCATATGCAAAATAACAAAACTTAATTTTTAGTCTTTATTATTAAAGCATGTAAAAAAGAGACCAAAAAACCCACAAAACTAGTGGGATATGTGATCTTGTTTCTGTGAAACAACCACATGAGGCTGCTTTAATGGCAGTGATTGCCATTCTCAGTGAGAACTCCAGGTTTTGATCACAGTTTTGATGAAATTTTACTCTTCCTGTGCTTCAGCCTTGAAAAACAGTCACTCACAAATGTATTTACTGCCAGAAGCGGTGACACAAGTAAGAAGGAGGATATTTCTCTCTGGTAAAATGAGACTTGTAGAGGTCTGGTAGAGAGACATGATCAAACTTTTAGTTGCAACTCCATATATTCCATTTGAAAATCTGCAAGTCATGTATTTATGTCAACTGAAAATGGAGTCATAAAGAAAGCAAATAAATGATATATTTTTTTTTTCAATCTTGAAACCTATTCTTAATTTTCATTGTTAAAATGGGAAGCATAGCTGCATCTTTTTCATTTAGAGTAAGCCAAAAGGAATTCTTTCAGCATTATCAATAGAAACTAGCTGTTAATCCAGCTGAGGATTAACAGACCATGTGCATGAGATACAGTGTGAGAGCTTCAGACTGGACCAGGAACAAGCAAAACTGTATTTAAGCATACACATTGGCTGCATAGGGAAGCAAGAGTGTAACATCAAAAGCACCACCTCAGCTCCAGCTCTCCAACCTAGACAGAGCTGGAGCTGCTATAGTCTCTACCTGCAACTGCCCAGTTCTCTTCAAAGCCCTGGAGCAAGCAATGCAGAAACATGCTATCTGCCCAGCCAGATTTCCCAGCTTGTAAACACATCAGCTGCAAATCAGGCGTAGTAAATCACCTGTGGATACTGATAGGACAAGGGGAATGGTTTGAAACTAAGGCAGGGGAGGTTTAGGTTAGATATTAGGAGGAAGTTTTTCACACAGAGGGTGGTAACTCACTGAAACAGGTTGCCCAAGGGGGTTGAGGATGCCCCATCCCTGGAGACATTCAAGGCCAGGCTGGATGTGGCTATATCCAGGGGGGTTGAAACTAGATGGTCATTGTGGGCCTTTTCAATCCAGGCCATTCCATTCTATGATTAAAAGATTCTATGACCAGACAACACGCAGTACACAAGCCTTTACTGCCATTGTTACTCTTCAATAAGCAAAATACACACAGTGATTTAATAGGGGAAAAATAAAGACTGCAAAAAGAGAGCTTCAGACTGCCATTTTGTACCTCAGAGCTGCAAGGATTGTGAGCTAAATTATCCAGCCGTATTGTTATGTCAAAGGAAAGGTGAGTCTTTAGCAGACTAACCCAAATGCCAATGCTTACGCAACACTTAAGCCACACTTAAGCCCTTACTTGAAAATCTTACTGTGCTACGTGGATCTAGTACTGGGTAAGAGAAGAGGAATCACCTCACGCAGACAGCAATAGGAATAGCAATTGCTCAATGGTTCTTAGAGAAAGCTCCAGATTACCAAAGAGAACACACTGAGAATATGAGGAACTGTGACAGGAAATACCAATTTCTGAAGAAAAATAAAAATTAAATGGAACTATTTGTTTTTAACAGGAATGAATTAAAAATATTATTCAAAATCACCCATATTAAAGATTTAATAAACAGTATGAACAAAGGTGGAGGGGGGGAGGGGAAGATGGGAAAACTGAAGACAGAAAGCTGACAACTGGTTTAGTAACAGGTTAAAAACGTGTGCTTTGAGATCCCTATTAAATAATACCCACAAGTAGGGCAAGAAATAACCCTGCAGACGGTTATCCCCGTGACTATTCCAAAGGCAACGGCCCCAGGACACACCGTTGCCAACCGCTTTCTGAGGCAGCCGAGCCTACAGACGCGCACACTCCTGCTCTCCGCGGGTGTGTATCCTCTTCATATCGCTTACTATCGCTTCATATCGCTTAATATCGCACGTATAACGCATACGTGGGGCTCCCGGCTCCGGCTGGGAGCCTGAGGCTGCCCTGCAGCCTGTGGGTTGGGCCGCGGCTTCCTGAGCGTGCGCCGTGTTTCCGCGTCCTGCTCGGGGCTCGGCCCGGCAGAGTTTTGAGACGACATGAAGAAGATGCTCAGCTTCGTAAAGAAGAAAATACGGGATCCGCCGCCCGGCAGCGCCGCCTCGGCGTGCTCCGCCGGTGCGTACGAGATCCGCCGGAAGGAGCTGACCAAGCTGCACCGCGGGGCCGCCGCCGTAGACCTGGCCCTGGTGCAGCAAGGACTGAAGAAGCACGACATCGACGAGCGCGACAAGGCGCAGCGGTAAGGGGGGCGGGCCGGGCCGGGATCCCCGCTGCATGACCTGGGCACAGAGGGCTGCTGTTAACGGGGGCCGCGCGTGGCTGGGACGGCCGGTAGAGGCCGCTCCGATGTGCCCTCCCGGCCTGGATCCCTCGTAGGGCTGCTCGGCATTCCTCCGAGCTGGGAGCTCTGTTGGGGGCTGGTGAGAAAAGGCAGCGATAAGGCTGCTGGCTTCATGAAGGCTTTCTTGCTTGCGAAGCTGATGGTGGTTCCTTTAGGTTGTCATATTCCCCAGTGCTTGGTAACGGCTGCTTTTGGGTGAGGAGGGGCTCCTGCACAAAGTTGTGTTTGTTACAGTTAAATTACTCATTCGAGCTCTTTGCGGTACACTGTGCTAAATAAATAATAAATACAGTGCTCAGATCAATATTGTCAGGCTTCTATTCGGAGGTGAAGGATCTTGTATACTTATTTGGGAATTTCTCAGTGGGGACAGTCACCCTCGAGTTGTTCCATGTCTGTGACAAGGCATGATGAGTTATTTGACGTTCTGCCTGTTATTTCGTCCTCATCTTCTCTGCCTTGGAGGAAGCTGGTCTTATGGAGGGTACTCATCAGCCTGCCCGTGATGGGAGCTGTTAGGACAAGAGGGAACAGCCTCAGCTTGCACCAGGGGAGGTTCACGTTGGATGCTAGGATAAGCCTCTCCAGAGAGTGGTTGTGCACTGGAATGGGCTGCCCAGGTTGGTGGTAAAGTCACCGTCCCTGGAGGTGTTCAAGAAACATGTAGATGTTGTACTAAGGGACATGGTTTGGTGCACGCTGGTAATGGAATAAGCTTGTTTTTATTTGATTTTGTTTATTTTGGGAGGTAATTGGGATAAAGAAATGCAATTTGCCCTGTTCATGTACCACAGAGTGAAAATATTTATTTAGCTGTCTGTTTCAATTTACACGTTTCACTTTTAGGACACCACTGCATCTTGCTTGTGCAAATGGACGTGAGGATGTCGTTACGTTTCTAGTAGAAAACAGGTGTAAGCTAAATCTTTTTGACAGTGATAACAGATCTCCACTGATGAAGGTAAGTAGAACATACTATGTTGCTGCAAGTAGGAATTATTGATTATGTATTAAATGATGTCTTTCCAGATTCTTTAAGTAAGTCTGTGTAGAAGCATGCATGCTGTAATCAGTGTGGCTTTGGCATGTGCTAGCTAATCTTGGCAGATGCTTTTATATTCCAGGAATGGGAAGTTGTAGTAGTAGTGACACAGTGAAATATGACTGCTGGAAATTTTACCTTTTTTTTTTTGTGTGTGTGTGTGTGTGTTGTTTCCAGGCAGTACAATGCCAGAAAGAAAGATGTGCAGTGATCCTGCTAGAGCATGGTGCTGATCCGAACCTGGCAGATGCTGGTGGCAACACTGCCCTTCACTTGGCTGCTGTAACTCCTAACACATTTCTAGCAGGGATGTTAATTGAGCACAGTGCCCGTATCAATGCTCAGAATAAGGTACATTTCGAGATTCAGTAGAGAAGTTCAAAAAGTTGCATTGATATTTTTATTGTAGATTTTTTGTTTGTTTCTTTTGATTTTTAACTTGAATTATTTCTGTTCTTTCAGGACGGATGTACTCCTCTTACTCTTGCTATCTCTGAAAATCACAAAGAAATGGTAGAGCTCCTTCTTAAAAAAGGAGCTGATGTTCACACTCGAGATCCGTGTGAAAGGTGAGGAGATGGTCTAAACTCTGCAGGTCACCTTAGTTGTCTTCAGGTTGGACTGATGGGAGGGATGGGAATGAGCATTGAAGTAGAAAGACACAGAGAAAGAGCTCGTTGAGTGACTGGCGAAAGCAGGTCTCAGCTTGGCAGGTGGCATGCATTATTGCATGTTTTCTGCATTGAGAACTGCAAGAAAACATTGTTTCTGGTAGCCGCTGTGGCAGGAAAATTGCTATTGTGCCAGCAACATTGCTGTTATGCCAGAGAGAGTTTTTCAAATTGATGCCAAGTTTGTATGCAAGCGTTGTTAATATGGAAGCTTTTTTTTCTGTTCATAAAGTGATTTTCTTTGAGATTGAGCAAATGGGAATTAAAATAATTACAATGTCTGACTAAATTGTATGGTTTGTCTTGTATTTTGGATGCTGTAGAACCCCACTTATGACTGCAGCAGCCGGTGGGGAGCTTAAGTTGGTAGAAATACTTCTTTGCTATGGTGCTGAAATTTTCCATAAAGACGTTAATGGATGGACAGCTGAGGACTATGCTATTCTTCATGGAAATGCTAGGTAAACTTTTAAATTTATTGCTAGGTTTTTAGTTATCAGTGTTGAGTTTGAACCTTTTTGGTAACAGCACCAAGTTTAACGGTGCTATTTTGAAGATGTGTTCATTGACATCTTCTCACGTATACTGTTCATGTGTCTGGTGTTAATTTGAAAGTTGAGAAAAGGGCTTCTGCTCAAAATTCTCTGTAAGATTTCAAGTGTTTGTTTCTAAGCTGATGTCTGCCTGCTATACACTATTAAAATGTGTCTGTAGCCCACAGACGCAGAAGTTCAACTTGAAAAACTGAAATGTTTGTAAATTCTTCTCAAAACAGAACCCTTGTTATTACTGTCTTCAGTTCCACTGACAAGGAACCACCTGTTTTGTTTCAGAGGAGATCTAGCTGTTATTTCTTTTGTTAAATTACTAAGCAGTTTAACTCCTCCTACACATAAGTATTTTACCCATGGGTGTTCATTCATAAGAGTGGTTGTATTTGTAAAAACTGGACTGCAAAGGGTACCGAGCAGAAGTAAATAACTTCATAGATCTGGATGTGCATCTATAAAATAGATGTGTCCATTATATTTGAGTATGTTACGGTTTGCAAAAAGTAGAGTATGTTACACTTACTGAATATGAAAATTGTTTTGGCTATGGTTATGTTTAGGATGGATAGTATAAGGCTCTTATTATCCCATTAAGTGTTTATGTAGCTATGGGATTATTTTTCCCAAATGCATTTCCTTTTTTGCTCTCCATAGTCTTAGTAAAACACTGGCAGAATATGCAGACCATGAGAACGCAGGGGAAGCTTCTGCAGGTGCTAAAGGAGGCATCCCTGTGCCAGTGACTCCTCACCAGGCAAGAGCTGCTGGCTTTACGTTGGGTGCAGCTGCTTCGAGCAGAGGAGGTAGGATACTTAACTGTGGTAGAGCTAATGGGCAGAATCGTGGTGGCCCCTTCCTTAGGTTGGTTTGCATCTTTTAAATTCACCGTGCTCAGTGTGGACTTCAGTGGAAGCATCAGGTGGACTGTAATAAGAAGTGTTATGAATGTGTTTGCTTGCTGCTAGTTTACACTGCATCTCCACAGGCTGTGGGGACAGTTGTGATTTGTGTGCACTACATCCATCTGCTCATACAGTTGTCACTTTCAGCACATCAAGTTGCCCATTTATTTAAATTGTCCCTTTAGCAAGGGGGAGGAGGGAAGAGAAGAAACAAAATAGGTTAAAGTAGCCTTGTTTTATGGGTGTGCAATTTTTCTTAGAGATGCTCATTTAGATTGTTGTTCAGAAAATCCAATTGCAAAAGCTGTAGTTTCATCCCAAATAGTAGTTTTATCTTCTGTAGCAGCGAAGCAGCAGATGAATTGCAAGAAGATGCATCTTTTGTTGATTACCACTGGATTTCTGTCACTTTGTTTTAATTTTAATAGTTTCACCTGCATAAAGCTCCTTTTTGGGGAGACATAATTTCTCACCTTCAATTACAATTGCTTTTGTTTGTGTTGTGGAGACGTAACAAAAATTGTCTTGGAAAAATAACTTCATAAGCAACAACAGTACATTGTTTGTATACACCGTATCTTTTTGGACATGGTTTGATTTATAATCAAATAATGTTTTTTTCAATTACTTTTATTTAAAAAAGAAAAAAAAAAAACAACTGAGAAAGACTTTGTGATCCAGAAAAACTGTTACATTTTCTCATTGCCTTGTAAATAAAAGAAATACATTCCTTCAATGAATTTGTAAAATCCAGGCAGCGTTTATAAGCTCAAATTGCCCTAAATGAATCTTAGAAAGTTGCTATTTTAGTATGAATGAGATTGCCTTGCAGTTTACGTTTCAAGCCCCAACGTACGAGGTTTTATTTGTTCCTTATTTTTAAGGGTTTTGTGAGAATCATGTGTCAGATGGGCAGCAGACTGTTCAAACACAATTCATTACTTTTTTATTATAAAGACTTAGAAATATGAACAAAGAATACATGGCATATTTTTTCTTCCTGGACTTATCCCAGATGGAAGTATAGATTTTAGACCCAAGTGATGTTGCCTTTGACTTAGGAGCAGTTACTTTGAACTAGAGAGTGGTTGAAAAAGTTTCTTCGTAGCTTGGTTTTGAAGTTTTGTTTGCTTGTTTTTCAGTGGGGCTCGATACAGTTGGTTTAATCATTGAAATACTTTTTTTTATCCAAATCCACTCAGTTGCTACCTTCCATGCACGTAGATAGTTGCTCTGGTACCCCATTGTAAGGACTAACAGGCCTGGGTTAATTTAAAATATGTGATTTGAGGGTTTCTTCTTCCAAGTAGAGGGTACATTTAGACTAGATATCAGGAAGAAATTCTTTACTGTGAGGGGGATGAGACACTGGAACAGGTTGCCCAGAGAGGTTGTAAATGCTCCCTCCCTGCAAGCATTCAAAGCCAAAGGTGGATGGGGCTTTGAGCAACCTGGTCTAGAGGGAGGTGTCCCTGCCTATAGCAGGGAGTTGGATTTAGATGATATTAAAGGTCTGTTCCAACTCAAACCATTCTGTGATTCTCCCTGTGCTCAGTCTCTTAAAGATGACACCAGCATGAGGAGTAGGAGGGAGCAGAGAGAAAGTTCAGTAGCGTAGTAGAAACAATATTGGAATTAATTCTGCAGTCTCTGATTGCATCCACACCCTGAATCATGAGAGTCCTTTTAATATGCCACAGTAACAGTCTTAAAAGTGTCCTTTAGAGGAGAAGCCGGGATGTTGAGAGAGAGACCAGAGAAATACCCACTTTGGAATTCTTTTATTGTCTTTTGCTCTTCTGTTTTATTTTTCTGCTATCTAAAATTTTGACCTTATCCTTTCTGCTACTTTTGTACCTTCTAATTAGAAGAGGAGATTCTGAAGAATGTTGAACAGGTCAGCATTTTTCAACAAGTTTGCTCATGATTATTTGGATGTCAGAACATGAACCCTTTTATTAATCACGTACAGATTGGCTTCCAGAACGTATTGAATGACCGATCTCTTAGATTTTAAGTAACAATTTCTTTTTGAGGAAAACAGTAGTTGTGCTATTTCTGTTTCTAGTATGTTTGCAGTGACAGTATGTTTGGCCACTGCAGCACATACTAGTGTATTGTTCAGTGTTTCCCTGAGTCATTTGCAATTGGACTTGATAATCTTTTCCAACCTTAGTGTTTCTATGATTAGAGGAATTGTCTCAGCATTGTAAAACTCTTTACAAAAGTAAATTATCACTTCTGTGTGATTTTTATCTCCTGAGGTCAGATAAAACTTTTCCTGTATTCCCTCTTAAGGAAACAGAGAAAAGCCAGAAGGGATGAGAAATCATCTTGAGGTTCTTTTCAACCCAAGCCATCCTATGATTCTTTTAAACTTTCTCTTAAGTGTATGTTTCTGATAGTAGCTGTTTTTCCACAGCACTGCATGTGTATGTGATAAAATCCATGTAAGTAGGACAACCTTCTGCTCCAGAGAAAAGTAACAGATTTATTGTGAAAGAATTTGATGTCAAGGTAGTGTTCCACAGTTTCTCTTTTGACACACAGATGTACACATGCACACAAATGCATGTCATAGTCACAGCGCATTCTCCCAGTGCTGTAGCTTTGTGTGTGTGCTTTTTGTATTTTCCAAACTTGTGAGATTCCGCATTTATTCTGATGTCATTGTTGTCTGTCCTTTCCATGCCTTTCCCTTAATGGATATAGAAATGCAACGGTCCCCTGAGCAGACTCTGAGAACAGGAGAATCGAGTGAAGGTATTCATTCTGCACAGCAGTATTTTAAATACCACACATGTCTTGTGATACACAAATACTTATTCATCATAGGTGCTTATTATCTTGCAGATCTGTATCTTGATGATTTAAGATCTATGAGTTAGAGTGGATTTGGGGCAGCTTTTGTTTCTTTGCATGTTTTGCATGAGTCCCTTATTACTGAATTCAGCATTTGCTTTTATCACTTGTGATAGTGTTGGTTTTGGGGTTGTTTGTTTTGTAATCTGTTCTCCTCTTGCTCAGAAATGGTGATATAGGCTTCAGTTAAAGTGGAAACGGGTCCCTGGAGACTAGATCTCATTTCTGTGTCAGTGCATCATGGCTGTGGTTTTGGTCTAGCTGAAAGCTATCTCATCAAATTCCTGTCTCACCTTCTAAAGGATAGCAGGATCATTGGCAGTATTTATATGTTGAAAGCAAAAGTGTAGGTAATTTAATGAGCTGTTTTCCTTACTTCTAGTGGTACTCATTGAAGATGTAACTGAAGTCGTTCGTCCAGAGTTTAACTGTTCCACACAGCAGCAATTTTCTGTTCTGCGTGGAAAGTCAGCAGATAGAGTCATAGTACTGAGTTAGTTATTTAGCTTTACATACAGCAGGATTCCATTAGCATTTAAGAATATTCTGTGTTTTCTGTAGTGGAAAACATCAAAAATCAGATTGTTAGCATTTGAACCATTTAAGATGCTCTCAGATGGGAAGTTTCAGCCTCTAGCTTTTTTCTCCATGAGATTTCTTTGAACATTTATACTGTACTGCATCTCAGAAAGCTGTGTTCAGATCAGGGAATATTCTCGCATACTGTGTTTAGGAAAGGCAAAATTTGTACACTCATTTGTAGGTTGTTAGTAGTAACCCTTCTTTTTGTTATAATATTTAACAGTTCAGAAACTTCAGGAATTATGATTTCTATGTGGAGATCAGATATGTCTGTTTTCCCTTCTGTGCTGGGAATCAGAAAGTCCTTCTATTATGTTTTAGTTGTTAAGAGGTGTTAGCGCTTCAAAAATTGTGTTCCTAGACTGCAGTTTTCATTAGAACGGTGACCTGAAGGATTTACTGCAGGGCGCTCTCATCAGGGTTGCTAATGATCTGAAGTAAGAGCGATTGTTGGATATGCTTCAGCACAGAGCTGGCATTCAGAGGGACTTCAATGAGCCAGGGCAATAGACTGGCAGGCATCTTAAGAAATCCATCGGGGGCAAATACCAAGACCCATTTGGGGTGAAAAAGCCCCTTCCTACAAAACATGATGGGACTGCACGGCAGGGGAGCAGCTCTGCTGAGAAAGGACACAGACCTGTCAGAAGGCAAGCTGAGCATGAGGCAGCAGGGTGCTCTGGCAGCTAAGGGCTGCAGCTTGCACTGTGCTAAGAGTAGCAAAGCCAGGAGACTGAGAGAAGCGATTGTCAGCCCCTGTTTAGCACTCACTTGACTGTGCCTTGGCTGTAATTTTGAGTTCCTTCTACGTGAGAGGTCAATGGATCAATAGCAAGCTAATTCTCTAGGGAGCCATCATATTTGTGAAGGAGTATTTGCCCTGTGAGAGAGGGCTGAGAAAGTGGACTTACTCAGCCTGAAGAAGAGGCAGCTTTGAAGGGCCCTAACTGCAGCGTCCAATGCAGATGAGAAGACAAAGCCAGATGCTTCCCTGTGATACTTGACAGGAAGCAAAGATGGCAAGAGGTATAAATGGAAGCAAGATGGTTTCTAGCTGGAGATGAAAAGTGTTGCCATGATAAGGATGGCAAAATAGAGAAGTTGTGAACCTTCTCTTGGAGGTGTTCAAGACTAGACTGAATAAAACCCTGACCAACTTTTCCTGACCTCAAAGCTGAGCTGGCTTTAAGTAGTTGGCTGAGAGACTTCCAGAGATCCCTTTTGACCTGACCTATCCTATAGTCTTAGGTGTGAGTTACTACCTTCACTGAACTGATAAAAACTTGGGGGTGTAGTATAGCATGCCCTGCTAATGCTCCTTTTGTCTCAAGTATATCATTTTTTGATTCACTGTAGAGAAATGCTGGTGATTCTTCTAGCTAGGGATAACCTATAGCTCCTGAGTATGCTTTTTGATTTTCTTTGTATTTATAAATATACTTTATTTATAATCCATAGCAAGGTACGGCAGCAAAAAATGGTAGATATTGTAGATATGTCTGATTTGTTTTTCAGTATAATTTGAAAAAGCATTTGTTTTGTAAATACTTTCCTTCATGCTGTTCTTATTGAATTGGCCACTTCAGCTTCTGTACTCTTATGAGCTGTTTTCATGTTAAATGTCTGTATTGGTTAATTTTTAGTATGCAAAATCTAATCTCAACATGTCGATTTATATTTGAACAGCAATGGATGACTTTTTCGAAGGATACTCAACAAGGTGAGTCTTATAAAAATACCAAATGCTTATTTGAGGAATTATTTGAGAGGACCAGTACTTACTTTTCGTTGTTTTTGAAGTTCTGAAAAAGAGGGCAGTAATGGCACCTGGAATAATTCTGAGGAAGAAGAACTGGATTTTACAGCCAAGGTATGGTGCCTTTATGGGAAAATAGTTGTGTAAAATAAGTGATTTGAAGGCAATTTCCTATGAGATAGAAGGAAACTCTTTTTCCAGCCAATTCTTTTTTTTTTTTTTTTTTTTTTTTTTTTTTCCTCCTTAAGAAGAGTCTCTCATCTGCCAACCTTTCTTCTGCTGTAAGTTTTTCCTAAAAATTGTTGCTTTGGCAGAACATGCAGTAGATTTGTGTAGATATTAAGATAAACTACCACATTGTATTAGTTGTTCATTGAGTGAGATTTGCCAACCCTAGGAATTGATAAGTTAATAAATAACCTGTTCTGTTCTCTTTCAAACTTCACAATTGTTTCCCCTAATTTACATGATAGGATGATTAATGAAAAAGAACACGATAATGAAAAAGAACATTTATTTATCAAAATCTAGTGAAATTGTTCATCACCTGGTTCTCTTTCCTTCCTCACTAGGTTCCTCAAGTGTTCGATACTTGAGTTGCTCAAATAATTATTTTTTCTTTCTTTTTTCCTTCTGTGGGATGACATTCCGTGCTTGTATATAATCTCACACTGCATGACTATCTTCATTTTTTGAATATTTGGATTTTTCTCTTTATAAGCTCCATGTGCTTATCCTGCTGTTTTTATGAATGTTCCAAAGGATTACCAGTTTTTTCAATGGCGTCTGGAGTATTTAGTCTGTTGCACTGGGATTCTGCAGTGATTAGGAACTTTAGTTTGTTAGTTCAGCACACTCTGTAATGCTGGAGATGTAAGCATGTGTACTTTAAAATTTTTTCTATTTTCTTACATTGATTTTAGGGGGAGTGATTCAAATTTCTAGCATTATTTTGAAATTTACAGATTTTTCACTAAGTGGAGTTATATTAACTAATTTATTCTTCAAGCTTCAGGAACTTTAATTGATACTTGAGTTGTGCATACTTACAAGTAAGTAATCGCGAGTGTAGTTGTATTTTACCAATGGATTAAAATACCTTTTTAGAATTGTTACGCATTTACAGATAGTTTTGAATAGTCACTGACTTGTACACAAGAGGAGAGGAATGTTTGTGTAATTAAAGTTGAAGGATCTAGCAAGTATCTGAGTCCTTTCAAAAGGGGACAGCCTGGTTGTATTTACTGTTCAAGATTTGATGTAAGTAAAGGATTTGCTTTAAAACAAAAAAGCAAACAAAAACAGATCAAATAATTCTTTTAAAATGTGTTTTTATTTGCAGAAGCCACAGAAGCCAAACTTGACATCGTTAATGAATGTTCCCCAAAAGTTCAGAAATACTGGTAAGTTATTTGGAAAGTACTTCATAATACAATGACATACAAAAGTAAACTTACTAAGTAATTTCATTTCGGTTTTTGTTGTTGTTGTTTTCACTTGGCTGTAGTAATTGAGGAAAGTAGTGTTATAAGAACAGAACAGATGGTCATGTCAGAATAAAATAAGTAAGATAATGGAAATGACCATACTGAGTCCCCTCCTAAGCCTTTGTGTCTGATGTGTCCTTCTCCCATCCTGCCCTTACCTGGCTTCTTTTCCATACAGTCCCAGATGACTACTTTCCTGTGTTTTTAATGGGTAAAATGCCTGCTGCTATTTATATAACCCATTTGATTCATATTCCTGTTTCCCTTTCTCATGCTTTAAGGTGGTGGTGATAGTTCTAGAATTGAAATTCCTAAGTCACAGAAGAAAAGCCTCAAACAAAAAAAACCAACAGGTGCAAATCTGAGCAGAGGAGAATGTGGAGAGTTGTTGAAACAAGATGTCTCAGATTCAGGCAACCTTGAGGAAGATGAATTGGTGGAAGAGGAAGAAGGGCAGTGCAAAGAGGTACATAATAAATTCCATGAAACACTAAAACAAGAAAGTGAAAACCTGGGCCTAAATAGATATGAGGAAAATCTATGGGCAGCATTTCCCTCAAGCACAAAAGTAAGTGTACAGGGATGATTCAATTGGAAGAGTTTGTTAAGGGTAATACAGGTAAGCGACAGTAAACTATTTTCCTGTTAATACTCAATCACGTATCTGTATTCAATCATTGTATTTTGATACTGAAAACATCTTGTTCATAGCCAAACTCAGACATTATTTTCAATATTTTTATTATGAGATTGGAGAGTTTTGGAAGGAGAAAGACAGGAAACTTCATTCTTTCTGGAATCTGTGCACTTTCTGTTATGTAAAACTGAGGGAATGGATAATATCCATTAGAAGTTGTAGCCATTTAGTAGAATTCATGAGGTAATGACTGGAAATGAAGAAACAAAAGGAAGTTTTGAATGAAATTGAGGGCAGGAAACTAGTGAAATTGTGAGATATGTAGGCAGAAAGAAGACTTTCTGAATAATATCAATGAAACTGCATTTAGATTGACACAAGGAAGTGCTTCTCAGAGGTTTTGCATAGCCAGAGATGAAGTTTACAACATGAGGCACTGCAGTTTAATTGTGCAGATTCCCACTAAAAATTGTAGGCCTTTAGAAACCATGTTGCACTTTGCTTCATTTAAGTCTTACCCAAGAAAACCGTTTTCCAAGTTGTTAATGGGTGGTGAAGTAGATATTGATTTCTGTGCTTTTCAGCTGTTTTGGTCAATCTGTTTTAGAAGGAGTCACCTAAATGGAAAGAAGAACAGGAGAAGGAAGATACTAGAAGGAAGCTGCAAACGACAGTTTTGGGGGATGTGAAACATTCTGTTTCTAGTAATAAACATCAAGTCCGTAAAGTTTCAGAAGACACAGCTTATGCGAGAAGTGAGTTTAAATATGATCCTGATTGCTCCTCTATAAGTATTAATGTTCAGTAAATAAAGTAAAATGATGATTATCCTCAAAGATGATAAACTTTCCTGTTACCTGTGAATCCTAGCCTGCTGTGGTAGAGAAGGTCTGCAGCTTTTGTTTTTTTTCGTTCTTACCTAACGGTCACAAATGGTGGTGCTGGATTCCTAATGATTACGTATGATGCAAGTTTCTTTATTAATTTTGTTGCTGTATTCTCCTATATCTGAACAAAACAAGTAGGTAGTCTAGTGTGTCTTGTGTGTGGCACTGCTGATTCCCTTTCGAATGGGTACTGTCAGATTGAAAAGCTGTGGTTTTTCAGGGCTTCAGCCAAGAGCTGACCTGATTCAAACTCAGAGAAGACTCTTCCAGTACCTCAACTTGTTCAGTTGTAGAATGTAGGAGATCTCTCCTTTGCTAAACCTTTGTGGGCTTGAGAGCATGACCAGCTCAGAGAGAGTTGGGTAATTTGGCATAGACCCCAGGGTGTGAAAGCAGAAGATACTATTTCCATTGTCTGACTCCAGAGCACTGCTTGTTGCAGTAGACTTCTTCAGAGCATGTGTAGCTATTGGTCAGGTGCTGCACAAAACACTGTCCAAACATGGTGAACGTAGCCATGTCAGCTGTCCTGCTTGAACATCTTCTGCTGGAAAACAGATGAAGAGGAGTGAAGAGAATACTGTGATGTGACTGGATGTAAAGTTACCCTTGAGTGGGACTCACTGTTTGGTTTGTTCTTTGCTGTAGAATTACTGCTTGTCTTTCAGATCCTTTATTTGACTGATGGGGTATAAAAGTGTAGTGCAGTATATTTCTCAGTGTCTGTATTTCTCCTTTTTTTTTGTAGAAGCCCAACCCACAGTAGGAGCAGAGAAAAAGGAAGAGTCTGATTCTCCCTGGGATTCTGAGGTACTTTCTGTGAAATGTGCATCTTCCCAGTCTGTGGGAGAGCCAGATGAGAACTACGTGAGAGCTTGCCTTTGCGTTGAGCCCTGCCCCTGGTGAGGCTTATTTACCCCATATTGCTGCTGCTCTATGTCCTGTATCTGAGGGTCAACGAAATACTTGTAGTGTAGGTTCTGTGTGGAGATAGTACTGGGACAAAGTTAGGTTAAGCTTCTTGTATCGGCCCTTTGGTTGCAGGCTTTTGAGTTGATTTTCTAGCACAGTAGTGAAACAGAATAACTACTTCCCCTCTAGCCTTTGTTGTTGGGAAAAAAACTAATTCCCCACTCCTTTCTTAAAAATACAAGACTTTCTAGATAGCTTAATCGCTATCAGCTTTGCCTTTTTGGCCTTTAAGCAAATCAAATCTTGCTTTTGCAACGTAGTGATGCACTCACTCAACATTGTGGGACATGTGCCCCAGCAATGTAGGCTGATATTTGAATGCCAGGTGCAAATTTGATGCCAATGTTCAATCAACACAGAGCTGCAGCTTCTTGTTCACAATCAACATCTTGATTTCCTGTGTTAATTTCTTGTGTGGCTCTGTGATTTGCCAGCCTTAATCAACATTATGGAATAGTTTAGATGAATTGTAAGGATTTTTTTGCCCTTTTATTTAAAATGCAAAAGCCTTTGTTAGATTTTATTTTAAAAAAATTGTTTTGTACAAATTCTTACGCGTATGTACTGTATTGTACAGCCGTGTTCTGAAGGTCCGAGGAAAGCATCTCCTCCTGTGTTTCTCCCACCTGCAGTTGAACATGGAGTACGCTTGCAGAGTGTTTCAGGGGAGCACAACAAGGGTAACTATCTCATAGATTGGATTTGTCTGTGTTTATAGACAAGTGAACTTTTTCTTTTGCTTTCCTTGTTAGTCCTGTTGTTCAGTGAGTATGTGCTGTAGCAATGAAGTGCTTGGCTGATGTTAATTAACAGCAGTGAACACTGAACTTGCTGGCCTGCTTGATTAGTCCAGGCGGTTCTTGGGTTCATTATGTATACTTTTTGGATATGTATTTGTTCGGGTGTTTTTCTTTGCTTTAAGTGGTTGCTTAAAGTGGTGGGAGTGGTATCTGGCTTAAGATTTAGCTGTGAACCCTAGCCTGCTGTGGTGGAGAAGGTCTGCAGCTTTTGTTGCTTTTCGTTCTTTCCTAAAGGTCACAAATGGTGGTGCTGGGTTCCTAATGATTATGTATGATGCAAGTTTCTTTATTAATTTTGTTGCTGTGTTCTCCTTGATCTGCACAAAACAAGTAGGTAGTCTAGTGTGCCTTGTGTGTGACACTATTGATTCCCTTTCTAATGGGTACTATCAGATTGAAAAGCTGTGGTTTTTCAGGGCTTCAGCCAAGAGCTGACCTGATTCAAAGTCAGAGAAAACTCTTCCAGTGCCTCACCTTGTTCAGTTGTAAAATGTAGGAGATCTCTCCTGTGCTACTCGTTTGTATGCTTGAGAGCATGACCTGATCAGAGAGAGGTGGGTGCTTAGGTACTCACCCCAGGGTCTCAGAGCAGAAGATAGTATGTCCGTCTCCAGAGGATATCTTGTTGCTGTAGATGTTTTCAGAGCTCGTGTAGCTATTGGTCAGTTGCTGCTCAGAAGGTGTGGAAGCAGCGCTCACGGTGCATTCACTTTTCTCTTAGTGCATTTTATGTGCAAAGAGTTTATTTTGGAAAAGCATGAATAGTCAGCACTCAGGCTGGAATCAGCAGTTATGGTTTTCCAGAGTGGACGCCATTGCTCCTGTCTGGCTCATTCCTGTAAATTTTCCTTGCGTTTCTGTGTGAGTCAATCCTGAGTTTGTTTTACATAATGGAGTAGCTTAGAAGAGAGAGCTGACTGTGGTCTGCTCTAGATGGGAGTTTGGTGGTCAGAAGATACTAGACTTTGAAGTGATAAGATTTAAAATGCTTGCAGTGTTCTGGACTGTATTGGAGCTGTGAGCTTCTGTTTCATTCCTAAATGTCAGTTTCTTATGTATGTACCTGGTCAGAAGTTGCAGGATTATGAATCATGGTCAGGTGAGATATCCCTTGATAGCACTAAGCAAGGAGCCGTGTGTGTTGGCAGCTTCCTCTTAGTGTGAGGTTGTTTTGTATCGTGCTTTTGTGGTATGTCCTGTAGAGTGGAATGTGATAGTAGGTGCCAGATGATGGAGGTGTAGGCAAGAGGGAAGATGACTCAGGGTGTCCATATGCTGAGACTGAAGCATGCTGGAGTTTCTTCCTTAACGTTGTCCCAACACGAGGGACATTGTCATGTCAGCCACCATTCTTATGCATCTTTTGCTGGAAAAGAAATGAAGAGGAGAAAACAGAATACTGTGATGTGACTGGGTGTAAAGCTACCGTTGAGTGTAACTCATTTCTTGGTTTGTCCTTTGCTGTAGTACTGTTACTCATCTTTCAGATCCTTTGTTTGACTGATGGGGTATAAAAGTGGAGTGCAGTAAATTCTCAGTGTCTCTCTTTGTCCATTTTTTTGTAGGTGCTCTGCCAGCAGTAGGAACAGAGAAAAAGGAAGAGTCTGATTCTCCCTGGGATTCTGAGGTACTTTCTGAGATATGTGCATCTCCCCGGTCTGTGGGAGAGCCAGATGAGAACTACGTGAGAGCTTGCCTTTGAGTTGAGCCCCGCCCCTGGTGAGGCTTATTTACCCCATGTTGCTGCTGCTCGATGTCCTGTATCTGAGGGTCATTGAAATACCTGTAGCGTAGGTTCTCTGTTGAGATAGTACTGGGACAAAGTTATGTCAGACTACTTACGTTGGCCTCCTGGCTGCAGGCTTTGGGGTTGATTTTCTAGCACAGTTTTAATACAGCAGTTTATTGCTGCTTTTAAACTTATGAACTTCTCAGGCATATTTTTGTGAGAATTTATTTTTTTTCCTACTATTCAGATCTATTCTGCTGATCCAGTCAGAGTTTAACGGATGCCAATACATTGAGCAACCCAGACATTTAGATTTTTCTGTATAGAACCTCTGTCTTCTCTAGATAGACTTAATCCGATTTTGAAAATCATGTTCAGCAGACACCAAGTGTGCTGGCTGTGTTTATCCTTTCTGTCTGATAATTCTCAAGATGAGAGTGAGCAGGGTCTGTAGCTACTTCCCCTCTAGCCTTTGTTGTTGGGAAAAAAACTAATTCCCCACTCCTTTCTTAAAAATACGAGACTATCTAGATAGCTTAATCGCTATCAGCTTTGCCTTTTTGGCCTTTAAGCAAATCAAATCTTGCTTTTGCAACGTAGTGATGCACTCACTCAACATTGTGGGACATGTGCCCCAGCAATGTGGGCTGATATTTGAATGCCAGGTGCAAATTTGATGCCAATGTTCAATCAACACAGAGCTGCAGCTTCTTGTTCACAATCAACATCTTGATTTCCTGTATTAATTTCTTGTGTGGCTCTGTGATTTGCCAGCCTTAATCAACATTATGGAATAGTTTAGATGAATTGTGAGGATTTTTTTGCCCTTTTATTTAAAATGCAAAAGCCTTTGTTAGATTTTATTTTAAAAAAATTGTTTTGTACAAATTCTTACGCGTATGTACTGTATTGTACAGCCGTGTTCTGAAGGTTCGAGGAAAGCATCTCCTCCTGTGTTTCTCCCACCTGCAGTTGAACATGGAGTACGCTTGCAGAGTGTTTCAGGGGAGCACAACAAGGGTAACTATCTCATAGATTGGATTTGTCTGTGTTTATAGACAAGTGAACTTTTTCTTTTGTTTTCCTTGTTAGTCCTGTTGTTCAGTGAGTATGTGCTGTAGCAATGAAGTGCTTGGCTGATGTTAATTAACAGCAGTGAACACTGAACTTGCTGGCCTGCTTGATTAGTCCAGGCGGTTCTTGGGTTCATTATGTATACTTTTTGGATATGTATTTGTTCGGGTGTTTTTCTTTGCTTTAAGTGGTTGCTTAAAGTGGTGGGAGTGGTATCTGGTTTAAGATTTAGCTGTGAACCCTAGCCTGCTGTGGTGGAGAAGGTCTGCAGCTTTTGTTGCTTTTCGTTCTTTCCTAAAGGTCACAAATGGTGGTGCTGGGTTCCTAATGATTATGTATGATGCAAGTTTCTTTATTAATTTTGTTGCTGTGTTCTCCTTGATCTGCACAAAACAAGTAGGTAGTCTAGTGTGCCTTGTGTGTGACACTATTGATTCCCTTTCTAATGGGTACTATCAGATTGAAAAGCTGTGGTTTTTCAGGGCTTCAGCCAAGAGCTGACCTGATTCAAAGTCGGAGAAGACTCTTCCAGTGCCTCACCTTGTTCAGTTGTAAAATGTAGGAGATCTCTCCTGTGCTACTCGTTTGTATGCTTGAGAGCATGACCTGATCAGAGAGAGGTGGGTGCTTAGGTACTCACCCCAGGGTCTCAGAGCAGAAGATAGTATGTCCGTCTCCAGAGGATATCTTGTTGCTGTAGATGTTTTCAGAGCTCGTGTAGCTATTGGTCAGTTGCTGCTCAGAAGGTGTGGAAGCAGCACTCACGGTGCATTCACTTTTCTCTTAGTGCATTTTATGTGCAAAAAGTTTATTTTGGAAAAGCGTGAATAGTCAGCACTCAGGCTGGAATCAGCAGTTATGGTTTTCCAGAGTGGACGCCATTGCTCCTGTCTGGCTCATTCCTGTAAATTTTCCTTGCGTTTCTGTGTGAGTCAATGCTGAGTTTGTTTTACATAATGGAGTAGCTTAGAAGAGAGAACTGACTGTGGTCTGCTCTAGATGGGAGTTTGGTGGTCAGAAGATACTAGACTTTGAAGTGATAAGATTTAAAATGCTTGCAGTGTTCTGGACTGTATTGGAGCTGTGAGCTTCTGTTTCATTCCTAAATGTCAGTTTCTTATGTATGTACCTGGTCAGAAGTTGCAGGATTATGAATCATGGTCAGGTGAGGTATCCCTTGATAGCACTAAGCAAGGAGCCGTGTGTGTTGGCAGCTTCCTCTTAGTGTGAGGTTGTTTTGTATCGTGCTTTTGTGGTATGTCCTGTAGAGTGGAATGTGATAGTAAGTGCCAGATGATGGAGGTGTAGGCAAGAGGGAAGATGACTCAGGGTGTCCATATGCTGAGACTGAAGCATGCTGGAGTTTCTTCCTTAACGTTGTCCCAACACGAGGGACATTGTCATGTCAGCCACCATTCTTATGCATCTTTTGCTGGAAAAGAAATGAAGAGGAGAAAAGAGAATAATGTGATGTGACTGGGTGTAAAGCTACCGTTGAGTGTAACTCATTTCTTGGTTTGTCCTTTGCTGTAGTACTGTTACTCATCTTTCAGATCCTTTGTTTGACTGATGGGGTATAAAAGTGGAGTGCAGTAAATTCTCAGTGTCTCTCTTTGTCCATTTTTTTGTAGGTGCTCTGCCAGCAGTAGGAACAGAGAAAAAGGAAGAGTCTGATTCTCCCTGGGATTCTGAGGTACTTTCTGTGATATGTGCATCTCCCCGGTCTGTGGGAGAGCCAGATGAGAACTACGTGAGAGCTTGCCTTTGAGTTGAGCCCCGCCCCTGGTGAGGCTTATTTACCCCATGTTGCTGCTGCTCGATGTCCTGTATCTGAGGGTCATTGAAATACCTGTAGCGTAGGTTCTCTGTTGAGATAGTACTGGGACAAAGTTATGTCAGACTACTTACGTTGGCCTCCTGGCTGCAGGCTTTGGGGTTGATTTTCTAGCACAGTTTTAATACAGCAGTTTATTGCTGCTTTTAAACTTATGAACTTCTCAGGCATAATTTTGTGAGAATTTTTTTTTTTCCTACTATTCAGATCTATTCTGCTGATCCAGTCAGAGTTTAACGGATGCCAATACATTGAGCAACCCAGACATTTAGATTTTTCTGTATAGAACCTCTGTCTTCTCTAGATAGACTTAATCCGATTTTGAAAATCATGTTCAGCAGACACCAAGTGTGCTGGCTGTGTTTATCCTTTCTGTCTGATAATTCTCAAGATGAGAGTGAGCAGGGTCTGTAGCTACTTCCCCTCTAGCCTTTGTTGTTGGGAAAAAAACTAATTCCCCACTCCTTTCTTAAAAATACGAGACTATCTAGATAGCTTAATCGCTATCAGCTTTGCCTTTTTGGCCTTTAAGCAAATCAAATCTTGCTTTTGCAACGTAGTGATGCACTCACTCAACATTGTGGGACATGTGCCCCAGCAATGTAGGCTGATATTTGAATGCCAGGTGCAAATTTGATGCCAATGTTCAATCAACACAGAGCTGCAGCTTCTTGTTCACAATCAACATCTTGATTTCCTGTATTAATTTCTTGTGTGGCTCTGTGATTTGCCAGCCTTAATCAACATTATGGAATAGTTTAGATGAATTGTGAGGATTTTTTTGCCCTTTTATTTAAAATGCAAAAGCCTTTGTTAGATTTTATTTAAAAAAAATTGTTTTGTACAAATTCTTACGCGTATGTACTGTATTGTACAGCCGTGTTCTGAAGGTTCGAGGAAAGCATCTCCTCCTGTGTTTCTCCCACCTGCAGTTGAACATGGAGTACGCTTGCAGAGTGTTTCAGGGGAGCACAACAAGGGTAACTATCTCATAGATTGGATTTGTCTGTGTTTATAGACAAGTGAACTTTTTCTTTTGTTTTCCTTGTTAGTCCTGTTGTTCAGTGAGTATGTGCTGTAGCAATGAAGTGCTTGGCTGATGTTAATTAACAGCAGTGAACACTGAACTTGCTGGCCTGCTTGATTAGTCCAGGCGGTTCTTGGGTTCATTATGTATACTTTTTGGATATGTATTTGTTCGGGTGTTTTTCTTTGCTTTAAGTGGTTGCTTAAAGTGGTGGGAGTGGTATCTGGTTTAAGATTTAGCTGTGAACCCTAGCCTGCTGTGGTAGAGAAGGTCTGCAGCTTTTGTTGCTTTTCGTTCTTTCCTAAAGGTCACAAATGGTGGTGCTGGGTTCCTAATGATTATGTATGATGCAAGTTTCTTTATTAATTTTGTTGCTGTGTTCTCCTTGATCTGCACAAAACAAGTAGGTAGTCTAGTGTGCCTTGTGTGTGACACTATTGATTCCCTTTCTAATGGGTACTATCAGATTGAAAAGCTGTGGTTTTTCAGGGCTTCAGCCAAGAGCTGACCTGATTCAAAGTCGGAGAAGACTCTTCCAGTGCCTCACCTTGTTCAGTTGTAAAATGTAGGAGATCTCTCCTGTGCTACTCGTTTGTATGCTTGAGAGCATGACCTGATCAGAGAGAGGTGGGTGCTTAGGTACTCACCCCAGGGTCTCAGAGCAGAAGATAGTATGTCCGTCTCCAGAGGATATCTTGTTGCTGTAGATGTTTTCAGAGCTCGTGTAGCTATTGGTCAGTTGCTGCTCAGAAGGTGTGGAAGCAGCACTCACGGTGCATTCACTTTTCTCTTAGTGCATTTTATGTGCAAAAAGTTTATTTTGGAAAAGCGTGAATAGTCAGCACTCAGGCTGGAATCAGCAGTTATGGTTTTCCAGAGTGGACGCCATTGCTCCTGTCTGGCTCATTCCTGTAAATTTTCCTTGCGTTTCTGTGTGAGTCAATGCTGAGTTTGTTTTACATAATGGAGTAGCTTAGAAGAGAGAACTGACTGTGGTCTGCTCTAGATGGGAGTTTGGTGGTCAGAAGATACTAGACTTTGAAGTGATAAGATTTAAAATGCTTGCAGTGTTCTGGACTGTATTGGAGCTGTGAGCTTCTGTTTCATTCCTAAATGTCAGTTTCTTATGTATGTACCTGGTCAGAAGTTGCAGGATTATGAATCATGGTCAGGTGAGGTATCCCTTGATAGCACTAAGCAAGGAGCCGTGTGTGTTGGCAGCTTCCTCTTAGTGTGAGGTTGTTTTGTATCGTGCTTTTGTGGTATGTCCTGTAGAGTGGAATGTGATAGTAGGTGCCAGATGATGGAGGTGTAGGCAAGAGGGAAGATGACTCAGGGTGTCCATATGCTGAGACTGAAGCATGCTGGAGTTTCTTCCTTAACGTTGTCCCAACACGAGGGACATTGTCATGTCAGCCACCATTCTTATGCATCTTTTGCTGGAAAAGAAATGAAGAGGAGAAAACAGAATACTGTGATGTGACTGGGTGTAAAGCTACCGTTGAGTGTAACTCATTTCTTGGTTTGTCCTTTGCTGTAGTACTGTTACTCATCTTTCAGATCCTTTGTTTGACTGATGGGGTATAAAAGTGGAGTGCAGTAAATTCTCAGTGTCTCTCTTTGTCCATTTTTTTGTAGGTGCTCTGCCAGCAGTAGGAACAGAGAAAAAGGAAGAGTCTGATTCTCCCTGGGATTCTGAGGTACTTTCTGTGATATGTGCATCTCCCCGGTCTGTGGGAGAGCCAGATGAGAACTACGTGAGAGCTTGCCTTTGAGTTGAGCCCCGCCCCTGGTGAGGCTTATTTACCCCATGTTGCTGCTGCTCGATGTCCTGTATCTGAGGGTCATTGAAATACCTGTAGCGTAGGTTCTCTGTTGAGATAGTACTGGGACAAAGTTATGTCAGACTACTTACGTTGGCCTCCTGGCTGCAGGCTTTGGAGTTGATTTTCTAGCACAGTTTTAATACAGCAGTTTATTGCTGCTTTTAAACTTATGAACTTCTCAGGCATATTTTTGTGAGGATTTTTTTTTTTTTCCTACTATTCAGATCTATTCTGCTGATCCAGTCAGAGTTTAATGGATGCCAATACATTGAGCAACCCAGACATTTAGATTTTTCTGTATAGAACCTCTGTCTTCTCTAGATAGACTTAATCCGATTTTGAAAATCATGTTCAGCAGACACCAAGTGTGCTGGCTGTGTTTATCCTTTCTGTCTGATAATTCTCAAGATGAGAGTGAGCAGGGTCTGTAGCTACTTCCCCTCTAGCCTTTGTTGTTGGGAAAAAAACTAATTCCCCACTCCTTTCTTAAAAATACGAGACTTTCTAGATAGCTTAATCGCTATCAGCTTTGCCTTTTTGGCCTTTAAGCAAATCAAATCTTGCTTTTGCAACGTAGTGATGCTCTCACTCAACATTGTGGGACATGTGCCCCAGCAATGTAGGCTGATATTTGAATGCCAGGTGCAAATTTGATGCCAATGTTCAATCAACACAGAGCTGCAGCTTCTTGTTCACAATCAACATCTTGATTTCCTGTGTTAATTTCTTGTGTGGCTCTGTGATTTGCCAGCCTTAATCAACATTATGGAATAGTTTAGATGAATTGTGAGGATTTTTTTGCCCTTTTATTTAAAATGCAAAAGCCTTTGTTAGATTTTATTTTAAAAAAATTGTTTTGTACAAATTCTTACGCGTATGTACTGTATTATACAGCCGTGTTCTGAAGGTTCGAGGAAAGCATCTCCTCCTGTGTTTCTCCCACCTGCAGTTGAACATGGAGTACGCTTGCAGAGTGTTTCAGGGGAGCACAACAAGGGTAACTATCTGATAGATTGAATTTGTCTGTGTTTATAGACAAGTGAACTTTTTCTTTTGTTTTCCTTGTTAGTCCTGTTGTTCAGTGAGTATGTGCTGTAGCAATGAAGTGCTTGGCTGATGTTAATTAACAGCAGTGAACACTGAACTTGCTGGCCTGCTTGATTAGTCCAGGCGGTTCTTGCGTTCATTATGTATACTTTTTGGATATGTATTTGTTCGGGTGTTTTTCTTTGCTTTAAGTGGTTGCTTAAAGTGGTGAGAGTGGTATCTGGTTTAAGATTTATCTGTCTGAGGATTTGGATATTTCTGGATAATCAGCAGAAGAAAAATATCATTTGGTTAATCTTTTTGTTTGTTTATTTAATTTTTTTTAGTTTCCTGTTTTTCTTTAAGAACTAAAATATGTGGGCAAATTCTTGTTATGTTTCTGCGGGTTTCCACCTGCAGCTCATGGCAGTTGCTTTATAACCATCCTGATTGATCATAAGTGTGCTGGAAAATTTTGCTATTGGAATAAATCTTTTATCTTTTTGAGAGTGCTTTGGCAATGTGGCTTATAATATGGATTCAATGACATAGCCTAAAAGGCAAGTCCAATTTTATTTTTGTAAGCAGACACCAAATCTTAGCAAGCTTCTGGAATCCATAAATCAACTTACCAATTGTCTTTAATGTCTGCTTCATATGATTCTGCTAAGCTTTAAATCAGTGTGGGAGGGGGGAAGAGGTGACTGTGGTAGTCTTTTTAATGTATTTCCATGTTACTTGACCACCTAGTGTTCGAAAATCAAGTTTTGATGATTTGTTTTTAGTATTTTTTAAATCTAAAAATTATTTTGTGGAACAATTCGTAGAAGCATTTTGTATGCTTGTTTCATGAATGGAGTCGTAAAGTATAAGATGACTGCAGCACAGGGCAGTAGGTTGTGTGAGTTAGGAAATAAGATTTGACACTAAACTTGGAGATTTGGAATAACGCACATGTTGTGCATTACAACCAAGCAATGTTTGTATCATTTATTTCCTTGCAAACTGATCCAGAGAGGTCAGTTGAGAACCAGATTGTTTTTACCTCATTGAATGATGTTTGTATGAGGTTGCTGTGTCTGTACCCTTGCTCTCCATAAGCTGTTAATGAGAAAGTAGCCTCAACATTATGCACTGCTAGAATAGAAGTAGTCATAGTTCTGCTGGGTTCTTTCTTGATTGGTCATTAAGAAGCCAAAGCTATCTGCTCTAATTAATTTTTCCAGAAAGCAGAATTCAGCTTCCAAAAGGAACAAAATATTTTAATCTTGTTCTCTTAATAGACATGACTTAATGCTTCACATGAATTGTTGTCATTCTGTGATTTGATTCTTTTTTTTTTTTTTAATAAAAGTTGGATGATGGGAATTACTCTGTATTTCTTATATACTACTACAAGTTCTGTGTGATAAGATAATTGGATATTAGCTATTTCACTCTCAGTGAAGTAATTTGTGCAAGAAACAATTACAGAGCCTACTAATGTTGTAAAGAATAAAAGATATCTTCAATTAAATAAAATAACGCTTTCATTTTTCATCTCCAGGCTTTTCAGAGAAACCCAGTAATTTGCAGGTAAATGCTTTTCATTGAAATCTACTTGTCCTGCTCATTAATGAATATGTAGTTACTTTGAATGTATGGGTGTTTATTTTTCATTGGTTTGTCTTTCATAGTTAAAGGTTTCTGCAGTTTTAGAGATGAATGAAACATCTTCAAAAACAGAAAAGCAAAAATCAGGTAATGATGTCTTTTATATTCTGATTTTAGCTTTAAAATCTTTCTGATAAGCATATTTAATTAAGCATTTGATTCATTTGTTTTGCAGATCCACAGGAGAAATTGAGTGTAGATGATATTGAAGGTATTTATAAATAGTTGTTGGTTTTTTTTTGTCATGTCCCTTTGTGGGCAGATACATTGTAGTTGTAAATTCTTCATATTAAATTAATGTTTTGCTAGCAAGATGTTATTTCAGCAGCAGATTTAATGAAATATGGCTCTATCTTTGGGTGTTTTCTCCACTAGAGCTCCATTCAACATTTCTAAACATCCTTCTACAGTGTAAGGTTCCTCCAGCATACCTGCTATCATCACCCCTTGTCAGGCAGTCCACATTTACTCATTTCCTTCTCATTGCCAAATATACCAATCTGCAGAGGAGCAATAGGGGTCATGTCCTGTGTCTGATTCCTGGCTAGGGTCTGCAGATGGAGTTGTCCAGGAGCTGCAGGTGGGACAGAATGGGTGATTCACAGGCTTATGCTTCATTAGCATGATTGATTATTTACCTGGCTTTTTCTTTGCCTCTCTGGCAGTTGTATGAAAACATGTATTACATATGCTCTTCCAAAGCCATCCTCTCATGTTTTGTTTAAACTGGCCACTGAGTTTAGAGATAGTGGAAGGACATGGGAAAGAGAGTGTAGGTGGGAGGTAGTGAGTGGAAGTATGTTGGCAGGTATTCCTTTTGGTTGGGAAAGATAAATAAAAGTGAAGCAGCTAGATCATTTGTTATACATGGGAGAGAGTATATCTAACCTCAATGGGTTCTTAGTTTCTTAATTCTGATATATGTGAATTTAAGTATTTGTTAGCAAGATACAAAACAGTTCCCTATTAAGGTCTTAGAATTTCTACAACGAGCCCTGAAAATTACAAATCAGGTGAAAACCTATATAAGCAAGCATATGAAGTAGATGATTAGATAAGAGTTCAGAAAACTATTGCAACTTCTAAGTATGGAATAGAAATTGCTTCAAGCTGTTTGAAATCCATGTCTTGGGAAAAAAGGTACTGTTTCTTTTGATGACAATAGAGGTTAAACTTCTTTCTAGAAAAAAAATGTACGTGTGTTTGCATAAAGAAAAGGAGATTCTCTACTGCAGTGATATTGTTTTTGTAAGATGCACAAAAGGTGGTTAGAATCATTGAATTATAGAATTGGGCTGGAAAGGACCTTTAAAAATCACCTAATTGAAACTTCCCAGCTGTGGGTAACCTGTTGCAGTGCCTCATCACCCTCATCAAGAATTTATTCCTTATATCTAATCTGAACGATCTTTTAGTTTAAAACTGTTACCCTTTGCTCTGTCACTACAGGCCATAGTTAAAAGTCTTTCGTGTAAGCCCCCATTAATTATTGAAAGGCCATCATACGGTCTCTGCAAACTCTTATATTCCCCAACTCTGTCAGCTTTCCTCATAGGAAAAGTGTTCCAGTCCTCAAATTGTTTTTTGAGACCCTTCCCTGGACCTGCTCTAGCCAGAGATTTTTTGTGCTGGGGGCCCCGGAGATGAACTCGGTGCTCCTGGTAGGGTTTTGAAAGAGTGGAGTAGAAGGGGACACCACCTCTCTTGGCCTGCTGGCCATGCAGTGCTTCTTTTTTTGTGGCCCAGGGTGCAATTGGCTTTTTGGACTGCAAGCATGCATTCTCAGCTTATATGTAATTCCTCATCCAGCATTATCCCCAAGTTCTTTTCCACAGGACTGCTCTCAGTCTGTTCATTGTCCAGCCTGTGCTGAAGCTGATGACTTCCCAGCCCAGGTGCAGGATCTTGCGCTTGGCCTTGCTGAACATCATAAGACCTGCTTCTGTAGGCTGTCAGTATCTGTCTGAATGCGATCTCTTTTCACTAACATATCAGATACACCACTTGGCAGCACTTCCCTGTCTACCAAAGAATCCATCCATGATATTTCTCCAATTTAGAGAGATGAGCTCTCTAGGTAGCTAACATCAGTTGCTATTTCTTTATCCTCCACTCTAGTCACTCCATAATAGAAGGTTGTCTGGGCCTTGGAAAGTACCTCCTTTCTTAAACTCTTTAAAAACAAGTGTGATGTTTCCCTTTCTCCTGTCACTAAGGGTTTTACCTGACTGCCACAACTCTTTAAATATGGTGGATAGTGACTTAGCAACCTAATTTACCCATGATCTTGGAGGTCTTTTCCATCCTTTGTGTTTCTGTGATTCTGTGAGTTCTTGTTTTGTCTGTTTTATGTAGTCATGTGAAATGTAGTCCAGTGATGGTGTGGGACGTGGCAAAGTTAGATAGGAAAAACAGTCTTTTCATAGCTCATTTTATGTCATCATTTCATGTATTTTCTGTTCATCCTTCCTCGAGTCTGTTTTTTTTTCTATAATCCATGTATTTGCTCAAAGATCAGGTATTAAGAAATATATGTGAAAGTTTGTCTCAAACTCCTATGTTTGGGTTTCAGCAAGCTGTATTTCTTCTGCAGTGTTATAATTCCTATGGTACAAGTTTTTCTAACTCTAAAAGGGTTAAACGAGACCCTTTGTGGCACAAAACAAGGAGAAATGAAAGTAGCTAGAGGAATCTAGCCGATTGCTGTCTAGCATACAGTGTGTCATGTATGTATAAATATAGTTCTACATGTAAACCATTTGAGATTCTTAAAGGTGTATTTCTGACTGATTTTCATCAAATTTCCCTTAGGAATGAAAGGGAAAATGCCCTGAGAGGGATTAGTTCGCACAGAGGCATCTTCAAACTGTTTTGTAATATTATGTTCAAATCGTAAATAATCATACGCTTGAGAGGCTGTGTTAGTTTGTGCCATTTTCTCACAAATGCAATGATTCAGGATGTACTCTAGGTATAATTAATTTGTAATAAGTCATGTTCGTTATAAAGATGTAATTTTTTCACTGTAGGTGAGCGCTCAGAATCTACCGTTCATGTGTCGTCATCAGCTAAAAAAGAGATGGTCAAGGATGCCACTGAAAACTTTGGGAGGCAGGTATGTGAAACCAAATATTGTGTTTTTCCTTGCGTGCAATTCTGAGAAACAGTGCAGTCATGTGGTGGGTTTTTTGTTTTTTCCTATGCAAAATACATACTCATTTGGGAGCAAAATTTTATATCATGTGATTATTTCTTTGACAAAACACGCCAGATTTTCCTCTGTGTATTAGAAAGATTAAATAAAAACCTGAAATATGATCTGTCAGTGCTTTCTCTGCCTCTGCAAAATATCTCCTTATCTGATCAAGTTAGTAAGTGTTCGAAAATATTTTTTGAAGGTCATTATGGAGGAATATAGGCTAGGCGTCCTGTTTGTATTGAGCATACAGGACTGGGTAGGGATCTTCATTGAGTGTCTGGAGTCTTCTGTAATACCTCAAGGGAAGTGGAGGAAGTAATATCATCATACATCCAAGGCACTGTGGAAGAGGGATGTGATTCATTTCAGCAGGTAGAGAGCGGAACTTAAGTATTGGAAGGTGGTAGCAGATGTGCAAAGTGAATGGAGCTTGGAAATGAAGTGGCTGAGACAGGTGGTGACTGAGATGCTCTCCATTGTGAAAGATTTTGTGGAGTTACGATGTGGAAGGAGAAAAGGGCCTCTATAACCAGAGTAAGAAGGACAATAGTTGTGGTACCTTGGGATGCCAAGGCTGCAGACCTTGTTCAGAAGGGAACACAAACCAAGGGCAACTTTGCAGGGACTGTGAAGTCAGAGATAGTGAGAAGGCTGGAGAGAGGAGCTGGTCAGTGAGCTTGAGGCATGGTACCGTTTGGATAGATGTCTCAGTTCTTGATTTTGGGCTGAGGGCAGGAATGAACAGGTATTCCTTGTAAATATTTGTCTTGGGAGCTTGGAATAGAATTTAATAATTCTGACTCTGAGGAGCATAAGTGATTGTAATGTAGCCAGTCCCTTGTGGTGGTTAGTAAAAAAGCTTGTTATGATCACTCACGCTTGTTATGAACGCTCACCAGCAGGGGGTTTAAAGGGACAGTCAGTAGAAAGTAATGGAGTATGGGAAAATTTGGGCAGTTGTGTTTTCTGTTGTTACTGATTGGTTTTGATCTGTTTGATTGGTTTATGTTTCTAAACTAGATCCTTCTGTTTTGAGGAAAAAATAAATAAGGTATCTTTGTTTTGTTGTTGTTGTATGATGGGATGAGTTTGCAATGTAAATTATATGGCTTAACGGTAATTTCATTTTTCTTGGTAATTTTTCTGTCTTTACCTGCTTACTTAAGGATAAATATGTTTTAGAAACTACCAACTTGATAGAAAATACAGCACATGAAAAGCAGACTGACAAAGCAGAAATTTCTCATTAGGAAGCCCTAGCAGAAAATGAGGAATCCCACAGTGCTGACAAGCAGTTAAGTCTAAAGCTGTGGGAAGAAAGATACAAAAAATGTGGATTGAAAAAGAGAAAAGGGAGTTGAAAAGAAATTTTACAAACATTACAGCAGAGCTGAAGCAGCTGTTTGGTGAAATTAATGAATCTGAGAAAGCTCCATCCCTTGTGGCAGAAGTGTCAGAAGATGACCTCATTGAAGAATTGAAGAGTCTTTGTGTTTCGTCTTGTGTGACAGAATCAAGTGATAAGTTAGAAAGTAAAGGTGAATTTGGAGATGTGAAGCTTAATGTAGACCTAAAAGAACCCAAACCTGAAATAGTTATTCTGAGTCTCTGTGTCCTTCCTGATCACAATAACTTAAATGCGAGCATGGAAAATACCTGGAGAATACCAGATGAAGAAGGCTGCACTAATTACACAGATAATACAAAAGTACATCTATCAAAAGCAGAGGAAATGGAAGAGAATGAGAATGGGATTAGTAGAGATGTAGAGGGAAGTCCTGAGTATTCCCTGAGACATTGTTTAAAAACAAATATTTGGGATGACATTTCTAATAATCTTCCTAATATAAGACCTGTTTCCACAAATGGTGAAAGTACACTTGGCTTTATAAGTGAGAAGAAAATTGGCAAGGACATCTGTCTTAGTGACAGTGTTCCCAGAGACTGCCTTATCAAAAACAAGGAAATAGGAGAAACAGAAATCGAAAATCTTTTCCCGCATGCTCAGCAACCTTGTGGCATGCTGAAAAGGAATCTGGATGAAGAACTAAAACAAGATGTGGAAAGATTTAAGAGTAAGGTAGGAATGCTGCAAATGGTATTCCTGGCTTAGGAAAAAGAGAAGGTAGAGCTACAAAAAGAGGTAGAAGTTCACCTGCTTTTCCTTATTCTTTAGTCTTTCTCAGTATCGGTGGTCCTGTTCATGTTAGCTATTGATCATTAAAAGAAGGTGCTTTGTGCAAATTGGTTTTTTTGTCTTAAGAGAAGAACGTTACTCATAAATAAGGAAAGCAGTGGAGAACTGTGCTTTTCCCCATAATGTAATCAGAAGGTTTTGAGAAAGCAAAGTGTATTGTTTCAGTTTGACAATAGGTGGCAGTCATTTCCAGTGTAAGTAGTTATCACCTCATTACCATAAAAAGAAATTCATACAAGTACACCAGTTTTGATTGTCGATCAAGGAATGAAAATAGCTTCTGAACAGGGTCTTGATTTATCTCTTCATTTGCTGTGGTTTGTGCATGGTGTGCCTTCATTGCCTCTCACTAAAATTCCTGATTGCTGTGAAGCTGTTTCTGCTTTTGAGTTCAGTTTGCTTTTTTCCTCATCATTAAGGAAGTACGACATCATACATCCACTCATACTTTGTGTTTCTACAACTACTGTTGTGTAGTCCATCTGATTTCTTCTCCATCAGTAATGCTTCTATTGTTTGTTTCCTTAGGGCTGCTTTGCTTTTTTGTTTTTGTTTGATTGTTATACTTCAAATCAAGAGTGAATTCAGAGTATATTTGTTGACTTGGTACATTTTGTAGAGTAATTTTGGGGGAAAATCTTTTTTATTTTACATTATTTTAAAAGTCAAGCTTAGATTATTTGGTCTTGGATCTCCTTTAGAATCAGAAAAATATATGAAGCTTAATTTTCTCTTCATAGGTTGAGAAGGAAAAAAGGAAGCAGAAACATTTCAAAATGCAAGCAGTGGAGAAACTGGAAAGTCTTGATAAATCAAATACACCAGTGGGCAATATTACCCATCAACCAGTAAAAGAAAAGCTTGCTCTAAGGAAGAATGAAAAAATGATAGAAGAAAAACACACAAAGAATTCTTCATCTGAGGAGAGACCAAAATTACTTGAAATGCCAGTAAAAGGGTAAGCTAATAAAATAATCCGTAGAATTAGATTGTTTTAAATCTTGTAATTGAAGCACTTTCCTCGGTATTGAAAGCTATGCTGAGTAGTCCCCTGCTCCCCAAACTGTTTTAAAAGTATATTTTTCAAAGAACTAAATGCACAGTGGAGGTTCAGATTAATTTTGCTGGAGGTGATAGAGGTCTTAATCACAGAATCATAGAATGGCCCAGGTTCAAAAGGACCACAATGATCATCTAGTTTCAACCCCCCTGCTATGTGCAGGGTCACCAACCACCAGACCAGGCTTCCCAGAGAATTTCTTCCTTAACACTGACTCTAATCGTGTCTTTAGAATCTTACCTCCTATGCCTAATAAATTAATCAAGAACGAATTCAAAGCCCTTGCACGTGGGATGGAGGAACCCCTTGTGTACACAGTGAAATGCTCTGGCTGGTGAGCTGATTCGCTGAGAAGCCTCTGGGGGCTTTGGCAGAGATTAAGTGCAACATGAGTCAGAATGATCTTGCAGCTGAGAAGGCCAGCAGCATCCTGGGTTGCAGAGTCAAGAAGCTGAAGGGAGGAGTCCATCCCTACTTAGCATCTAGTTGGTCTGTGTCTGGAGCACTGGGTCCAACTTTTGGCCTCCAAGTACTTGTGTGCATTTCTTTTTATGGCCTTCAAGAGATCGTAGTCAACATGTGTGAGTTCAGTAGAGGCTTTCCAGGCTGATCACAGAGCATGAAACTCTGTGAGAATAAGCTGAGGGAAATAAACTTCAGGATGTGCCTGCAGTCTCCCAGTACGTGGAAGGGGATTGTAAGTAAGACAAAGCCGTTCCTGATTTGGCCTGGATTTGATTCTAAACATTTTTCAGAATTCCCAAACATCTGTAAATAGAAGGAATTAATTTTTTCTTCTATGTAAAATCTCAAAACAGTATTAGCTATACATGAGTAAAAGCTGTACTTTTTGGGAAGCTAAAGACTACATGTAAATCTTTCTCCTTTAGAATAAGCTGCTTCAATACTGATGTTACAGCCAAAGTTTTGAACTACTTGTTAGTGGTTGCTGATATTCAAATCTTTTTTTGTACACTATCCTTATCCTTTAATTTATTAAAAGAAATGAAAAGGTTCATCCGCACATGGTAAGCAGTTGTTATAGTCTTAGGGAAGGCTTCTTAAAAGTTTTTGATTTGTCTTAGATAAGTGATGTGATGTTTTATCGGTATTACTTGCAGTCATTATGAATCTGTACTATATAGGTGATGATCAACTTATTAAAAACAGTGTATTTTTGTTAGTAAAAGTTCATGGTTTACTCTTCATGTTTACCTATGTCGACATGGAAATACATGATGAATTTTGTACATCACTTAAGGGCTTATTTGTCAGTCTTGTGCAGCTCATGTATAAGGTGTCTTCCACCACTAATGGAATGAAATTAGAGTGATGTTAAAAGTTTAAAATTGCAGAAAAACTTCTATATTTGAAATGGTGTGACATTTCTACAGTTTTAAGTTGTTTCTCCTGGTTCATGATGTGGCATATTTACTTTTTTGTCAGT
Organism: Coturnix japonica; assembly: GCF_054131305.1. Classification (NCBI taxonomy): domain Eukaryota; kingdom Metazoa; phylum Chordata; class Aves; order Galliformes; family Phasianidae; genus Coturnix; species Coturnix japonica. Next base: position 4,673,474 of record NC_140686.1, read on the forward strand.
GCTTGAATTCCTCAAATACTCTCTTTTAAATCCCAGATTTTCTGTGAAACAAGAAGAGGAAAAGAGACATAGAGCTGAAATGCGATATGAAAAAACAAGAAAGCAACTAAAGAGGGAAAAGGATCAATATTCTAGAGAGACAGAGGAAAAACAACAACTTGAGTTTCGTGTAAGGAATTTAGAAACAGAGTTAATAACGCTGAAACAGCTCAAGAAACAGGTATATTAAATATATATCTTCTGTTTTTCTGTTTCTTTCAAACTGATATTTTATGCTAGTATGTTCAACTTGTTGGTGAAAGAGACATTAGGTAATTATCTTGGTGCATTTTGAGGACCATTGTCATGAAAGCAGCGTAAACAAACAAGTTCATGATACCTTTTCACATTTTTCAGAATTATAGTTTGGTTTGTGCTTCAGGCAAAGCTTCTCTTTGAGTTATTTTTCCTAATTACTACAGAACTCTGTGCGCGTGTGTGTATATGTATGTCTATATCTATATATCTATATATATATTATATGTGTATATATATATATATATAATGTTTTTATTATTATTGGTTTTTTTCTTCAGAAGGAAATTACAGTTACTGTTTGTAGTATTCTTTCAATTATACTTACATGAATTTAAATTTAGGCCTAAATGTTACTGTTTACGTGATAATCTGTAAATTGCCTCAGTTGCTTACAATCAAGACTGAATCCAGAAAAACTCTCACCTTTATTTTTATTACAAGTTTAGTGGCTTATTTAATGCAATTGAGATGATGATGTTCTCACTGTACACAACCTGCATGAATTCTTCAGTTCTTACATACAGTTTTGAGGGTCTTTTCACTGGCCTTTACCTACTTTTCAGCATTCCTGTCATGGTTCTACGCATTTTGAAATATACCTCGGAAATTCGGTCTGTTGTGTTGTATTTTTCCCCATAAATAGTAAGCCTCAAATTTTCAGAACTTGTATTTGCAAACATATTAAGAACATGTGAAAGTGGTCATTAAGGATCCTCAGTGGCCACGTTGCTCTGGCAGAAGCAGTAAGTAGTTAGCATCACCTCTTTCAGTCTGCCTGGATTTAACAGGGACATCATTGGCATTAGTTCACCTCCTGGTCTGCTGTTCAGCTGGTCAGTCCTCTTCTGTGTCTCACTTCATTAATAGCCTTTGGAAATCTCATACAACTCAATTTATCCAGCAGTATTGCTAGATTTTGGTAAACTGAAAATGGATTGGCACATTTTCTGAAGCATTTCTAAATATTAGTAGAAGAGATGTAGACTTAAGACCTTGCAGTGGGGTAAAGTAAGTGTAGTTATTGTGCTTTTGGAAATCTTAGTCATTTGTTTTGTGCAATTCTTAGTGTTAGTGCTCATATTGATGAATAGATGTTTTTAAATCTTTGACTGTAAGCATATGAGTGTCCATCTCTGGTTTTAGTATGTATATATAGTTTGTTAGAAAGATAACTTGGGTTTCTACTTAAACTCTGTATGTTTCCAAGAATAGTAGTTCTAGTTTGTTTGTTTTTTTCTTGTGTTATAGAGGGAGATTCATTAAGTATAAAACTTCTATGATGCTGATTTGTGCAAAGGACTCACACTATCCTTATAACTTTCAATTCAGATAAATCTAAAGATGTTTGTTTGCAAACATGGAAAATTGATATGCAGGTCATTCTATGATTTTATGATAAATGACTCTTAATAGAATTAATAGAATGTAAGAATAAAAAGAATGAAATAGGAAGGTATTGCTAATTCTGATTTTGTTCAAGATTCACAAGTTCAACTATATTACTGTAGGTTGAAGAAGAGCGTGATGAAACACAGAGACAGCTCTCTAATGAAAGGAGTGCTAGAGCTCTGCAAGAAGGAATTTTGAGCAACCACCTGTGGAGACAGAAGGAGCTGGAAGAAGAGACAAGAAAAACTATTGGGAAAAATTCAGAGGTAAGCAGTTCCATTCCTAATTAATTTGGTTATACTTCACTGTGCTCATTCTAAAACCTTAAGAAAAATAACCTTTTGTGCCTTTTCGTGGATTATCTACAGTTTATCAATATAACCAAATTTTGTTACTGTTGTCTAAAAACTCTGAATAGCATCATCAATCCCACATAGACCTGAATTGCATGTGGAAGTAGGAAGCCACTGGAAAATAAGACATTGTGTTCCCAGTCTCTTAAACTGCCTGCTGTTCTTCACTGTATAGTTGTTACAATCATTTCTAAGGTTTCTACCCGTGAAATGTCCAGATATCTGGAGATTAACTAGGAAAGAAGCTGGCTGAGGCTGTTTGTGATCCTATTACTTGGCTTTTGAATTTGTTATTATACTGTCATCACTTTCTTGTTTCCATGTCCTTCATCTTTTTGCTTAATAAATTATTTTTATCACAGCCCATGAGTTCTGTTTTGTTTCCTGTTCTCTCCCTCATCCCACTTAGTGATGAGAGTGTGGTGCCTAGCTGCCTGATGGGTTAAACCTGAATTTATTTCCCAACTAACTATTCATTATTGTCCTTTATCACACAGAAATCTGACACTAATGACAGAGAAAAGGATCTGCTACACAGAAATCAGTTACTGCAAGAAGAGATTGCTATGCTAAGACTAGAACTCGATCAAGTAAAACTTAAGCACCAGGAGGATGAAGGAAAATACTTAGAGGAAAATGAGTCTTTGAAAGAAAAGAATGATTCTCTTCAGAAGGAACTTAAACTGAGTGAGGAAACCTTAACTCAGACAGTATTTCAGTACAATGGACAGCTGAATTTACTCAAGACGGAATCTGCAATGCTAACTTCCAAGCTTGAACAGAAAAAAGAAAGCAAAGACAGACTGGAAACAGAGATTGAATCATTCTGTTCCCGCTTGAATGCAGTGGTTCAAGATCTCGAACGTCATCAGTCATTGAAAAGTGATGCCGAACGAACATTTCAGAGAGAACGTGATGAATGGCTTCGTTTACAAGACAAGCTCCATCGTGAGCTCTCTGAGGTGCGAGAGAGCAACAAGAGCTTGTCTCAGCAGCTGAGTAAAACGGAAAGCAAAGTTAATAGTCTAGAAAACGAGCTTCACCAGTTGGAACAAACACTTCGAGAAAAAACACTGCTTTTAGAAATGACACAAAAAGACTTAAATCAAGCCCAGTGTCAAGCAAAAGAAAATGAGCATGCGTGGCAACTTGAGAAAGATCAAGTCAGTAAATTTATGATAAAACATGAATCTATGCAGGAACAATTGGCCCAGCTCCAAAGTGAAAACCTTTTACTCCGTCAGCAGCTGGAAGATTTGCAGAACAAGGAGATCATCAAAGAAAAGGTTGTGAATGATGTCCAGGACAGATTTCATGATATGTTCAACAAACTCAGAGCTGACAGTGAAAAGCAGGTTTACCTCATGGAAGAGAGAAACAAGGAATTAAATACCAAGTGTACTGATTTAAAGGAACAAGTCTTTAAATATGAGACTGACAAAGTAGAAAGAGAGGTAAGCTATACAATTAGAATAAATTAAAATGTTTCAACTCATAAAATGATTTTGTATTTCTAAAATGCATCAGGTGTAAGTTTTACACATAGGACCAAATTTTGTTGTTTTGTTGTGGTTCATTGTTTTTTCTCTTAGAATTAAGGAGGACCGGTAAATGACTGAACTGTATAATATAGTCAGTTTAAAGGAGTAAAGTCAAGTTTCATGTTTTTTTTCATGTTTATCTGTTTCCTTAGGGTTTGGTCAGACAGCTGCAGCAGGAGCTTGCTGATGCTCTTAAAAAGCAGTCTATGTCAGAAGCTTCCCTTGTAGTTACTACATGCTACCGCAGTGACCTTGAGGAAGACAAATTGCACTTGCAGAAGGAACTGGACAGGATTAAAGCTAAGGTACAGAGAGGCTGTAACTTACACATAAAATCTGAGGGTGATTTTTCCCTGTTTCTGGTGAAGAAGAGAAAAATAATGTTCTGAGAGCAAGTACCAGAGAGAGCTAAGGAGGTTAGCAGTGATACCCTGTCATAATTCATGAAGCTGGTGAAATCTTTGCCAGCTGGCCTCCTCCTCTGTAGTGAAAGATAAGTGTTACTAGAATCATCAAAAAGCCAACTAGTTTCTTTTGCAAGTAGGAGCCATTCTTCAGCCCCACAGCTAAAGTTGTTCTTGTGGCTCCAGGGTGTTGTAGCAGTGTTCTTTCTTTTCCCAACTTACTTCCCTCTCCTGGTGTCAAACACAATTAAGAATTTATTTGTGGATGGGATGTGTACAAACTACCAACTATCTGAAGCAACATTACACAGGTGCTCTGAATTTACAAATTGTTTTTCTGTGTCTTATAAGGTTGGTTGTAAACACTATAAGGTGGTCTTTATCCCCTTAGTCTTCTCAACTTGCCCCTTGTCATCTGTGATCACAGTCATGCCTGTGCCAAATCAGAGCAGAGAGTTCAAAGTATAAGCAAATGTCCTCCTATCCTAGAAATAAATTCAGGGGTATAGATTTAAAGACAAGTATATGAACTGCATTGTTCTGTGCACTTGGTGTCCATGACTGGGTGGTCTTCGACACGAAGTCATTATGTCTTTAACTGGAGAAGATCTGTATTTGATAAGCTGCTTTGCAAAATGACCTGGTGTCTCAGCAGGTTATCGCTTTTGGTTTGGCCAAGTTTGGTGTCTGATTTCTGAGAAAAAGTAGAAATACTGGACAGCTGAATTTGAGTTTTTCTTTTTTGCTCTCTGTGAGAGTTGTGGGTTTTTTCTGAAACATCTACCGTAATAACGTACTAATGAGCTGTGAAATCACTTTAGGAAAAGGATGAGGTTTTTTGGTTAATATTTTCGATAGAATAGCAAACAAGTAATTTCAGGATGTCACAAGTCACTGAGAAGGTAGGATTGGCAGTGTCAATGCTCATAATGGTGTTATAGAAAATCCTTTGTACAGATGGGAGAGGCCAGTGTCACAGATGATGAAATATCATCTGTTATTGTTCATTTGCTAAGAGAAATGAAGGCTTGAATGAATTGGAAACGATTCCAGTACTTTGGATAGGGGGTGTATGTAGATGCATGCAATATCCAAATTCTTCAGTGCTCACTGAGCTCTCTATACTGAACCTAACCGGGCTGCTGAGGATTCTCATTGCTACTTTACAGTTACATGACTCTGAAAAACAGCGTATTCAATATGAGCGTTGCATTCAAGATTTGAAGACTGACCTAGATAATAAGGAAAGACAAATATCAGCTTCTAACCAAAAAATGAAAGACCTTCTGTTAGCAGCTTCCAGAAGCAGTTCTACAATAAAGCAGCTGGAAGAACATGTCCAACGGTAAGAAAATAACAGAGTGAAGCAAGGTTTTGCTTTCTGGGATTCTCTGAAAACATCAGAATTGCCTTGTTGCATCATCAGGGTAAAACAGGATTTTAAAAGAAGCTCTTGCTTTAAATAGCATTCTTTCACACCATTCTTTTGCAGTGTGCGCTATTATGGATTTGTCTAATAAGATCTGTGCTTCTCTTTAAGGCTTGAAATGGAAAATGCCAGAGTGCAAGCTGCTGCGCAACACCAGGACAAGAGAACTGAAGCCTCAGTAAGCCAGTCATAAACTTCCCTTTTATTTATTTATTTTTTATTTTTTTATGTGAGCTTCTGAGCCTATTTAGATATTTTTCGTGGGGAAGTTATGTGGTTTTCCTGGGGATCATAGGGGAGCTGAGTCATCTGAGCTGTGGTGTGACTGTAGGGTACTCTGAAAATCCTGATGGTCTATTCTCCAGTTTTGAGAGTTTTCCCATAAGGTAAAGGTTGTAAATCTCCACCTTTCACTGCTGCCATTTCTGTCTTTGCAGTAGTATGAAAATGTTTGTGTTAATCAGCATGATTCTTTTGATGGATAGGACGGACAGTGTCAGCAGGAGGGAGATGTGTGGTTGAGATCTGGGAGGGGAAACCTGGATGTGAGAAATCTATTTTATCTTCAGAGCTTTGTCATAGTTTCCACCTGAGCTCATTAGGTTCTTTTTCCATTTGTGAATATGTGTTGGTACTTTACTGCCCCGCAGGGGGCTGAGGTAAGGAAAGAACAACTAGGTGAAGTAATGCTGTGCAGTCAGTGGCAGGCAGCTGGGAAGCAGCTGGTGCGCATGCATGGCTTAGCATCTTGTGTAACCTTGGAATATTCTTTAATTAGTTTGCTGTTGGAAAATTAAGCTGCTATAGGGAGAATAAGAAGGATCTAGTGGAAGGGAAAAGCTGTTGATTATCTGCACCAGAAAAGTCTGAGTTCTTTTCCAGGTTCCTTTCCTGTCATCTTCTTTTGGTGATATACCAATTAGAAGGTTTTTAGCATTTTTAACACTTCTGTATTTTACCCATACATTGTCACATAGGGAGAACCGACATTTAACATATCCTGTAAAGACACATGAGGAAGTTTTATGAGTTTGTCATATAAGCCTTTAAGCTCAGGTTTTTATGTCCTTCTGTACGTCAGGGATGTCTCTCTTTTTCTTAAAATGTGCTATTCAAAGCATGTAGGCAACTTTCATTCTTTACAAAGGGAACTGAATAAGCAAACTTGTTTACACACAAATGCATCTGTGATGCAAATCTTTGCTCCTTTGTGTAAAAGGATAAGTAACATTGCTGTTCTGAAAACATTTTCTTGCTCTGAGGAGATCTGCAGTTATTTCACAGTCAGTAAGTGTAGGGAATTTTAAGAAAACTGTGAGTTAATGTTGTATGTGTGTCTTCTTATCTCCAAATGATGTAACCTCATTTTATCGCATAGAGAGCATTCACTTTTTCCACTAGCATTAAGTGCTATTCTTGACAGTGCTTCTCGAGCCATCTTTTATAAACTCAGTGTAACATTCACTATAGATCCTTAGTGGTGAGAGCTTAGCCCTGCCTCCATTTGAGTTACTAGTTTATAATGCAGTTTATGTGCAGTGTTGTCTCTCTGGTTATCTTGGCATTCCCTTTGTCATTGTTGTTTCCATAGATACAAAATCAGAATATGTTGGCTATGACATCCAGAGGCTCATGCATGATGTGCGAGGAAGATCGAAAGTCGAGAGCCCACCTTGAAGACCATATTGCTAAACTGAGTAGGGAAAATGCTGAGATTTTAGAAGTGAGCCCAGAAAACAGTCCCTAACACCTAGCCAATACCCAGAGCAATGCTGACATTTTCTTGAGTTCTTACATACTCTGATTTTATATCCCTGCTACTCAGGCCCTGAGTACTATTGTGATTTGGGTGTCATGAAGGAATTGAATAAAAGCCAAGAGAATATCTCGGAGTTGTGCTATCAGAAAGACGGTGTGGTTTGATACCAGTTGAGCACATGGAGCAAGGCAGCAGTTCCTGTGTTCTTTATTTTATTTCCTTCTGGTTATTGTCTGACCCCTTGATTTCCAAGCAGGATTAAAACACCCCTTATTTTCAGTGCAGTGTACGGAGGAACTGCTGCATGTTTTCAGAATAACAGGAGCTTAAAAACCTTGCAGAATAAATAAGGTGCAAATGCAAACTACAGAACTAGTTGCCAGTTCTCCTGTAGTTTGTCTGAAAAAACACCATGAGGAACAGCAACTAAATTAGTAAACACCCACAAATAAGATATGGAAGTAATGACTGAGAAGACACTGGTGAATTCCAGAAAAGCAGACTCTTCCACAAGAGCCTGCTGGTCATTGGAATGAATGCTGTAGAGTGTGCAGTGTTTTCCAGGGCTGTGGCTACCTGTGCAAGCTGACCTATTAGCAGAGGAACTGCGGAAGCTGTTCTCTAGCATCTTTTTTCCAGCTTTTTGGGACGAAGCCCAATAAGGGGGCAGAGGAGCATTTGCTTCAGCAGGGGCGTTAATTGGTATCCCTAGGTCTTGGCCCGCTTGTGTGAAGCCTGAAGTGATTTAAATGTTTACAAGAATCCTGTGCCTCAGTGTTCTGCTGAATGTGGCAAAGGGATGGATATGTGCTATCTGCAGTTGCTATGTGTACTGTCCTGTGCTGAGTGTATCATGTATTTTTGTTTGTTTGTTTTTTGAAAGTGTGAGAATGAAAGAAAGAATGTGAAGAAGCCGATAGAATTGAAACGACCACTTGAAGCATGTCTTGACCAGGAAAGGGAAAGAAATACTGAACTGCAGAAGGAATGTGACAGGTATGGTTCACTAGTACTTGAAAGAGAGCTCATGTAGGTTAGAAGTCAGGCTTTAAGGAACTTGCATGTAAAAGTAGGTGTGTTTAACTCTGAACAAATTCAGATCTCACATCAGTTCTTGCAAGACAGTTCTGGTACATGAGCCTATGGTTTTCTGTAGCTGCCATAAGAAGAGCAAATGTAGGCTGCCTTGCACTTCTGGGAGGGAAGTCTTTTTTTCCTCTGTTGAGGTGAAATGTGGACCCTCCAGGTGATCTATTGCATTGAAATGCTGGTTTTTCTTATTAACTTTTGGCCTGTTGAGCATGTTAAAAATGAAGCAAGCCGTAGCTATGCTTTTCTTGTACAAGCGTGACAAATAGATACCTAGTTCCTTTGCTTATTTTCTTGACTGATTTGTTGTGCAGGTTCAAGAGCCTTTTGAAGAAAGCTGTGAAAAAACTAAAGATGCATGAAGCCAAAGAAAGAGACTTCCAGTTCAATTTCCAGGGAGAAATGAAGAACAGGTATTCTGAAATGGTGAATGAAGTTGAAAAATCAAGAACAAAGGCAAGTTCTTGTTGTTTCTTTTTGGGTTTTTTGGTGTTTTTTTTTTGTTGTTGTTGTTTGTTTGTTTGTTTGTTGTTGTTGTTTGTTTGTTTGTTTTTGTTGTTGTTGTTGTTGTTTTGTTTGGGTCATGTTAATTTCTAGAGACTTGTAATATTCTTTTCAGTAGGTATGGAAAAGTTATATTTCTGGGAGAGAAAATTGGCTTCACAGTTGACCTTGGAAACTACTGAAACATCTCATATTTTGTACATATTCTTGCAACCAGACACTGGATTTGACCTAGAGAGAAAATACCTTCCTTTACCACTGCTGTGGAAGCTGCTTTTTGAAGCACTGTTTACAAAGCTTTCAAGAGCAATGGCAGGAGGAGTACTTGTTTCCTGTGCCCAGTTAACTCTGTACTGGAACATTCCCCCTGAAGCATGATAGGCATTCTTTCTGCTGTCTGGGTAGAGTGGTTTGATTTCCATCGAGCAGTAGAGCAGTGCACAAAAGAATGGCCCTAGTGCCTTTCAGCACACTCCCGTAAGTGAAATTCTGCTAGTTTGCTACTTGTTGATCTTTTACTTGCTGCAGAACTGAGGAAGGTTGTAAGTCAAGGAACCCTATTGGCAAGAACTTAAAAGTTGTTCTTCCCTTAAAAGATGATCTTGTCTTTCCTTTGACTCGGGTACTGAGTCAGCAGATGACAGTTACAGACTTGATGGTCTTCCCCTTCATAAATTTTCAGAGAATAATTTTACACCCCTCTAAGTTCATTTTATTACTGTCTGTAGGTTACTGAACTTTCTCATCAGCTGGATTTAGAGTGTAAAAAATGCGTCCAACTACAAGGACAAAACCATTATTTGCAAGAACTGCTGGCTCTAAACATGAAAAAACATGAAAAACTAGAGAAGACCAGATGCCAGCTGAAAGAAGAGGTGGCAAACCTGAGACAACATCTGGAGGCTGTCCACAATGTGCACATGATGACTTACAACCAAATCGAACGATACAAGAAAGAAGTGGAAGAGCGAGCTGCACAAGAAATAAATCAAAAACTTCAAGAAGTCAATTTGTTTTTGCAGGTAAGTGAATTTGTTGTGTATGTCTATAGTTTTTATTATGTAACTTCTTTTTGCCATTTCTTGTTCGTACTTTGGTTTTTTGTGTTAGTGCCATACTTCTATATTTCCTGAAGGGAAGTGGAAGAATGGAAAATTGTTTGGCGAAAGTGCTTTTGTGTGTGTAATTTGCCTGCAGGTCCCCAAGCTAATAGCCGTCCCTTGACAGACTTCTGTTTTGCAGTTCTTAGAAGAAGCTATGGCCATCTGGTCATCTTGTTATTGCTGTTCATCACATGAATGCTATAACTTAGAGATGGCTTGGCCATACGCACAGGTTATGTTTTATCATTGTACAGGATAAAATGCTCAGGGAAGAAGTCACTGAAGTTACCGTGGGGCAGAAAGAGTGGGGATGGGATTCTCATAATTTCTTTGTAGAATCCTTTTTGTGTGCCCTGTCCTTCAGCCATAGCATTCTTTTAGTAGCTGCTCCCATAAGTAATATTGCTAAGAGCAGATCTGTCTGGATGAAAACAGTTATTTAACGTGTTGGTTCCAGGGTTTTGCCTTGATTGCTGATAGTAGTGAAAAGGTCCAGTTGACTCAGTTGAGTAAAACTGGGCCCTTTAAATTGGTTATGGGCAACCGTATAGGGAGATGCAGTTCACTTTTTCTTTGCAATGGTTGAAATTGTATTATCTGCTTCAGGTCCAGGCAGCCTCACAAGACAAGATAGAACAAATCAGAGAAAATCATCATGCCTCGCTGAGAGACCAGCTGAAGTGCAGAATAAAAGAGGTTGAATGTGAGTTGGACAAAATAAAAAATACCAAAGACAATATTTTTCAAAACGAATCTATGCTTGCGGAACTGGGAAAATACAAAGAGCTGCATCGTGAAGAAATGAAAATGAGAATAAGGCTAGCAAATAAGCTGGAAAGGTAAGTGCGTGCTTTTTTGGAGTGGTAACAAGACGTGAAGTAGCAGTAGCTTGCATGAAAAACCTTGTACTGTTTCCTCCTAAAATCCTTTTTCTGTGTCTTGTCAGCACTATGGATGTAAGCGTAACCCTCTAAAACCTTTCTCCTTTATTTTTGGAACCACCATCATTTCACTTCAGTGTTCTAGCAGTCACACCACTAGTTATGGCATCACTGGCCCATGTTTGAAGTTGATAGCATTTTAACACATGGCCTTTGGGCCTCTCTCATTTTGGACTTCTAATGCCTTCTCTTTTCAAAAGCTGAATAGTAGTCAAAGACCTGGAAGAAGTGACTCTGCAAAAATATTATCAAAGATAATTCTTTGTGTGTTTTTAAATATTTCAGAACAACCAAGAGACTTGCAGAAGCCAATTGTAAGCTCTTTGAGGAACGCCAAAGAAACAAATCTTTAATTGCGAGCAGCACTGTCAGTGGAGGTCCTCCTGCAAGTCCAGGAAAATATTCAGCTGAACTGGGAAATCTCAGAAACAATTCCGCACTAAACAGAAGCTCCAGCCAAGGGGAATGCTTCCTAGATGCTGCTGGGATTGCATTATTGGCAAGAAAAAAAGTTGAAGTGTACATGGATAAGGTAAGCATTGTGAAATACTCTTCAGTGATGAAGACTTTAGGTCATTAAGATTGTACAGAATTCCTAGAGTGCTCAGACAGCGAAAATACTGACATCTAAATGACGAACTATCTAACTGTATATACACATAACTATGTACTTATGTAAGGTTTTTGTGTGTTTTGTTTTTTTTTTTCTTTTTTTTCAACTAGAGAAAATTTAATAAGCAGCTGCTGTGGCATTGGAAGTTCCCAGCTAAGCTATTTATTAAACTTTACTGTATAGAATGTGCATAAGTGTATGACATACTTGAAATGGATAACTTTGACATCTTTGCTCAGCCCATCAGACATCTCTGGTCAAGCCACGTTGTTTTTTTCCTTACTGATCTTCATTTTTAGTTTCTTTTAGTACATTAATACTAACAAAGACATCCTTTAAAACTAGGATGATGTGAGTATGATTGCTTTGCTTCTTCCTATACAGTCTGCTGTGGGATGCATGCTGTGCCTAGTAAACATTTCTTTTTGTGCTTCCTGCTATGTATTATTACCTGAGAAAACAACAACCTACTCTTCAAGTCTTGACAGCTTTATAATATTTTGCAGCAATTTATACATGATTGCAACTTCTGCAATAGCTTTGAAGTACTTTGCCAGTTGTGCTGCTTAGTACTTGGCCTGTTCACCAGGCTACTTAAAAAGACAAGAGTTTACCTGACTCTGAGCCTTGTCTTTGCTTCAGTTATACCTCAGATTTTTCCAGTAATCTGTTTCCTTCTATTGGGAAAAAAAAAAAAAACCAACAAAAAAAAACACCTCTGTATTGCCATTAAATTCAAACTAAGTGCTGCCTTCTTGGATGGAGGAGATTACAAGTTCTCCTGACAGTAAAGTTCATAATAACTGGAAACTAAGGAACTTAAATTGGAGTTTGCCTCATGTAGTCATCTTGCACTTTTGTTTTTATGTAAAGCTCTCAGTGCACATGTGGTGTTTTTCAAAGTAAGGGAGGTTATCTGAAGTAGAGTGTGAGCATCTCCTGGGATGAGGAAGCTCGTGTAGATTTTGGCTTTGATTTTGCAAAAGCTTTGATAAAGCTTCAAGGATAAGAAGCTGAAAATACTTTACGCCGCCGTTATTCAAAATGCTGGTATCAATTACTTTGTCCATGCAACTGTTTGAAAAAACAAATTGCACTGATTACAAACAAGAGAAAGAAATGCAGCTCTGAAAAGTGGGTGCAGGAAATAATAGTGACTTCTGCTAGCTGCAACCAGCGTGAGTGCATGGATTCATGAAACCAGTTTTCCTACTGGTAGCATAAGAAAGGGAACACCTACTTCCCATTCCGTCTCTCAGTTTCTGTTTCCTTTCTGATTTTATTTCCTGTCTGCACTCCTGATTTTTAGCAGTCTTATAAATTTCCACTCTTTTGACTTCTGCCTGTTCCTCTTGTTCTTTTACTTGGCACCACCGAGAAATTTCTTGCTCTGTCTTCTTTATGCTGCATCCCACAGTCAGATAATTACATCTGTAGGTGAGACCACAAGCCTTCTGTTCTCCAGGCTTAACAGTCCTGATGCTCTCAGCCTCTCCGCGTAAGCCACATGCTCCAAGCACTTAACTGTATTTGCTAATTACATGAGTCTGGAAGCTATATGCTGTCTGTTTTGACAATTACTTCTATGCGTTAAAGACCTGATGGAAAATAACACAGGAGTCGCAAATATCTTCAAATGTAAATGATCGCATACGGTGTTTGGACTGTGGCCCTTTAAAAGGTCTAATTTCTCCTTATGAAAACTTTGCATTCAGAATAAATGACAGTAAATAAACATCTCCTGGGAGAGCGAGGGGCAAATGCTCCTTTCTAGCAATCCAAGCTGGTTTCTGTTACTTAATAAAATGTGCAGTGTTATTTATATAATGCATGTGTTATTTATAATTCTAGGTACAGAAGGAATTGGAGGAAAAAATCAATAAGGAACTTCAGCAAGGTAATATGCTACTCTGATATCAGTGTTTTTAAGGAAGGTGATGACTGTTCGTAACTTCTATGTAATTATTTTCAAAAGTTGTCAAGATTTGTGCTGTTTGAAGCACAGTGTGGGGCTGTTTTTAACTCTAACTTAGAGAGTTTTAATGGAAAACTTCCTGCTAACCAATATACTCTTCAGAATGTTCTGCAGCTACTTTTGAGAAAAAGCATGGAGAGCAAACCATCTCCCCCGCACAGATACACTTGGCTTAAGTTCAAGTCACCTTTCATCCTCAGGCACAAACATCAAATGTAAAAAAAAAAAAAAAAAAAGCCCAGAAATAAGATTTTTATGGACTTCTGTCACTACTTCTCTTTCTGCATACATTCATTGCATTCAGCACTTCAAATATACCATATACATTTTCTGGTGTTCTTAATTTTTGCTCGCTCTTTTTCATTGCTTTTTTTTGTACCTGACATGTTGTCATACTTGTCTTTGGATAAAGAAGAATCAGTGGAAAAGATAGCCTTTCTTTAGGTAAAAATCATTCAGCAATATATAGGCAAACACAGCATGAACTGATTGCTTTTAATATGCAGTGTAAAGCCTGTTCTGTAATAAAAGGCCAGGTCTTCAGAGAAGAATTCATACTGTTTCACAATTAGCATTCTGCCAGAGTCACTGCTGCTGTTCCTAGAGTTATTTTGAAGCAGGGAGCCCTTGAGAATCCAGCTGTTGCTTCACAGCTCTTCCAATTTCCCTGAATAGACAGAAACCCATTGCCATGTGCCCATTTGCATATTCAAACATAATTACATGTGTAGTAGGAGCCGTAGTATTTGCTTGGTCTGGGGATCTTGTCTGGAAAAGGCTGATGGATGGAAGTACTGAAAATCCTTTTCTGCTTCCATCGAAGATGTGTTTCCATGAACGAAAGAGGGTTTAGCCAGGGAAAGTTAAGACATCCCTGGCAGTTAAAGTTAAGGCTGAAACTTTCATATATATATATGGGCATGTAATAACAGGATGCGGAGAAATGGCTGTAAACTTGAAAGTAGGTAGATTTAGACTAGATATTAGGAAGAAACTCTTTACTTCCTAATGTAAGGGTGGTGAGACTCTGAAACAGGTTGCTTAGAGATGTTGTGCATAGCCCCCATCTTGCAGGCATTCAGAGCCAGTCCGGATGGGGCTCTGAGGAACCTGGTCTAGAGGGAGCTGTCCCTGCCTATAGAAGGGAGATTGGAACTGGGTGATCTTAAAAGGTCCCTTCCAGCCCAAACCATTCTGTGTTTCTAAAACCTGGAATTTCTTTAACTAGCTTTAAAAATTGTATTGGCTGATCATTGAATGTGAAAAAATGTTTCTTCCTTTATGCCTGTCCTTTTTGATTTGTGTTTTCCTTGGAAGTTTTTAAATATCTCTGTAGAGCGTAGCCTGATCAGTTATCAGTAATGTTTTTACAGTGACTGATTTGACTCAATCTACTGTAAAAGTAACATCGTCAATCTTGTTTCTTTTCTTTCCAGCCACTGCTGAGCTTGAAACTGCTAGAGCTTCTCCAATGAAATCTACTTATGGATCTTCAAAAAATCTCAATGTTGACCAGGATCCTCTTTGCAGAGCGGTACAGGAGTACCGGGATGTTTTAAACCAAAATTACCTGATCTAAATATATTTTTATTTAAAATGTAAAGGGAAAAGTACTGGAGATCATTTGTTTACATAGGAGGTCTGTGACTTCCCATCCTGCAGCTTAGTGTGGAAACATCTTTACTGTGGTTTGAATATAAATTTTAAATATATTAAATAGGTTGACACTCTGCACTTACCTGTTGGTCACCGAGGGGTAGTCAGTTTATTTTGCACTCAGGATAAGAACCATATCTATTTTTAATTACTGTCAGACTGAGTAAGGTTGGTTCTTGAACTTGACGGAACTGTCAAAATGTTTTTGACACATTATTTTGCTCCATGTTTTTTGTTGAAGGTTTTACCAGAAGCATTCCTTTGGTTCTATTTAACCCTTCCA
Organism: Coturnix japonica; assembly: GCF_054131305.1. Lineage (NCBI taxonomy): Eukaryota > Metazoa > Chordata > Aves > Galliformes > Phasianidae > Coturnix > Coturnix japonica. The sequence continues at coordinate 4,688,810 of NC_140686.1, forward strand.
CTGTTTGTGGTAGAGTCTCCAGTGTTATTTTAACGCATAGGAGATTTTGATTGGATTCCTGCCAGCTGTTTCCGTCCTGATGCTGTGAATATTTCTGCTGGTTAAGTGGAAGTTTTAGCAGTGATTAAGCTGGAGAAGAATGCACTTTACATTGCTGTCACTTTCACGCACCTAGGGTTTAAAAATACTGTGCGTGTGTAGCAGTGCCAAGAAAGCTTTAATGTGACCTTTTTGATATTTCTGACTTGATATCCTTGTTGGATTTTGCATTAGAATTTGACTCATCTTAAGACATTCACAGTTGGTAGATGAACACATGATGAACCTGAAGCGGTTCATAGTGGGAAGAAGGAAAATTAATGTTTCAACCTTCTGTCCAATTGGTACTGCACCTTTTTATATGAATGTATTTTATGACACTAATATGCTATATTTAATTCCAGATATTTATGTTCCAACTTGGTATTTAATAAACTTTCATATCTGGTACATCTTTGTTTTATTCTGTTGGCCTTCTTGACTTGCTTTCCACCTCATTCCTTGCCTCTATGACTTGCTACAGTCCTCCTCTGCTCACTTCCATCTCTCCTTCTGGTGCCTTCAGTCTGCCCTGAGATCAGACAAGTGGCCAGCATGCATTTGTGTTCTTTTCCTCCTGGGTACTTGAAGCAGTGGGGCAAACAGCTACTATATGTCATAAGGTTTGTCATCATAGAAATTAAGGGGTATATGCTTGAAACAAGTGTGGAGGGTTGTGATTTTAATGGGTGTGCTGAATCACTTTCAGGTCTTCGGTGGTGATTCATTAACAGGAAGCCGAGGGTAAAGTCTCTGTTGTAAACCTGGCCATGATTGGGAGGGGGATCTTTGGAGCCTTTTCTGCAGGTTGGCCATTCCTTTATGAGATAACTTCTGGTGGCCCTTTGTGCTCTCTCCAGCTGGTACAAGCCAGGAGCCAGGTGGAAGAATATCTCCAGCAGAATCCAGACAGCAAAGCACTCATAGAGTACCTTGCGCTTCTCCATGTTGGTTAAAGCCAGTTCTCCCTCCTCATTTGTCAGAGGGAGTGCACTCTCCCAGGTCTGTCACTTCTGCCCAGTGCACCTGTAGGCTCCCTTCTGGTTATTTTTACATCCCTCGCCAAGTTCAGTTCCATCTGTGCCTCAGCCTTCCTGATCCCATGCATGTCCAGACGGCATCCCTGACCCCTTCCCAGCTACCTGTCCCTGCTTCCACTGCATACAACAAGCATGCAGGGCAGGGCCAACCAAGGAGTCCTATTAAAACTAGTGCCACCAAAAACAGCTGACGAGCCTTGGTAATTGGGACTCCTTGCTGGGAGGCACTGAGGCCCCGAATTTGCCACCAAAAATAACCTCTCCAGAGCAGTTTGCTGTTATCTGGGGGCACATGTCACAGATGTTAAGAAGACTCTACTGCCTCTGATAAAATAGAAGGCTACTACCCACTCAAGGTCTCATTCAAGTAGGGTCCCAGGAGGCTGCAAAAAGGAAATTACAGAACATTAAAAGGGACTTTGAATCCCTTGGGAAGATGTTAAAGGGAGCAGGAACACAAGTAGTCTTCTCTGTACTGCTGACTGGGGGCTGAGAAATGAAGAGGGAGAATGGGCCAGGTAAATTACTGGCTCAGGTAATGGTGTCAGATCAAGGTTTTGGTTACTGTGATCTTGGGCAGGCCTTTGAGAGACCAGGTATGTGGACATCAGACAGAATGTGACAGAGCAGGTGGGGCAAAAGCATGCTGGGGAGCAAGCTGGTTGGATTGATTACCAGCACTTTAAACTAGATTCAGTGCAGGGAGTGGATAGTTCCTTGTGATAGAGAAGGGACAGGGAATGCTGTCATTTAAGGAAACTGCAGGGGTAATCCTCAATTTGTGAGGAGTCTTGTATTTCGATATCATATTTAGTAAAATAAGTTTTTCCTCCTTAGATTGCCGCTGTTTTTATCCCATTCCCCTTTTTCCCCCTCCTTTCTGGGCCCCGGGGGGGGCCCACGGGGTGGCTTCCCCTGTCACGGGCATAGGTAAATCTAAGTAACCCATGACAGATTTTTTAAAGACTAGTCAAATGCAGCAGTGGGTGTGGAGAAAGAACAAAGAAATCTGTAACAGTCTGTGATCAATTATTATAATTTCCATTGCCATCGGACTAGCAGCTGCGCCGAGCCTGGGACTGGACCGAGTTAGAGTTGGGCCACCGGAGCAGTGAGGCGGAGCGTGTGCGGCCCCTTGGGGTTCGGTGCCTGCGGATATGATATCGAAATACAAGATAACACAATATAATATAATTGAGGCTAACAAATCGAACAAACAGAGAGAGAGAAAGTCCCCGAAAACAGAGAGGCCTACTGTGAACTCTATGCGACATGGCTGGAACGCTTCCCACTCTCCGAGAAGTCCGAGAGAAGGAGGAGGGCACTCCAGCCTGGGAACGAGATTATACAGCGTCCTGGTCCCGTGACTTCTCGTTATCCCTGTTGTTCTCTGGGATATGTAGTCTTCTTCTGTGGACTGCACATTCAATAGAAGTATCCATACTTTACATGATGTTATGATGTGGAATACTGATAGCAAAATTACAAAATTACAAAACCATGACACAATGATGACAAGGAGGTGTGGGGAACAACCACTACTGATGTTTCAGAGAACAAAAATCGTACAGGGACTGCCCTCCTCCTGCCCTCGTGTCCCCAGGAGAAACCAACACCGTTTATATAACAGTGCAAGTGGAGGAGTTCATTGTGGAGTGACATTTCTTGGCACCCATTCAGGGCCAGCGTTACTGATGTCAGACTAACAGCAGCAACACATTGTTCAGCACAAGTCCCCGAGTTCCTGGAACGTGCTGCAAGGTCCAGGAAGGAAGATATTACTGCCTGGATAAGGTCAGGATCACAGTGCAGGCAAGTGGCTCTTGGCAGGAGTCTGACTGCTATTGTTTTCACCTTTGATTTCTACCTTCATCAGCAGAGCTTTTATTTTCTTCAGGGAAGATTCTACTACTGGAAGAAATGTCACAGTTTCTGTAATTGCTGTAAAAATTACTGTAAATAAATAAATAAATAAATAAATAAATAAATAAATCCTTAAAAGAGTATTAGAGGCAAGTGTGGGATTTTCAAGGCAAACACCTGACTCATTACCTTCTGCCACATGTAGTTAAACTAAACCTGGTACAAGTTTCCCCTCATTGACTGGACAGCAACTGAGACTGAAGAACCCTCTTCCACTCAAAGAAAACTCATGGACTTTCATGGTTCTAATCACTAAGCAGAACACACAGCTGGAAGGTAGGAATGAAAATACAATTACTAAAAATTAGCCAAGTTGCATACAGTGCTGCCAGACATGAAGGCAGAGCTGCTATGTCTGGCTCCATGGCTCACACTTCCTTTGGTTGTCACTGTCACTCCTTAAACCCACAGCCTGAAGGATGCGAAAGAGGCAGATGTGTTCACAAATACTATAGACCAAATAAACCTTGCAAGCATAAACCATGTAGTTACAGCGGCATTACTCCCATTTGGAGTTTGAGTCTCTTCTGAGAGGCTTTCATTGTGTTGAGAAGTGCCTTCAAGGTCATTCAGTTCCTAAAGGAACATGACAAAATACCAAGCCATGAACTGTCAGCCATGGAATCAACTAAATCACCTCTCAGCAAGGCATTGAGAACACCAGCCAGGTATTTAGGATCATTTTACCTGCAGAGTAAAATTCTCAGTGGAGCACAGCTTCACCCATCGGAAGCTAATAGGTGGAAAAGCATCTATTCACACATACAGAACTGGTATGTTTGTTGGGAAGGTAGTATACTGATGGAATCGTACTAGATACATCACACTACCTGATGAGTCTCCAGATCTAGCTCAGCATGTTTGATACTCACCAAGTCCAAGGCCTAAGGATAACAGGCTGTAGCTGATAGCAAGGGATGAGCTGGACAGAAAGCCTCCCTTATCAGATTAAGTCCTCAAAACAGAATCACATTCCTTCAACCTATGGGTTGACCAACTAATGTTTGAAGAATTTTGCAGACGTGTGGACACGGAGGCTCTGCACACGGATTGCAATTAAGGAACTTGCTCTTTGACTACAAAGATGGCTTTTGTTTTGCTTCAAGCACACCAAATGAATTCAACACATCTTTTTATAAGCCAGCTCAGTCCTTTCACTGGAGACATCCTTTTCCAGTGTTAGCCAAGATTTGTCCCTTAACTCCAAGATGTCTTTTAAATAAACAAAAGGAGGAAGCGACCAACATCAGGCAACACAGGAAACGTAGTGGATTATGACGATTACCTCCAATTCAGTGTTACTTCCTTTTGTCCTCAACATCATCTTTCTCTTCCCTGCTCATTTTTGTAAAATCAGTTTGCTAATTTGCAAGGACACATTGAATTTTACTCAGTTTCTTGTTATTTATCATACTCTTGATTTTGGCTCTTGGCAGGAAAAGCCGCTTTTCAAGAACACTGTGAACTGACACCTTATATGTATTTCAGTAGGACTCTCCATGTACTGAGGAACCATCTGTCAGTCTTAAGACCAGCAGTCCGTACTGAGAGTACCTTCAAGCCTGAGAATTGTTCTTCTTTGTTGAGTACTTTTTTCTTTCCTTCAGTGAGAGAAAGGACTTCTTTTGCAGAAATTACCACTTATCTCCTAGGAAACACTTTCTTTTCTACATCCGTACAGAGTGGGAAACCACAGGAATCTTAGCAGCCAGCCAAATGGCACACAGCAACTGGCACAGCCCTGTCCAAAACAATAACGGCTTGTGGTTCCCTTTTTCCTCTCCCAGACTTCTTCCAACATCTGAGAATGAAACTTCTCTCAAAATTAAGCTCTAATTAAGACCTAACAATCCACTGTAGAGTGTAACTTTATTAGGCTATGATTTCACCTTTGTAGTTTTTAGAAGGGTAGTGGGCCTTCTGTTTGATTTAAAGAACCCCTTTGTTACCAGTTCTTCTCTCTCCGATTTCTTCACCAGTGTAACCAGCACAGTCTTTGGTCAAATCCAGACCAAAACCAATGGCATCAAAACTGAAATAAAATCTGCTGTTGAAACAGAAAATTTGAATGCAATCCAAAAGTAAAAAATAATCTTAACTTTGCTGATGTCTACATGTGTAGGTAACCAAACTTCACAGCTGACAGTTTAAGCTGTCACACAGAACTTTGCTTCTGAGTAGTCTCCCTCCTGGCAGCACTGAATTGCAGTCTGAAATTCTAACCAGACCCGTGAGCAGACCATCCTTTGCCTACCTTGTTGAAGAAGAGTTCAACAATGCACAGCCTATCAACCTAATAGGGCTTTGTGCTGCCAGTTTTTGTCAGCAGTCTTTTCTGAAAGAGTCTGAAATCACCTTTCTCAGCTTCTCCAAGAATGCTCTAGCACCTACATCTTTGTCAGCCTGTGAATAGAGATGCATTACCTTCTTTGAACTCTATACCAGAGCCCCCTGTCCTGATATTGCTCGAGTTTCCCATTATTCATAGTGAAATTACACAGCATGAAATGTCGAAAGTAAATCCAACAAAAACATACTTAGTAAAATGTAGAAACTTTAATTTACAAGCGAAACTACAACATATTCATAATAAAAAAAAAACAACTGGTGACTAGACAAGTTACGCACAATTTGTAAAAACTGTTGAACACTGTTAAATAGGTCTGTACAACCAAAGATTTACAAAGTCCTTGTGCATTCTCTTCTTTTCAATGCACAACTGAACCTAAGGGTTCTGCTCGAATATTCCCTAAGTCAAGAGCTGAATCTGTCTCTTCATCGATCTCACCAATGACAGCACTGTAATAAAAAACAAGTTACCAATTGTTAAAATCCTCTGATGCAAACCTAGAAAGTGAAGACTTAGTTTTGTTTTTATTGCTTAAATTTAACTGTAGAGCTCTATCACTTAAATGCCAAATTCTCGTGGTATTCTCCCACCTCATTGTACCATTTCAGCAATCAGCTGACTCTACAGCTGTGCCTTTTCCACACTGAGAAGCCTTTGTCTATTCAGGTTTTCCTTGACATATAACATTTCATACCTCTCGTTATTCTAACTTCTGCTCATTGTGAATTTTCCTACTGCAACCCTCTGAAATTCAAGGCATACCAGGTATTTACGCGATGACACAATGATGCCTGCTGTTCTATTGTTCTTCCTAGTAATCCCTAGTATTTCTCCTTCCTGATGCATCAGTATTTACGAAGAACTAGACAGAAACAGGACAGGACTGAGTTCAAAAGTAAGACATCTCCACAAGGGTAGCAAGATTCCCATGATGATGAGCAGATCAGAATGCCAAGCGGCTTTCTCAGTTAACAGTGGATTACTGTGCTTTTATCAAGTCCAAATGTACTTGAATTTATAACTGTGTATGTTTACTGCCTTCCTGTGCCTGAAGTCTGCCTCTGATTTACACTTACAGATTGAGGCATAATCTGTATCAGAAGGAAAGATGCTCTTGTTTTTAATTTAGGAAGGAAAAAAGAAACAACAAAACCCACTAAAGATCATAAAAAATTGCACAACTTGCCAAAACCTCACTCATGTCAAAACCCATAAAGGGATCTATTTAATTCCTCATCCTAGGCTTACTGTATGGTGGAGTAATTAAGTTCACATGTTCATTTAGACTGAATAAACTGTATTGCTCTAAAGAAGCTTCATGAGCTATTCTGTGGGGCGGGGTGGCAGCCATATGTGGGGTGGAGGTGGGCTTATATGGGGCAGGGGGCCTTCTGTGGGGCAGGGGGAGCTCCTATGGGGTGGAGGGGTGGCCATATGTGGGGTGGGGGGAGTTATGGGGTGGGGGGGCATGTATGGGGCAGGGTGGCCTCCCCTCCGCTGCCGCTTCCCTCCCCCCATGCCCATTTAAGGCTGTCCACAGAAAAAGAAAAGAAAGAAATAAAAATCTTGTGTCCTTTACTCCCGTTATCCCACATGATGTTCTGATGTGGAATAGCAACACCAACCAAATTACCAAACCACAACAGTTTGGAAGCAGATTTAAACTGGTAGAAGTTGGCAGTGTCTGCATTTCCAGGACCGCTGAAATCAGTGGGGTGCACCTCTCCTGTCCAGGAACCCCAAAGAGGCGATAATAATCCCAGGCCAGCAATTGTAGCATTGATATGATGATTTTATTCAAAGTCTTTGTTAAACAAAGAGGGAAGGAAGGGAGGGGTGCGCTCGGGGAAGGGGGCAGAGGAGGAGGGTTGTTGTCAGACTGTGAAATCAATTTTTTCTTTCTTAATTCTGCTTCAGAAACAACATCTGATTCCCATGCTCTCTGCTTGGTATTTTGTCTTTTGATGCAAACACGTAAGCCCCATTGGTGCCTGGTTCAGCAGTTCAGCTTCCTTTGCGCCCTTTGCCTGGTTATAGGGAAGGTGGCAGGCTCTGTTTCAATGAGGGTGTTGTATGGACATAATATTTATCGCCATGTATCCAAAGGTGCAACAGTTTCTGGAGACCCGTGTGGGATCCTATAGGTGATGGTTCTCTCACCACCAAGTATCCAGTTGTCAGCAGTGGGTGAGTTCACTGGGACTTTGGGGATGGGAGGTGCCAACTAGCAAGCCTTCAATTTCTGCTACTAAAATCAGGCTTGGAAGCATGTTACACGTGGGAAATACACTTGGTGCAGGAAAGGGGATTTCCTTAGCCATCAAAAAAAGATGAAACTGAAGATCTATCAACAAAAATGTAAGCACGTGACACTTGACTTGGCGGGTCTGTGGGAAGGTCAGCTTCTCCGTGTTTGTATTTCAGCCATCATCCTCCACACTGGAGAGGATTTATCCGCTTGGCTTGCTTAATTGCAGCACGTTTCACACGCGTGGATAACCTGTGCATATTGCGTCACTACCTCTGTGGCCTGAGGTGGTGCACCAAGCTGGAAATAATGCCTTCTTGGGGTTGTTGAAGCTCTGCAAAAGTTTGCCAAGCAAAGTTGTGGATGCTCCATCCCTGGAGGTGTTCAAGGCCAGGCTGGATGGAGCTCTGGGCAGCAAGACTCTGTGGGTGGCATCTCCGCCCGTGGCAGTGGGGCTGGGGTTCTGAGTTCTTCACTGTCCCTTGCAAGCCAAGCCATTCTATGATTCTGCATTTCTATGATGTAAGCACCAGCCCCACACAGCCCTGGTGCAGTGCATCACAAGAGCAGCAGCCTGCGGGGAGCCACCACCCAGAATCACAGAGATGTGAGGTCACAATGCCCCATCCTATAACTGTGCTGAGCTGTGTCATGAGCTCACGAGGCCTGGCCGCAGTCTTGGCTCAGTGCGACACTCACTGTGGCTGCAGCGGTGGTGTTGGAAGCGTGGTGCAAGTGTGGGGGCGGCCATGGACCCTGCCCGCCTTGTCCTCTTCCTCCTATTGGTGGCCATGAGTTTCCAGGAGAGCTGTGCTGCTCCGTGGCGAGCACGGGGAGCAGGTGAGTGGGTAGAGATGGGACCCAAACTGAGCAGCGCTGGGAGCAAGAAGTCAGGCTGTGTCCCCACGGCCCTGTAGTACACTTGCCTGGGGCCTGCCTTCCATGGGGGTGTTGCTGGGTAGGGGGTGATGGGCAGCACTGCAGGAGCCGGGCAAGAGCCCGTGGCTGCGCTGCTCCCCAGGGCTGGCTCCAGCAATGCCAGGCTGTAGCTCTGCTAATTGCTGGCTGCAGCACAGCCTTCGTCCTGGGAGATGCCCGGGGAGAGTTCAGAAGAGGCGTGCTGGGCGTGCATGAGCATTTCTGCTTCAGGCTCATGGCACTCCCCAGTTTCCAAGCCAGAGCCCCAGTCCACAGCCCAGGGGAAGAGACAGGTGTGCTTTCCTCCAGTGCCTCAGTGTGACCTTGCTGTCCATCAGAGGCCTCCCAGTAAGAAAGCCCTGGGGGCTGCATCTTCTTCCACGTAATCTGTGAGAGATGTGGCACGTGGCCCGGAGAGAGCACTGCATACGCTGCCAGGTGCCAGCCTACGGGTCATCCCGTCCACCCTGCAACTTTGGAAATCATGACCTGAGTTATTCTCCACATCCAGTTACTGAGGGAGAAGGAGATCACACCATATAGTGCATATAAGTGGGAACTTCTCTCATCTGTTCTTGATTCTAGATTATGAGCTTCGTGCTCCCTTTCCGGATGCTCCTTTGGATCCGGACTTCATGCCTGTGCCTGGGGGACAACCCAGGGGTAAGTTGTGAGTGTCTGTTTCCTTGGAGGCTGAAACGTTCATTCTCTCATGGTTTACCTGGGTGCAATTTTACTGGAGATCCTCTCCAGGTCTTCCAAGTCTGTTTGTGCCTGGAAGGGTTTGCACAGATGAGCCATGAGTATTTTTTCTCTCGGAGAGCTGCCACGTTTCAGTGGGAAGGTTACCACTGCCCCTCTGCAGCTGAGGGAGCCCAGACCTTTGTATTCGGGCTGTGGCATTCCCCAACCACCGCCAGACCCTACAGGTCACTCAGGGAAAAGGAGGCCCCCACATGTGCCGGAAGCTCTCCTCACCTGTGTCTGATCACACTTGTGTCTGCAGGCCCTGCTGGTGAATCTGCAGAACTGAATCCTGCCTACGATCCTGAGGGCGAGACTGGAGGTAAATCAGCAGGCTTCATTTCCTTGATATTTGTTCATATTTGGCTGGGACGGTTCATTGAGGATTCCGCATTTAACCGGACAGAGGGTTCTTCTCCCCAAGAAGCATGGATGGTCATCGTTTCTTGGGAGCTCCGTGCTGTCAGCATTGTGTTGGCTTTGTCTGTGTATCTACGAGGTCTCCCAGTAAGAAACTTTCAAGGGGCCAAGTGTTCTTCCACGAGGTCCCTGAGAATTGTTTCCCATGGCCTGGAGACAGTATTTGGAAAGCTGTGGAATACCAGCCAGCAGGTCGCCTCTGGCCTCTGTGCAGCTTTGGAATTCCCCCCCCCCGTGTCATTACCTGAGCCACTTCCACCACTGCAGCTCACTAAGGAAAAGAGAGATGGGCACATGCAATGGGAACATTTCTCCTCTATCCGTGATGACAGCTGTGTCTCCAGGAAGTGGCTTACCAAAGCTGAGGTTTACCCCACTCCATGCAGTTTAGAGCTGGGGTGAACTCCAGGAGGGCGTTCCTCTGGGCAGTTCCACACAGGATTAGTTAAGCACGATGGTGAGGCCCCTGTAGGCAGCCTGGAACTGTTTCCGAGGCGCTCCTGTGCGGAAGGGAGAGAATAGTGTTGTGAAGGAATCCCTGGCTTTAATTGCATCCTGCGACCTTGTGGCTGAAGGGATGCTCAGTAGCAGTTGCTCTGTCCTGTGTTCGTTTGCAGATTTGACTAGAGGAGTTGATCCAGCTTCCTCTCTGAGATCTGGAACTGAAACTCTGTCGGATCGCGCAGGTACGTCATAGCTTTGAAATTCTTTAGAGAGCTTTTGCTGCCCGTTTCAGTGCCATTTCATGGCACAGTCCCCTGTACGCTCTGCTACTCAGTTGATGCTGTAGTGTGTGACTGAAACTTTTCATGGGTCTTTGGTTGCAGAAGTGCCCCCAGTGTGGGCCTTGCCCAGTCATCGGTTTCCTCCTGTGCTGGAGCCCAGCTGGAATCCCAGCAGTGAGTACTCTGTCTTCACTGACTTGGCTGACTCGCCGCTGATCTTCAAAACTTCATGCACGTGATATTTAACTTCATACATTCTGTTAAGGTCCGGAAAGAGAAGAGGATGAATACAAACGAGGAAAATACTCTCAGGGCTCATCCCGTCTCCTGAAGCGACTGCTGAAGGAAATGGAGAAGGCAGAGCGTGGTGGGTATACTTCAGTCTGTTCACTGTGGGACCTGGGAAGCTGAGGTGTGATATGCAGGTGTGGGCAGGCTGTAGCCTGCACAGCAGGAAGGGATGGGTCAGAGCCATGCTGCAGCCGTGTTCCATGTATCACCTTGCAGGTGCTGTCAAGCACCAGAGCTGGTCTGCTGCCAGATGGTCTGCATCCAGCCAAGACCTAGAGGCAGCTGCTCCCCCAGCACAACCATTACTTGTCAGAGCTGCTTTGTGCAGTCGTTGGCACCCAGATGGCAGCAAGTGGCAAGCGCTGTGCTTCTGTTCATCCAAAGCCCTCCGTGCAGCTGAGCAAGTTCAAGGCAGGAGGAGCATCCTGAGCAGGGTTGGCTGCCTTTGCTAATGCTGGAAATGAGGCGAAGATGCTAATTCTGAAGGCTTGGACTGTGTGTTAGAGCTTGGATTTCAGCCTGCAGCTACCTGGCTGTGATGGGCTGGTGACAGCACAGAATGTGAGGGCCTTGCACAGGAGCTGATTCCTCAAGAGGTGTGAGGGAGTCAGCATTGTCCAATAGCTGGGAGGGCCCAAATGCCCTTGGGTAACAGAGGGGCTCACAGTGTACTTGGGGGTGGGGGGCCTGGACTTTACCTGAGCTCGGGATTGGAGAAGCTCAGTTTTTGATGAGGGCACGTGACATCCCAATCCTACTGCCCTGCTTTCTTTCTAAAGGAACGGACCAACAAAGTGATCGGGATGCACTCCAGGAAGGTGGATATCCCACACTGCCGGTCCCGGATGCACTCCAGGAAGGTGGATATCCCACACTGCCGGTCCCAGATGCGCTGCAGGAAGGCGGTTATCCCACACTGCCCGTCCCGGACAGAGGAATGCAGGCAGCACCAACCGGCATGCCAGGTAATTTCTGTCCCATGATCATATGGTGTCACAAACCAGAGTCACTGCGTGCCTGCAGGCTCTTGCTGCCAGCTCTTGCACACCAGGTCAGCAGCCAGACCTGAGCGTGTGAGCATAGAGCACATGTAAAAGAAGCAGGAGTGTTTCTCCCCTGGGCTGGCTCTGGCTGTGCCCTGTGCTGGCTGAAGCCTGACCTTCAGCCTGGGGGGCGTCCCACAGGAGAGCTCAGGACACGCATGCCGGGAAAAGCATGAGGGATTCTGCTCTGTAGCTCTCCCCACAGACCAAGCCCAGACCCCAGAGTACAGCCCCAGCTCTCGGCCCAGAGGAGGACACGGGTAGTGCCTGTGCAGCCTCTCCGTACCCAATGAGAGGTGGAAGCAATCCTTCTTGTCCTCCGGTGCTTCGGCACCAGAGATGGAGGCACCCACTGACAAAATGACCTCTTGGGTCCATGAAGCACACTGAGAGATTATCTGTAGCGCAGCTGAAGGTAACGTGGGACATTGTCTCATTTCTTCCAGGGATGAACACAGGCAAAAGCACAGAGGCTGCTGCTCACAGATCTGTGCGGAAGCGCCGCATTCCGGTGACGGTCTCAGCGATGCTGCTGCCTGCGCTGGTGCTGGCCGTTGGTACTGTGATATGGGTGCTCAAAAACTACCTGTGAGTTGGCCTTTCCCCAGAACACCTTATTGCTGCATTTGGCAATGAAGCATTTGTGGTGCCAGGATCCCGGACGGCCAAATCAGCCGCTGGCAGTACACTGCCAGGACTTAGGTTGCAAAGTCTTTCAAGTTTCCCCTTATTTCCTGTCAGTGAGTAGTGCTTTCTGAAACTCATTCTCACAGAGCACGCAAGAGGGAAAAGAGAGCAGCAGAAGCAGCAGATGGAGCTGGGGAAGGCAACGAGACAGACTCTGACCCAGTCAAACAAGAATCTCCGTAATAGCTCCAGTCCGTTCCATTCTGCCATTGAAGAGGTCCGAAGTCTTCAAGGTCATCTGGAAGACCTGGAGCTTGAACTCAAAGCCATGAACGTGATCCTTGGGAACAGTCCTGAGTGCTGCCTTCTGTCAGAGGATGGCCCTGAATGTGAGAGCAGAGCTTTTGTCCTTCATCCTGCATTCTCCAGGACAGGTATCACCAGCAGTTTGAAGATTCTTAGCTTGACACAGCTACATTCCTGTTGAGGGTCCTAATGAGGACCCAGAAAACGAGCTTCCTCTGACTGCCGGACAATGCGTAATGTCTTTGGAGATGTGGGTGAGAATGGCTGGTTTCAGGGAGAGCTGACAGATGGCACAAGAGGACTGGTCCCTTCCAATTTGGTTGCGGAGCTTTCAGATGATGAACTGGATACACCTGGAGATCCTGTCAGAATTCCTGCATTGCTCCATCTGCAAGACTACCATTGTTCCACTCAATGGAACAACTCGATGTTGAGCAGAATGTGGTTGAGCTCCTTCGGGAACTCTCTGAGGCGACTGACAGCGGAACTGCATAGCTTTATTGTATATTAAAAACAACCAAACAACTGTCCCCTCCCTCTCCCTTCCCCTCGCACCCCCCCACCCCCCCCCAGACCCCCCCCCCCCCAAAAAAAAGACAAAAAAAAACCAAAAAACCCCTAAAAAACTAACAAAAAACAACCCACCCTCAATAAAACAAAAAACCAAAACCAATTAAAATCTCAACGCTGTTCTTTTTCTGGGATACACTGAGGTGACGCTTCTTCTAGCTTAGACTTTGCAATGAGTTTGTGTCACGGAGTTCTCTCTAGAGCTCACTCGGTGACAGCGGGAACAAACCCGGGGAGAGAAGGAACAAAGAACCTCCCCTCTCTAACAGCGCGGTGCGGCTCGGCCGAGAGGGGAAGGGAAGGGAGATTGTGAATGGGTCTAGGAGGGAAAAAATGAAAAAAAAACCAACGATCTGAGAACGAACGGCAGTTTAACGAACCCAGGGACACTAAACAACAACGAGAGAGTATCAACAAGGAGAAAAACAAGTCCAAATCTCACCGGCGGGCTGTGGGAGGCGGGAAGTTCCTACCACACTGCCTCCACACAGGGAACCGGGCAAAACCCCATCCCCTTCCCGACCTCCTCTCTGATGCTGTAAAGCGCAAGCTGGGGGGTTATGGGGCTCTATGGGGCGTGGGGGGGGCAGCCATATTTGGGGCGGGGGGAATTATGGGGCGGGGGGGGTTCTATGGGGCTCAATGGGGCAGAGGGGTTATGGGGCTTCTATGGGGTTTCTATGGGGCTCTATGGGGGTCGGGGGGGCGTCTCTCGGTGGGGTGAGGGAGGTTATGGGGCTTCTATGGAGCTCTAGGGGGCGGGGGGGGCTTCTATGGGCAGGGCTTTTATCGGGCTCTATGGGGCGGGGTGGTTTTCTATGGGGAGAGGGGGGGCTTCTATGGGGCGGGGGTGGGTTACGGGGTGGGTAGGGTTATGGGGCTTCTATGGGGCAACGGGGAGCTTCTATCGGGCTCTATGGGGTGGGGGGGCAGCCAGATGTGGGGTGGGGGGAGTTATGGGGTGGGGGTTCTATGGGGCTCTATGGGGCGGGGGAAACAGCCATATGTGGGGCAGGGGGCCTACGGGGTGGTTATGGGGCTTCTGTGGGGTTTCTATGGGGCTCTATGGGGCGGGGGGGGGACTTCTGTGGGGCTCTATGGGGCAGGGGGCAGCCATATGTGGGGCAGGGGGGGCTTCTATGGGGTGGGGGGGGTTATGGGGTGCGAGAGTTATGGGGTTTCTGTGGGGCGGGGTGGCAGCCATATGTGGGGTGGAGGTGGGCTTATATGGGGCAGGGGGCCTTCTGTGGGGCAGGGGGAGCTCCTATGGGGTGGAGGGGTGGCCATATGTGGGGTGGGGGGAGTTATGGGGTGGGGGGGCATGTATGGGGCAGGGTGGCCTCCCCTCCGCTGCCGCTTCCCTCCCCCCATGCCCATTTAAGGCTGTCCACAGAAAAAGAAAAGAAAGAAATAAAAATCTTGTGTCCTTTACTCCCGTTATCCCACATGATGTTCTGATGTGGAATAGCAACACCAACCAAATTACCAAACCACAACAGTTTGGAAGCAGATTTAAACTGGTAGAAGTTGGCAGTGTCTGCATTTCCATTCTCGTTCCCTTGCTGGTCAGAGTTAGGGTGCCATGCATCCATTCCCCAGCTCTGGCTGTCTCCCGAACCATGAGAACAGCCTTTCCAAATTGTGAGAACAGCCTTTTCACAGAGCTGGAGTGGGTCCACGCTGAAGGACAAGACGCTTGCGGGCACGTAAGCTGAAGAACAGAATGCAGAGTCCACGGAAACTTGCCACCCATCAACGATAAGAAAGAAGAATGGACTCCTGTTGTAGAAGATGGGAGAGTGAAACAGATGCCTCGGCTCAACAAAACACCAGTACGAGCTGGTTTGGACTACCCCCCACTAAAAGGTTGGAAGTTCACAGCGGGGTAGACTACTAGCCTTCATCCAATGACCACCGGAGACCCCCACCCCATTTTTAGGACGCATGTTCAAGAGAGTCGGACAATATGTTAATAATTTCTCAGAATTCCAGGCCATTTCTGTGAAACGTAATGAATATGTAAATGTTCTGTCTGTAAATATGTACCTAGAGCTTTTCTTGGAGTGCGAGTCCTCTTGGAGGAGGAGATATCCCCCTCGCATCTGGCGCCATGACAAGCATAGCTGCTTTATAAGCTTACGTGGGTTATAGAGTTTGATTCCGCACGTCACTCCCTTCACTATTAAGAGGACAAAGAACTTCTGGCACAGAAAGATGCCCACCTGCAAGGCCCAAATGTCATGCTTCTTCCTTCCTCGCTCTGCTTGGTAAAACTCAGCATGGGGCTCATTTGGAAGGAAGGTTTGGTGTTTGGATGTCTCGGGCAGTCGTCACCTAAAGCCTGGAGTGCCTGCGTCAACTGTGGCGGTGCAACTCCCGCACCCCACATTCTCCCCCTTCTCTCAGGCCTCTCGGTGCACCTCTTCTCCTCAGACAAGAAGTGGAGGCTCTCCCCTTCCCTCGTCCCTGCTCGCTTCTGGGTAGCACGGGGCGATGGATCGGAACATCAGGGGATGCCCCCGTCTCCTGGCTTTGCGCCCCATTGCCCAGGAACAGCCTCTCCCGACAGGAAGGGCTGAGATGGCTGTGCTCGTGCGGCCCGGAGAAGGCTCTGGGGAGACCTGATGGCGACCTTCTCGTCCACACTGCTGATCGTGTGGTGCCGGAGCCGCACCACACGATCCGGGCCGGGGCCGGCTCAGGCTCTGCCTCCAGGCTTTTGGGGCCGGCCGGGTGACTCCGCAGCACAGCGAGACCGTGGAGCCGCCCGGGAGCCGCCTCTGGGTGCCGGCAGCGCCGCGAGCTCCTCCCCCGACAGCCGCTCCGTGCCCCCGCACCGAGGCCCGACCCCGTTCGCAGCACAGAGCCCGCTCCTCCCGGCCCCGCTCATGGCCGCCATGGCCCGGAAGTGCTCTCCGCCGCCTGCAGGAAGCACTTCCTGTCACTGGCGCTGTCACTGTCACGTGGCTCAGGCCGGGCTGGGGCCTGGTGGGGGGGGCGGCTGCCGGAAAAGGACCCAAAATTCACGTCTCGTTCCGTGTCTTTCCTCTCGCTTTCCCTCCTTTACATTCCCCTTCCCTTCCTTCCTTCCTCGCCCTCGTCCCCTTCCCTTCACTACCTCCCTGTGTCCATTCCAGCGTCTGGCCACCCGTTCTGAGCAGTAATACTGACTTGCGGAATCAAACTCTATAATGCAGAGATGGGTTATAAAGCAGGTATGTTTATTCCAGCGTTGCGCAGCGCCGGGTGCAAGGGGGATAGCTCCTCCAAACTTGCACACCGTAAAGAGAAAAGTGTGTTACAGATATAGGTTAAGCTAATACATAATCAATAGTCTCCTCCTCAGTTTGATTACATATTCATTACATTCCCTATGGCCCCGTTCCCCGCGACCCCATTCCCTCATTCCCCCTGACCCCATTCCCCGCGACCCTTACCGATGTTTTGGGGTGAAATTCTTCTTCTGTTTTCTTCTTGGTGTTATCTGCTGTTATTGTTCTCCCATGTCGGCATCATCTTGCCCGGGGTGGATCTAATCCTTCTTGTCAGAGGTCTCCGGACAGTTTCTTCTTATCTTTATTGCCCTCTTCTCTGGCTTTATTTTGACTAAGTGTCTGCAATTCCCCCTTTCCCTGCACTTTTAAATGTGCAGTTACCCTTTGTCTTGGTTTCTGTGAAGTTCCCCTTTCCCTTTCTATAGCACAGTGTTACCTTACCACCATTTTGAGGCTTTGCTCACTCTTCACTCCCATTTTCCCCCTCTATCCCCCCAGTTCCCCCAGTTTCCCCCAAATTCCGCTGTCCCCCCATAGACCCCCAGTTTCCCCCCTTATCCCACTCTAACCCCCATAGACCCACATTTTCCCCCACCATCCCACTGTACTCCCCCAAAGCCCCCCAGTTTCCCCCCATTCCCCTCTATCCCCCCATAGACCCCTATTTTCCCCCTCCATCCCCCTGTACACCCCACAGCCCCCCAGTTTCCCCCCATTCCCCTCTATCCCCCCATAGACCCCCATTTTCCCCCTCTAACCCCCCATAGCCCCCCAGTTTCCCCCAATTCCTCTCTATCCCCCCATAGACCCGCATTTTCCCCCACTAACCCTCCATAGCCCCCCAGTTTCCCCCCATTCCCCTCTAACCCCCCATAGCCTCCCATTTTCCCCCTCTGTCCCCCCATAGACCCTCGTTTTCCCCCTCTATCCCCCCATAGACCCCCGTTTTCGCCCTCTAACCCCCCATAGGTGGTGAGGGGGGGGTTGTTTTAAGGGGGTGGGGGGGTGGTTATTTTAAGGGGGTGGGTGTTTTAAGGGGGGAGTTTAAGGGGGTGGGGGGTTGTTTTTAGGGGGGTGGAAGTGGGGTTGTTTTAAGGGGGTGGGGGGGTGGTTATTTTAAGGGGGTGGGTGTTTTAAGGGGGGCGTTTAAGGGGGTGGGGGTTGTTTTAAGGGGGGGGGTTGTTTTAAGGGGGGGGTTTAAGGGGGTGGGGGGTGTTTTAAGGGGGGGGTATAAGGGGGTGGGGTTTTTTTTTAAGGGGGGGGGTTAAGGGGGTGGGGGGTTGTTTTAAGGGGAGGAGGGTTAGGGGGTGGGGGGAGATTCATCCTGGACACTACAAAGTATTACTGGTCAGAAAGGGTGGCCAGACGCTGGAATGGACACAGGGAGGTGGTGAAGGGAAGGGGACGAGGTGTGTTTTATGTGTATTGCTCTATTGAACAAGGACATGAACAGGGATCAGCAGCACTGGATGGTAAAATACTGTATGAAGTTAATTGTGGAAATTTCCTTGTATTGTAATTTCCAGTACTCAGGAAACTGTAACAATATCTCTGTAAGTCAAATACTTTTATAAAATGACTCAAAGAGATGCTCGTCCTGTCGTTATTGGTTTGGTGTTACGAAGCACAAGTGTAGAAATGAAGGATTGAACTGCTGCTGGGGGTTGCAGGTAGGAAATGTAGCATTTTGACTCTTCGTTAGTAAATCTTTGAGGTTGCATTTGACCTGCTGTTGCAATGTCTGCTGCTTGCTCTTCATGCAGCTAGTCCATGTATTTGTTTATGTAGTCAGTGCTAGGGTTTGATTTAGACAGCTCCGTCATCTTTTCAAGAGCTGCACCATGGTCGGCTGTGGAGAGAGGGTGAGTGGGAGGGGACACCTGTGTCCCACAGTGGCTCCTCCAGTCAGTGAAGGTCCTGAAATTGGTCTCTTCAGCTAATAGGGAGCTTTCCTCAGCTACCGTGTGTTTGGAGAGAGGAAGAGCAGTCCCAGGACCTTCAGCTGTGAGACTCTTCAGACGGACCTTGTGGAGACATCTGTAGGTGTAGTCTGGGATGGAACGGCTCCTGTTTGGCTCTTGTTACCCACGTGCAGCATGTGGTTATTGATCTTATAAAGGAGCAACATAGGAAAGAATCCTTTTCTCATCTACTACCTAATGCTAAGTCATTCCTCCTCACGGGGAAGTGACTAAGCATTGGTCCTGGGTGCTAGGAGAGGAATGTCAGATCTGAAACCAGTGTGAACGATGGACAGCCTTGTTAAACACAGGGCTGCTCTGCAGTGCAGAGGTGCTTGTGAGTTCAGAAGATACCTGCTGAAGGAGAACTGCTTTGCTGTTGGATGTCATCAAGCTGCAATCTGCCCGGGCAACAGCAAAACAGGCAGAGGTGTGTGCTCCAGACTGTGCCAGCCTTTGATTCTGTTCCTGAGGTGAGCTGTGCTTTGCTCGCTGCAAATTCCAACTATATTTGTAGGAATTATTATTATGAATAACACAGTGGTGGTGTTTGAGTCGCAGACAGATGCAGCAGAGCCTTTGCTCTGATCTTTTCAGGAACTCAAGCAGCTTTTTGCCATCCCCACCTGGAGCCATTGAAGCGTGCAGCCAGGAGCTGGACTCAGTGGTCCTCGCAGGGACCCTCCAGCTCAGGAATTCTATCATTTTACAATCACTGAGCTTGGCAGACATGCAAAGAGTGTGGGTGTGACAGCAAGCAATTAGCATGGCCAGCATCAGGAACCCATGGTTATGAGCTTAGGGCTGGTTTAGGTTTGCCAAGCGGGGGGACTAATGCTGGGATCCTTCTCTCCGGCCTGGAGGCTCTCACACAGCAGCATGGTTCTGTGTTTGGCAGGTGGGTTGGACCCAGGCTGTGCAGGAATCAACTGGGCTCTGCTTCAGCTGCAGTCTGAGGGCCTTTGGCTGCAGCCAGCTGCTGTTCACACAGGGTACAGAAAGCTCCAGAGCCACACAAGGGCCTTCAGGCTCCGAGTGAAACCCCACAAGCTGAGGGGAAGGAAGTGAACATCACCAGAGGTGGGGACTGCACAGCACTGATGTGTGGTGACAGACCGGGGTGGGCGGTGAAGTTGGGAGACCAAGAATGAAAGATGAGAAAAGCAGCTGAATTTAAAGGAAGAGATGTGAAACCAACAGGATCATCACCCTGTAATTGCCAGCCCAAACAAGGGACGTTTTGACCAGCGACTGCTCTGATCCACTTAACAAAAGCCACAAAACCACTCCATAAACTTAGAAGAACTGCTCAAAGCCACAAGCTACAGGTACTGGAGGAGAGCAGGACCTTTGCCCTGCAGTCAGCAGCAGTTTCAGACACACCAAAGCCGACACTGGTTTGCTTCCGTATCTCTTGTGGGACGGCCCCAGCCAAATCATCCCTTCTGGTCTGAGGATGAGGAGGGTCAGATCCTTTCAGAGCACCAAACCTGGCAGCCAACCTCATCACCAAACAAGCAGCCAGGATCCAAACTCCAGCACTCTCCATTCATCATCCCACTTCCTTGCTGCAGTCAGTCCAATGCTTCATGAGATTCAGAAGCAAACAAAATCAATACAGTCATCTTGATCCCTGCAGGAACACGCTGTGAGCAACAGAACACCTTCCTGGAAGAACTACCTCCATGAACAGAGGCAGCGACCACCTCCTCCCCTCCTACAGCCTCATTGCTTTCTCCTTAAGTATCACCACACGGAGCCTTGACACTCCCTGGCACCCAGACACCAAAGGGCTCTTTTCATGTTTTTTACACCAGGCTGGGAAAGAATCTTGGCTTCAAAACTTCCAGAGCAGCAAGAAGGAAGTATTGGTTCTCTTCACAGACAGCCTTGGCTCTTCCGCTGCTGCCAGTGGGGAACATCAGCAGAGAGCATCTCTAAAGCAGAGAGAAGCACATGTATGAGAATGAAAGTCAATTAGGTCTGAGCAGGATTAATAGGGATTTAATTGAACGATGTGAACTGGAACTCAGGTCACGAGCTGCTTATTAACCTGCCTCAAGGGATCATGCAGCTTGCACTGGAAGAGCACAAGGATGCACTGTGAGCGGGACAGCATGTGGTCAGAGAGGGAGACCTGCTTGAACAGTCAAAAATGGAAGAGAAAAACTGCTTGAGATAGATGCCTGGGAATTTGAGGACTTACCGCACAGTCTTTCCTTCCTTTCCTCTTCTGGGGAGGGAACCAAGTAACACCAGCCAGAGCTCACCCAGCTCACCGCTCCTCCTGCAGTCCAAGTGGCTGCCAGGCAGCTCCCTGCTACAGCTACACTTGCCATGGGGCCTACAGAAATCCCCATTATCAATTGACTGAATCCCCATCTAATCCCCCGATCCTATTAACAAACACTGCCTTTATTTTGCTACCTCCGTGGGGGCTCTTGGAGCCAACATCCCTCATGAGAGGCAAATTAATTAAGACATTGCACCGTTTCCTCTTTCCAGGAAGGTGGAGGTGTTCTGGCAGACATTTTGCTGCTTCCAAGTCAAGCACAGACTCACGCATGCCTGAAAGTTTGAGCCAACCACCCTCACACAGATCGAAGGAGCTGAAAGGCCTCCCCTAAACGCGTCACTCTCGTGAACAGGCCATGGATGTCCCTGTGTTTCTACAGAGCTCAAGAAGCTTTCATAGTAAACAGAAAGAGGCAGCATGACTTTTAAAAAGTTACTTTTGTTTTAACTGGAAACAAAGATTATATGTAATTGGTGTCAGATATTTTTGTCATGTTTCTTTGTCCTGAGATCTCCAAGCAACTTCGGAGTGCTTTTGTCTCGCATGCTTTGTTCTGTTCTCCTCATGCTGCCCACCTGACTCATCCACCAACAGCAAGGGGGAGAAGCAAACGCGGTCCTTCTCACACTGATGGTTCCAGCAAATGTGCTGCTAGTCTTCTGGTAGAGAACAGACACAGCACAGCACTGCTGCTGGACCTGGGCTCACAATGCATTTGTCAATTGAGGATGGCAGTCTGTGTATGCAAAAGGATGGCAGACTTGCAGCCCCACCACAGAACCCTTTTCTTCAAAGCCACTGTAAGCTCTGGGGCACCTAACACATCAGGTTCTCCTCCCGTTGACTCATTTGTGATCAAACAAACCAAGCAGTGAGCTGGCATCAGGAAGCTCCAGATGCCTTACAGAGGCTCTGTGGCTACGACACCACCTCTCTCCAGACCCTTCTAGCCATATTTCAGGCTAACACTAGACCGTCCCTGGCCCTGAAGAGACAGAGCCTAAAGGAATGCAGTGTCTTCAGCTCTTGCCATATATCAAGTCCCAAATAGGTGAAGTCCTCTTTGCTGCTAATTCATTGGAAGCCCTTCTCTTCCAGCTTCCTTAGTTCCAATCCGCAGTCCACGAAAGGGAAAGCACAGCCATGCCTGAAAAACAGACCACGCAGTCCGTTGCCTTTGGTGCACTTCTGAGGAAGCATTCCAGGCGATTCTGCTGTCCTTTGTGCCTTCCTGCTCAAGCCCTTATCGCTTCTTTTTGCTTTCCTTGGCTTTCTTGCTCAGCTGAGCAGCACTTGCCTTGGGTTTCTTCACCATCTCCCAGGTCTTAGACTCAAAGCCCTCCAAGTCCTACAAGAATCAATTGGGAAACAGTCAGGGAGCTTTCTAACAACGTGCTGATGCCCAGCTCATTTCGGGCATTTATGTGAAAGCAAAAGTACGTAAGTGCTGGGTATCTCCGCTGGAATGCATCTATATCAGGCTGAGCCTACATTTAGTAAGACTTGAGCAGCACCATCCCTGCTTCCTCTGCATGTGTTTCTGGATGAGTGTGAATCCACACACAGCCTGTTACCACAGAGGTTGTTATAAGCTTAAGTGCCTAAATCAGGCTTTGTAGAGAAAAAACACCCCCATTTTAACAGCAGGACAAAAACCAACACTAAACAACAATTACTCACACCAGAAAAAGATATCACAGAATCACCAGCATGTATTGAACCACTGAAAAGGTATTTCTGCTAAATTTTCATCCTTATCACGTGCGAGACAAAAGGTAAGCCTCAAAACAGCAGTCAGAATGTCACAGTCAGAGCCTTTACACCAAGACCAAAATCCAGGCAGGGCACCGAAGGCAAAGCTTTCTTCACCTGGACTAACAAGGAATCCTAAGCTATAAAGCTTGTTTCCTTCAGGGCAGATGACAGATCATATTTCAGCCACGGGAAATAAAGTCTAGTTATCTGGTAAAGACATGAGGGAACAGTGCCAGTCTCATTGGAGAAAGCGCACACACACAGATTGCCTCCTTTCATTAAATGCATTTGAGTCTAAATATTGCTTTAGCATCTTGGGTTCTAGCAGTCAGAGCTTGCCAACTGGAAAAGGACACACAGAAAACAGCAGAGCAAGATGTGCTAGCTTCAAGCTTCCAACACAGAGCACCAGATAATAGAGGGGCAGACACGCATCTGACAGTATCCTTTAATCAAAGAGTCCTGTTCAATCATCTCTAAAGTCAATGGGCTATTACGGTTCACATCTGTGTGGCTTCCCAAGGAAAGTGAGTTGGCTGCCTTTCCAAAGGCTGTAATCAGTGCATGGGGAGCTGCGAGGCTCTGCAGAAACAGAGCAACAAGCAGCTATTACTCAGGTTTGTAGATTGGTGCTGCTGAGAAGTGAACACTGATGCCTTCTGCTGTTCAAACCAAGGTAGTCTCCAAAGCCTGAAGCCTCTAAAACTAAGAAGCTCATCTGTACGTGAACCTAAGCATCATTCCTAAGAAATGGAGAGTGTCTCTTCTGTTTATTGTCATGTGAATTAATCACATGCACAGGAAATCATGGGGACAGTGCATATACGGAGAAAATAAGAAATAGAGCATACAAACAACCTAAACACAAACAAGTTTGTCAGTTCTATCGCATTAATAGGACGAATGAGGGCCAGAAACTACACATCAAACAAAGCAGTCATCATTCTCAAATGATGGGGGCTGGAAGTGGAGCTTCAGGGAGAGAAACAGGGAACAAGAGAGCATTTCCCTCATGCTGGCACAGTGCCTGTTCAACAGTTCCACTCTGTGCCCCTCCCCAAGGAGAAACCACCATTTAGGTCTAAATGACACTGTGCCTACAGCTTCCCTTGGAGCAAAGAATGTTTTGACATCTCTGAACATTGTGAAGGGATATTTTTTCTTTCAAATTAACTTTACAACAGCTTATTTGTTTTCTTACAGTCTACTAGTGGTCAAGGCATCAAAATGTTGATGGCAATTGCATGGAAAATCCTCAATTCCATAGCAGTAACCAGGGATTCATCTGTGAGCTGGAGCTGGTGGCACCAAGCAACACACAACACAAGGGATGGTTTTCTCCCTCCTGGCTGATGCCTGCTTGCCAGCACTGACTCTGTGGCTTTGATCAGAGTGCCGTGCATACTAATCCCTTCTGAAACTCATGCTTTTCAGTATCTCCTTTCTTGCTGGCACTGTGGTGTGAGTCAATATGTAGCTGCATGGTGTTTATTCAAGGCCCGGCTTGCAGAGGCTCATTCTGCACAGCCAAAGGTGCCCTAACGAGGAGGAAAGGCAAACAAGCTCTCACCCAGCGAGGCCACACACTGGTATGTCTCCAACATCACGTCCCGGTAGAGCTCTCGTTGCACAGGGTCCAGCAGCGCCCACTCCTCCCTGCTGAAATACACGGCCACCTCCTCAAAGCTCACGGGCTCCTGCAAGCAAAGAGGCTCCTTGCTGGGAACAGCCAAGGCCCAGGCAAGCAGCTCGCACAGGACAGAACCTCACACCCCAGCTGCTTTTCTGTCCCCAGAACACACACGCTGGCTGAGGGCACCTCCCTCTACCCCTGCATTCACATCCCTGGCCCCTTGGCCTCTCCTGCCTGCTTCCCCAACCCCTACCTCAACTGGATGTGCTGCGGCCATTTGCTGCTCTCCTGCAGGCTGGGATGATCACGGCTGGAAGGCAGAAGTTGAACTGGAGCCTGCAGAGAGAAGAGAAATGGCAGGGGAGCTGTGAGGGAATGCAGCAGTCCCAGTTCCAGCTCAGCCCTTCTGCAGGGCACTGCCCAGCCTTGCAGAGGAAGACAATGAGCTGCAGCACAGGAAACAGTCTGGCTCAAAGAGATGAACCGTCACAAAGCTGTCTCAGACTGGGAGGCTGAAACAACTGGTAGCTGACACTTAGTTCAACAGCTGAGACTGAGAGGGGACTTAAGACAAAGCACGGCAAGGAGGCAGTCATCTTACCCCAAAAGAGGGAGCAGCCCAAGTGCCCCTCCAGCTCTGCTGCACAGCAGCGGGCTGCACCACAGGACCTGCCCTCGAGCAGGGCTGTTTCTGCAGCTCACACCTGCACAGAGATCCCTTGCAGCTTGACATCAAGACTCCTTCTCAATACAGATCTTCTGTAAGACACCCATGGTTACTTTGGAGCTTTCATGTATTCTCTAAGGTTCTGTCTTAGAGGGACTGTGCACGTATGATTCCTTCCACACAAAGCCTTGACCAAGCTTGGGACTAGGAGAGGATCCAGCCACATCCTAGCTCCTTACCTCTGTGGTCTGAAGACATGAGAAAAAAAGGGGAACTACTCTGAGCCTCGTGACTCAATGGGAGGGCCTCCTGTAGGTGTGTGCGTAACCCTACCCTCCATGCAGTAAATAACCAAGTGTATCCAGCCACCTCCGATCCTGCTGTGTCACTGTTAAATCACTACAGCATATCCCTATTATATCAACAAATATAGTCCTGCTTCTCCCTTAGGAGTGTATGCTGTGTTTGGATCCACTTGTGACCAATGGGCAAAGTCTGCAGGATGGCAAGAAGGGAAACAAACCGATGACAAGAGACATGAAGCACGTCCCAAATTCTTCTGTGAATGTTCTCGTGGCAACTGCTGTAGTTGAGCAGAAAGCAGAGGTCACTGGGGGCAGTAATAGGATGCAAAATGGGAAAGGTGTTATCAGCATCGTGTCGGGTTTGGAAGTGACATATGAAGCAAAAGAGAACTGCACCGGTCCTCCCAGAATCAAAAGCGACTGATATTCCACAATATTTCTGCTGCACTACGTGGTGCAAGTTGTGCAGGTAATGCTTATTCACACAATAAACGAAGACCTCCCCGAGTCGCCTACAATCCTTTAGGCCACACATCCTCCACCTGTAGGGTTTGGCTCCAAACAGATGCAAAACTGCACCCATAGCACTAATTAAAGGCACTGCCTCTACACAGTTAAGGCAAACAGAGGCAGCAGAATGACGGCTTATTGCCTGCCCTAACAGAAATACTGTTAGAAAATGGTATGGCCATCCAACCATCCAGCAGGAGGTGCAGAAAAGCACCTGGTTCATGGAAGAACACCGTGAATGCAGCCCCCAACACTCAAACACAGCAAGCCTGCTGGAGCACCACCTCCACAGATCCGTGAGGGAACACCTGGTGGCAAATGGATTAAATCCTCTGGCAGATGTCCGTACATCCTCTCAGGAGTGGAAGTAGCCCTGGGCTTGCTGAAATCAAGCAAGCCCTCAGAAAAGGGTTGGGAAAAGTACTCTGTAAAGGTGACTGATGTAGTTCTCAAAACCACCTACTGCTGATGTTACCTAAAAGTGGTGATGGCTCACATTCCTCGGGTAAGGAAGTGCAAAACGGCGAGGAGTCAACTGGATGGTTCACACTTCTCAAATAAATAGGATGGCTTACTTAAACACAACAATAAATCAACAAAACATCCAACCACATGGAGATTATTTTTCCATCTCCTGAGAAGAGAGAGTATCTGACAGCACTGCAGCCAAACCAGCCTGTGACGGTCACAGCCACCACCAGCCGATGCTGTGCTGGGAATTTTAACTGAACCGTGAAGGCAACTTATCGAATAGCAGCAGTGCTAAACAGAACAATTAAGGCAATAAACAACCACGTGGTTACAACAGCCTTGTTAAGCAGTTGTTAGAGCACTCCAGGACACCTGCATGATATCAATAAATTCATTCCTCCCTCCCTCTTCAGCCGAGCACGCAGACTGCGCTCACTGCCAGGGGACGTTCTCAGCAACGCGTGCCCTTTGCAGAAGGCACCTGGGCTGTGCTTTACTGACCTGCTGCTGCTCGGCCGTGTTCTCAACGCGTGCTCCAGTCAGCCCACAGGCTGCCAGCTTCTCATCGTCTGTTCCAGAGCCCAGTGCCGGAGCTGCTGCAGATGCTGAACGTGCTCAGGGCCCGCAGCTGTGTGCTCAAGGCATCTGCAGCTGCCGGGACAGCCTGAACAAAAGCCTTGCCAGGGCTTTGCACAACCCCAGCTGAGCCATCAGGCAAGCGCTCAGCAAACAAAAGGTAACGCCATTTCAAGGGTCGCCAGAGGCACGTGTTGCCCGCAGGGTCCCCGAAGAGAAGCTGGGGGCTGCCGGGGAGGAGGAGCAGGGCGAGTGCAAATTTCCACTTGGAGGCTTCACATTAAGACACTCCAAAGGAGGCATCGGGGGGTTTAAAGCTTCCGTCAATCCACGCGTGCACAGCTGCAGAGCGAGGCCGTCTCGTGTCTCCCGTGGCCCAGAGGAAGAACTGCAGCCCCAGCTGCGCTGTGTTACAGAGATCCAACCGGGCAGCAGAGCACGCTGACCTCCTCTGCTCCCTTCCTCACTGTCCCAGCTCCCAGCCCGTTCCCGTGCCCCTCGGAGCCCAGCCCGGGCTGCATGAACTGCCGCCCTGGTTGCAGCCCGTCTGGGCCAGCAAACCTGCTGCGCTGAGCGGGAGCTGGAGCCGGGACCAGGGTCCCGCCTGGGGTACGGCAGTGCGGGTTCCGCCCCGTCCGGGGCCGCTCCCCGCTCCTCTCCCGGTGCTGCTGGCAGGGGGCAGGAAGCGTGCGCTCCTCTGCACGAGCCACGAAGGGCACCTACCTTGGGTGCGGAGCAGGCTGCTCCCAGCTCTGGTGCAGGTAGCCGGGCTCCTCGGAGTCGCGTAGAGCAGAGGACGCCGAGTGCCCTCAGCCCGGAGCTGGCCGCAGGACGGCCTTGGTGCACCTCCTGCCACCGCGGTGCTGCCCGGATGGCTTCCAGCCAGGCTCTCGCCTCTTCCGCACAGGCTCAGGAAGGCAGGAATTCCCACAACGATCACGCCCAGAGCTCGTTTTCATGGCACATCTGCCCCCGGGGGATGGCGATGGGAAGGGGTGCAGGGGAGGAGGGAGGGAGGAATGGGGGCTGTGTTTTGTTACGCTAATGAAGCATCGCTTTCTGCCGGCTCTCTTTTCTTCCTTCGGTGGGGACATTCGCACACCCTTGTCATCAGGCATCCCTCCCTTGCTGTCCTGGCGTTCCTTTCACTCCTCTCCCCCACGAGTATGTCCCAGCAAGAGGCAATCTCCGGTACAGCACCAGAGGACATTCTGTGTTGAACAGAACTCTTGCAATGGAACCGAGCTGTGGCTAGGAGCTTTACCCAGAAGCTGCTGTAAGAATACGACTTTCCCCAGATCCTTGTCTAAGGGTCCTAATAAGTCTTCTGTGCAGCGATACCTTGCGGTTCTGTGTGGGTTTGTGGTCCGTATGGCTGGCCATACCTACCCTTGAGTTGCACCGGGCAGTGTACTTGGGAGTGACCTCACTGGAAGAAAAGCAGTGTGCAAACTGCAGTGGGAAATTGCATTTAGGAAAGCAGGATATTGAGGTTCATTTTCTGGTGGATATGGGTGCTTCTTACTACCCATAGATGGTTTTGTAACAGTAGTAGATGCTACTGCCCAACGGGAAAAGGTTTCCTTTTTTGGATTAATTAAACATAAGCTAAGAAAACAAGCAGGAATACAGAAAATCTTGTACCTGCCAGGTTACTCTGGCAAGAAATTGAATAAAACTGGAGCTAAGAGTGCAATGATATTGACTGATTAAAAACTGTAACTCTGGCTTTAACACAAACTGGGCAAAACAATGTTGTACCCCCAGGAGTTACAGCAATCTCAAATATGATACACTTAGTGGTGTGGGCATCAGGGCCAAAAATGAAGCCCTAAATAGAAGTTAAAAGCAAGAGCTTGCCTAGTCAGGGTAAAGCGGTGCCCTTTGAGGGTATGGGACTGTAGAAGGATAAAAGAAATAATAGGTAACTTTTTGGAGTTTGGATTCCAATTTTGATAGCAAGTGCTGTAGTTTGGTACAAGACTTGAGGGCAAGTACTAGAATAGTTGAATGGATACACTCAGTGGTGGCAAATCCGTGCACTTTATTAACCAAGTTAAGGAACAAAAAGATTAAGTTTACCTTCTGGATTTGAGGGATGTCTCTTCTGCCTGGTTTGGCCAAAGGAAGCCTAAGGTTATTTGCCTTTGAAAAGGAAAGCCCTGATATGGGGAGAAGAGTCTCAGTTAACCTGGACAGTGTTACCCAGGGTTGTGAGAACAGCTGAATGATGGTCAACTCATGAGCCTGAGATCTGGGATCCTCCATCCTAGGGTGGAACTTTACTGCAGCACGTGGCTGCCACAGCAACAAAAGGACTGTGTACAATAGACTGAGAGTTTGCTGAGTTTCTTGGTTTACAGAAAGCACAAATAACTCAACAGGAAGTGACATATTTGGGAAATGAGATTACAGCTGGACTTTGAACCTTAAGAACTGCCAGGAAAAAAGTCATCTGCCAAACCCCTGAGCTGCAAATTGCCAAGGAAGTGAGTAAGGGATGGCCAGGGTGCCTGAGGGCGGTGGCTGCACTGGTACTTGTGGGAATACAAGAAAAGCTGTTCAGAGCAGCAGCTGTGGAGCAAGATAAACAGCATGAGAACCAAGGACACCTCTGCAAGGAGAAGAAGGGTCTCACAGCTCTGATTGGATACGTGCCTGCATGGACAGTTGAAAAGGGTTCTGTAGAATGCTCTGTTGACATGTAAAGGTGGTTGGGAAAGTTGTAAGGGCGGACGGGAAAGTTAGAAAATAACAACTTGTGAAGGTCTATAAGGGATGTGAGAACTTGTAATAAACGATTTGGATCGTTCACATCTGAGTCCGTGCCTCAAACGCTGCAAACGTGGTGGTGATAGGTTGATGGTTGGACTTGTTCTTAGAGGTATTTCCAACCGTAATGATTTTTTTATTCTATGAGGGTTAAGGACTCCAGGACAGTATCAGTGAATACTTCATTCATGGCTTGAAAGCTGAAGCTTGAAGCTGCTGAGGTTGAATGAGGAAGAGTATGTCCTTTGATCTGAAAAACTGATTGAAAACTGATCTTGAACAGACTTTCTCAACAGGATACTCTTTGTTGGGACAAATACAGAGGAGTGTATTTGTGATTTTTCTTGCGCAGGGTCAGTGATCAGTGTCTGCACAACAGTTTTAGGAAACAAGAAAAGAGAAACAAAAAAAACTGCATGGGACCTAAGTAAAATGAATTCTTAATGACTGACTGTGCTAGTGAAACATATTGAGTAGCTTGAAGCTTAAGACAAAGGAGCTAATTGCTTTGTTGTATGTGACTATATGAAGGGTTGCTGTAAAGAAGAATAGTAAACTTGTTATATGGCAAACAGGCTATGAACTAGTGGTTGTATCAGTTAGGAAGATTCGTGTTAGTTACTGCCTTTGAGTAGTAAAGCTTGTAGAGCTTGGGAAGAATAGGTTGGAAAAGCTACAGAATTTTCATCAGTAACAGCTTAGACATATATTGGGGTTAGTCTAGTTATGGATTTTATTGCTGTAAGACATGAGGGACGGGCAAAATGACTTGTTCCTAGTCCCTCCCAGTGCTGTTATTCTGTGCTGCTTGTGTGTTTTCAGAAATCTATGTATTACTTACTATTGTGCCTTTGTTCTTTAGTTGTCATTAGTTGTGGCAAGGGTGACAGCCCTTTCTTCACTCTGTTTCCTTACTGTAGAATTAGGAAATTTACAAAGAGGAAAAACGTGAATAGTCAGGAATATTTTGGAAAGTGTTTCCACTGTTAAACACTTCAGAATTTCTCAGAAATTCTGCTTCCCAGCTGTAAAGAAAAGGCTTGTGCATAATTTCAAAGGGTTGAAAATACTTAATCCTGAAATTGTTTATTGTTTTTTTACTCTGTTTTGGCCTTGTACTTTGTCTCTGTACTTTTTTGTCTTTGTACTTTTGTCTTGTACTTTGTACGTAGTTGGCACTCAGAAGTAATTTGATTCAGCTTGTCCTTCTGCACTGTTTGCTTTCTGTTCCGTTGTGCTGCTTTGCCTGTGGAGTCCTCTAGTCTGAGATCTGTTGTCTCACCTTGCCTGAATTCTGCCTCAACTGAATAGACATAGATTCAAAACCTGTGTTGCATTATTTTCTGGTTTCAGAAGTGTCCAGTCTTTTACTAGATAGACTTTCCTGGTTTTGAGTAACTTGCAAAACTGAGAGTATTCCTGCCTGCTTCCCAAGAGTCTCTGTTTTTCAGACAAGGTTATGTTAACAAATCCATGAAACCCCAATAGAAATTCTGGACTCTTTGCTGTGTGTCTACTTGCATCTTCTGCTTTCTGCCCTTGTCTTTGTGATGTCTTTGTTTTGCACATCCTCTTTATTTGTCTTACTTGAGTAAATGAATCCATCTGTCACAATCTTCTCACCTGGATGTCTGAAAGTTCTCTTCCCGGCAGGGGAATTATTTCACTGTTTACCTCTTAACTTTTGTCCTTCCATTTCCTTCTCTGTTCCTTTGGTTTTATTTGCTGCAACGCTTCCTCCTCTTTATTTTCAGGAGTACTTCTAATCTCTTAACATGAACTGTGTGTTCCTGTACTTCAGGTTCTCTTCAAAGATTTTTTCCATATCTCTTCTTTGATTTTGATTAATGTTAACTGTTGAGATTTTTCTGGATGTATTCCCAAGACTCAGTCTGAGGTTTAAAATCCATCCAGTAGTACTACTGAATTCAAGTCTGCAATTCAGAATTGCATCGTTTGTAGAGCAGGGCCTTTTTAGAATTGAATTCAGTGGGATGTGAACAGAAGACTCAGGACAGCAGGGTCTGTTTTCGTTGGATAAGGCTTTTGGTTAACTCTTCTCATTCCTGTAGATATGGATATATCTTGTTACATCTACATGCAAAACTTTGTAGTGTAATTAGTTACATAAAAATACATTCTCTTCTCTTCCTGTGTTTCTAGTTCTGTCTTAGTAATTTTCTTGAAATGTGTTAGCACAGTCCTGCTTCATGTAGTTCCTGTCCTTGTTTTTCTGTTCCTCCTGCTTTCCCTAGTCCTGTTCTGATAACCTCAGAAGTACTCTCTGTTCTTCTTAATTTCTTCATGCCTAAATAGAATTCTCCCCCCAACACCAAATCTGAAATGTTTTTATGTTATCTTAGCAGCCCAAAAGTAAATACCAGGTTAATTTTTATGAGAATTTCCTTTTCAGTGTCAGAATCTGAGCTTGGTTTACCAGAAGAGCTCAGGAAAACTAATGTTTATTAAAAATCAGTGTATTCTGTAACTCCACCACGTTCGGCATAGTGCAGTTTAGGTTCAATGGAATACAGTATTCTCCTGAAGCTTTGAGATGTTTGTCTTTTTGATTAATGGTTAATTAATCAATGATTAAGCATCCATAAATGTTGACGGTTTTTGTCATCACCAGGCATAATGTTAGGATTTAAATGCATTCCCAAAGTGGAAAACGCTCATGAAGATTTCTGTTTGATTGTTTTCAGAGTTGTGGGTTATACTGCTTTCTTTTAATGGGCTTGCTATGACAAATATAAAGCCTGTTCTTTTCAGCCTTTAGTTTACTAGCTATTAACAACAGAATATTTACAGTGAAAAAGATCTAAGGGGATAAACACATTATATTTTAGCACCTCAACATTTGCAAAAAATAAATGGACAAAACCACCTCCCTTCCCACTACAGCACTTATCTGGCAGAACTGGTTGGATTGCTTCTGTTCTCTTAGCTCTTGGGGCTGTTGTTTTGCCACTCATAGAACTGCTTCCCATGAGTTTATGTTGTGTTTGCACTGGAGGGGTTGAGAAGCAGCTGAAACTGTCAGCTTCATTCTTGTCCTGCATCCCACTGAATGTGAGCTGTGTATGAACTCAATAAGCAAATACGATTTTTGGTATTGCATTAAGTATATTCCTGTGCTGTGCTCTGGTGGTATGTAGCTGTTCAGGCTTTGACATTATTAATGGAAGCATGCCTGACTTCAGCATGTGCAAGGCTTAATCATGAGCATCTAACCCATCTTTTAACAATGAGGCAGAGTTCAAGTAGATTTGCAGGTGATCAGTTGTGCCAGACAAAACTGAATTCCTTCTTTGATAGAACGACCAATTCCTTTTTTCCTCCAGACAAAGAGAAGAGATGTAGTCCCATATGTCATACTTCACTTGTGCTCTTGAGGCTGTGCCAGACAGTAAACAGCTAATTCATGTAAAAGAGATGATCGTTGCGAGAGTTGGTGTTTACTGAAGGAAACAACTGCTTGTGGTTCTTTTTTTTATTTAGGGCAACCACCTCAAAAGCCATAAGCAACAACAAAAATTCAAAAAAAAGTTATATTGCTTTGTCTTAAATAAATAAGTGAAAAAAAAGACAAGAAAAATTAAACTGAACCATTTGATTTATCCTTGTTTCAGTTTAGCTTATCAGAAAGAAGGAAAATAGAAAAGGATGCTTGAATACAGTTACAGTTTCAAATAATATTTATTTATTAGCTTCATTCTGTAAATATACCGAATAAAATTGTTTTACAATTTTCCCAACCAAATGAACGTTATAATTAAATTTTTATATAGGGAAATGAATTACAAACAATTCAATTTATACTTAACAGGAAGTACAGTGCAGCAAGATACAAGAAGGCCAAGTTTCACTGGAGTGTGATGTGTTATGCAAGGAAATGAAACGGAAGGCGTCTGAGGTGGTGTATCCATTTTAGTTATGTTGTCTTCATTGCCTTGAGAAAAGTTGGAAAAAACAGGCAGATCGTTATTTTTTCAAGACAGTAATAGCAAGAAATGCAGTGTAACTCAGCGTACAGTTTAATTGCACATTTAATTTTTGGACTACTGAATCTGGCTTATTGCTGAGAATTGCACTACTTGTAGATAGTGTCAACTCACTTGATGAAACACTGTGTTAAGGTAATGCTCTATTACCTCTTTATTTTTAATGTACATTGGAACTGGAGATTTCCTCTTCAGCCAAGAAGTGCTAATCAATGATAATAAAATCATTACTGCTAGTGAGAGCTATAGAAGCACTTCATTTAGGCCTTACTTTTACTTTGAAGGTTAGCAAAGTGTTATCTTGTGTGTTCCTGTCGCACAGTATTAGGTGACTGCCACAATTACAGAGAGCTTTCAGCAACTGCATGTGCTTTTCAGCCCATTGTAAACACGGATGCTCTCCAATAATTTTGTTTGAAGTAAAGAAACTGCTGCATAATCTCACCTAAAGAGACAGAATATCCACATTGTTTTTCTAGGCCTTTTATGGAAACATGAGGAAGTGGTGCATGAACTGGTTAAGTTTCTGGCATTTAATTTGCTGTCTTGAATGCTATGTAACAGTTCTGTAGAGTGATCAGTTGTAGTTCCAGGTTTTATTTTTCATAAAACTTTCTGATGGTGAAGCAAATGTAATTGCATTGACAGTTTCCATTACGACAAGAGCAGTCGAACAATATGAGTATGCATTATCCAATATGTCATTTGGTACAAAAGTGGAGATTTCCTTTTGCTCTAGCAGTCAGGGCATATTTAACTACTTGGAATGAAGTGTGTGAGTGTAAATTACATACATATATAAGGATTTACCCATCAGTGTACAGTGTGCTGAATTGAGGATTGAGTTACTGAAAGCTTAGAGAGTGACTTTATTAAGGAATTTTCCCTGGTATTAATGAATATATATATTTATATTTTCCCCAGGTTTTATATTTGTCATTTGAATTTTCCAGTTAGTCAGAAGTTTAGTTTTATAACATGGTAGCGTCTCTTATGTTCCATGTTTTTCAAACATGAATTGATAGAGGTTTTTCACAGAATGTTTTAGAATCTGAGTAAGCTCACAGCTCACTTGGTGAAGGTTTTGCTCGCTTTTCTGAGAACTGTTCTATAAATTATGGCTCTGTA
This sequence comes from Coturnix japonica, assembly GCF_054131305.1. NCBI lineage: Eukaryota > Metazoa > Chordata > Aves > Galliformes > Phasianidae > Coturnix > Coturnix japonica. The sequence goes on from NC_140686.1 coordinate 4,723,446, forward strand.
AGATAATAGTTTTACCTGCTTTTACAACAGTTACTTATCACTTTGTATGTCTGGATAGATAAAAGAGGCAGAAGCCAAAGCTGTTATTGAAGAGGAGAAATGAAGACAACAGGTATCAAACTTAATTCTTCTTCCCCCCCAACCTCGTTGTGTTAATAAATCACTTGACGCACGTGCAGCCCAATCTGTATACTTTGTACAGTGTTTCTCCCAGTTACTGCTTTCAGCTGTTATGTTGTCCTTAGGTATGTGCCATGGGTGATCTACAGTGGTTAAAAGCAAGTATATTTTCTCTTAACAGTTCTCACATCTGTGGGCAAAATAGTAATCATTTGATGTCGCATTAGAATAACTGTATAATGTATACATATATTTAAATACAAAATACTTCTGATTTTTATCCATCATTTTATAATTCCTTAAATTCACAGAATTACTAAGTAGCCTCTGTAAGGTTGAATTACTGAGTGAAACTTCTTACTTACTCCCCTTCGTGAGAGTGAAGAAACCTAAATTGGTCTCTGTCCTTCAAGTTCTGGTGGGAGTGGGAAATTTTTTTGTCATTGCTGGCTCTGGTGAATGTGTGTTGTCAGCACTGTAATCCAAGAAGCTTCTGTGCCAGCTGCGTGGAAATACTATCACTAATCTTGTTTCAGAAATTAACCGTAAGCTTGGTTGCTGGTGACAGCAAACTCAGGTTTATCATCTGGGCGCTGCAGCCTCAATGCACTCCTTCCAACAGGCTTGTATGCCTGAGACAGAGCACAGACCCCCCCGGTTGTACACCCCCCATCGGATCCCCCCCCATTGTATCCCCCCCCCCCATTGAATCCCCCCGCCCTCCATTGGATCCCCCCGTTGTACCCCCCCCCCCTCCCCCACTGAACCCCCCCCATCGGACCCCCACCCCATTAGATCCCCCCTACTGGACCCCCCCGGTCTATCCCCCCCCTATTGGACCCCGCCGTTCGATCCCCCCCCATCGGACCCCCCCGGTCCCGGTCCGTCCCCACTCACCGCTTCCTCCTACGGGGCTGCCAACACCTCCGCACTTTACGGCGACGCTGTCGCAAAAGCGCCGCACCCCGCTGCGCTTTACGGCGCGCCGCGAACTGCAACTCCCAGCATCCCCCGCGCTGCGCCGCGTTACGTCTCTCCGGGGACTGCAACTCCCAGCGTCCCCCGCGCGGCGCAGGCGCAGAGCGCGCGGTGTGAAAAAGGCGGGAAGGCGTTGGGCGGGAGCTGAGGTGAAGCAAAATGGCGGCGGGGCCTGGTAGGGCCTTGGGGCGGGATGGGCGCCATTGGGCCTCGTTATAGCGGGATAACGGTGTTATTCTGGGACGTGGAGTGAGAGAGACCGGGCGGCCAGGGGGGATTTGAGGGGAAATAGTGAGGAAATGATGCTCAATGGGCGTGTGTTCCCCTCAGGTGAGCGGCGCCATGGGCAAAAGGAGGAGCAGCCAGGTGACAGGTAATGACTTAAAATGGCCTCAAAATGGCCAAAAAATGGGCTTAAAATGGTCTCAAAATGTCCTCCAATGGGCCTCCAAGCGGTCTCAAAATGGCCACCAAATGGCCTCCAAGCAGCCGCAAAATGGCCTCAAAATGGCCACCAAATGGTCACAAAATGGTTTCCAAAGGGCCTCAAAATGGCCACAAAATGGCGTCCAAGCAGCTGCTGTTCCTCTTGCAGGTGTTGACCACCATGATGGCCCCAATGTCAAAGTCAGGGCAGGACTGAGGGGAGACAACAAGGGGGGGGAACGACTATAGTGGGGACAACAATATGGTGGACAGCAAGGGGGAGGACATCAATGGAGGGGGCACAAATGGAGGGGACACCAATATGGGGGACAGCAATATGGTGGGCAGCAATATGGTGGACAGCAATATGGAGGACACTAATGGGGGGGACACTAATATGGGGGACAGCAAGGGGGGGGACATCAATGGAGGGTATACTAATAGAGGGGACACCAATGAGGGGGAAAACAATGGAGGGGACACCAATATGGCGGACAGCAAGGGGGGGGACATGATTGGATGGGGCACCAATGGGGAGGACAACAATAGAGGGGACACCAAGGGGGGGGACACCAATATGGCAAACACCAATATGGCAGACACCAATATGGTGGACACCAATGGAGGGGACAAAAATGGAGGGGACAGGGACACCAAGGGGAGGGACAGCAAGGAAGGGGACACCAGTATGGTGGACACCAATATGGCAGACACTAATGGAGTGGATACCAAGGGGGAGGACATCAATAGAGGGGACACCAAGGGGGGGGATACTAATATGGGGGGCACCGAGGAAGAGGAAACCAATGGAGGGGGCAGCAATATGGGGGACACCAATGAGGGGGACATCAATGGAGGGGACATCAAGGAGAGGGACAGAAATGGGGGGGACACCAATAGAGGGGGCAGCAATGAGGGGTATGTAAGTGGAGGGGACACTAATATGGGGGACACCAAGGGGGGAGACAGCAATATGGGGGACAGCAATGGGGGAGACATAAATGGGGGGGACACCAATATGGAGGACATCAGTATGGGGGCCATGATTGGAGGCGACGCTCTGGACTCCCCACCCCCCAGCTCCCCACAGCTATGGGGTAAGGAGCACACAGGTTATGGGGGGGGTTGTTCCAGGATGGGATGGATGGCTGCGAGCAGCAGGAAGACCAGAACAGCCCTGATATGGGAGACCTGCAGCCCCATAGTGACCCACAGCCCCATAGCACCCCACAGCTCCCCACAGCCCCATAGTGACACTGATGGGGGCACAGAATGCATTGAGGCCACCAAAGAGCCATTGGAGGGGGAGTGGGCAGCCAAAGCGGAGCCCACTTGTGGGGCAGAGCGTGAGGAGCGCTATGGGGCTGGCACTGTGGGGCTGCCCCACATCTCAGCACCAGAGCACAGTGGGGTGCCAGGGGGGGACACCAAGCTGCTGCAGGTAATGCCAGAGTACTATGAGAACCCATAGGGAACAGCCCCATAGCACTCCACTGCAACCCACATTGTCCCACTTCACCCCATAGAGCTCCAGTTCACCCCAGTTTACCCCCCATTCCACTCTAGATTGCCCCATTTTACCCCAGTTCACCCCAAATCACTCCAACTTACCCCAGTTCACCCCAGTTCTCCGCCATTCACCCCCAAATCACCCAAATTCATCCCAGTCCCCCCCTAAGTCACCCTCAGATCCCCCAATCCTCCCCAATTTGCCCCCATTCACCCCAATTCATCCCAGTCCCCCTTCAGGTCACTCTCATATCCCCCAGTCCCCCTCAATTTGCCCCCATTCACCCCAAATCATCTCAGTTCCCCCCCCAAGTCACTCTCAGATCCCCCCAGTCCCCCCCAGTTCACCCCATTTCATCCCAGTTCCCCCCAGTTCAGCCCTTGGTGCCCCAGTTCAGCCCAGTTCCCCCCCATTCACCCCCAAATCATCCCAAGTCACACCAATTCCCCCCCAAGTCACTCTTAGATCCCCCCAATGCCCCCCAATTCACCCCCATTCACCCCAGTCCCCCCCCAAGTCACTCTCATATCCCCCAATCCCCCCCCATTCACCCCCATTCACCCCAGTTCATCCCAGTTCCCCCCAGTTCATCCCCTGTTGCCCCAGTTGCCCCCATTTCACCCCATTTCCCCCCCAGCCCCCCACCCCCTCCCAGCCTGCAGCCCCTCTGTGCCCTGTGGACGCCGATGGGGACCCGGCCTCACCCAGCTGCACCCCCAGGTCGGACCCCCCTTCCCCCCACCAGAACCCAGAGCTCATTTTGGGCTTAAAAAGCCCCGGATTGGTGCCATTTTCACCCCCTTTGACCCCCAGGAATGAGGTGGCACCACGTGAGGATGCGTCTGCGGTGCTGGGGGGGCTGATCCTCGAGCTGTCCAACCTCAAGTGAGTGCTGGGGGGGGGTTAGGGTTAGGGTCCCATTGGCACTTATGGGGTCTCGCTGTCCCCTATGGGGTCTCACTGTCCCCTGTGTGGTCTCACTGTCCCCTGTGGGGTCTCACTATCCCCTATGGGCTCTCAT
>NC_140686.1:4735000-4827500 GCF_054131305.1 Coturnix japonica
TCATGCACATGATATTTAACTTCATACATTCTGTTAAGGTCCGGAAAGAGAAGAGGATGAATACAAACGAGGAAAATACTCTCAGGGCTCATCCCGTCTCCTGAAGCGACTGCTGAAGGAAATGGAGAAGGCAGAGCGTGGTGGGTATACTTCAGTCTGTTCACTGTGGGACCTGGGAAGCTGAGGTGTGATATGCAGGTGTGGGCAGGCTGTAGCCTGCACAGCAGGAAGGAATGGGTCAGAGCCGTGCTGCAGCCGTATTCCATGTATCACCTTGCAGGTGCTGTCAAGCACCAGAGCTGGTCTGCTGCCAGATGGTCTGCATCCAGCCAAGACCCAGAGGCAGCTGCTCCCCCAGCACAACCATTACTTGTCAGAGCTGCTTTGTGCAGTCGTTGGCACCCAGATGGCAGCAAGTGGCAAGCGCTGTGCTTCTGTTCATCCAAAGCCCTCCGTGCAGCTGAGCAAGTTCAAGGCAGGAGGAGCATCCCGAGCAGGGTTGGCTGCCTTTGCTAATGCTGGAAATGAGGTGGAGATGCTAATTCTGAAGGCTTGGACTGTGTGTTAGAGCTTGGATTTCAGCCTGCAGCTACCTGGCTGTGATGGGCTGGTGACAGCACAGAATGTGAGGGCCTTGCACAGGAGCTGATTCCTCAAGAGGTGTGAGGGAGTCAGCATTGTCCAATAGCTGGGAGGGCCCAAATGCCTTTGGGTAACAGAGGGGCTCACAGTGTACTTGGGGGTGGGGGGCCTGGACTTTTCCTGAGCTCGGGATTGGAGAAGCTCAGTTTTTGATGAGGGCACGTGACATCCCACTCTTACTGCCCTGCTTTCTTTCTAAAGGAACGGACCAACAAAGTGAGCGGGATGCACTCCAGGAAGGTGGATATCCCACACTGCCGGTCCCGGATGCACTCCAGGAAGGTGGATATCCCACACTGCCCATCCCAGACAGAGGAATGCAGGCAGCACCAACCGGCATGCCAGGTAATTTCTGTCCCATGATCATACGGTGTCACAAACCAGAGTCACTGCGTGCCTGCAGGCTCTTGCTGCCAGCTCTTGCACACCAGGTCAGCAGCCAGACCTGAGCGTGTGAGCATAGAGCACATGTAAAAGAAGCAGGAGTGTTTCTCCCCTGGGCTGGCTCTGGCTGTGCCCTGTGCTGGCTGAAGCCTGACCTTCAGCCTGGGGGGCGTCCCACAGGAGAGCTCAGGACACGCATGCCGGGAAAAGCATGAGGGATTCTGCTCTGTAGCTCTCCCCACAGACCAAGCCCAGACCCCAGAGTACAGCCCCAGCTCTCGGCCCAGAGGAGGACACGGGTAGTGCCTGTGCAGCCTCTTCGTACCCAACAAGAGGTGGAAGCAATCCTTCTTGTCCTCCGGTGCTTCGGCACCAGAGACGGAGGCACCCACTGACAAAATGACCTCTTGGGTCCATGAAGCACACTGAGAGATTATCTGTAGCGCAGCTGAAGGTAACGTGGGACATTGTCTCATTTCTTCCAGGGATGAACATAGGCAAAAGCACAGAGGCTGCTGCTCACAGATCTGTGCGGAAGCGCCGCATTCCGGTGACGGTCTCAGCGATGCTGCTGCCTGCGCTGGTGCTGGCCGTTGGTACTGTGATATGGGTGCTCAAAAACTACCTGTGAGTTGGCCTTTCCCCAGAACACCTTATTGCTGCATTTGGCAATGAAGCATTTGTGGTGCCAGGATCCTGGACGGCCAAATCAGCCGCTGGCAGTACACTGCCAGGACTTAGGTTGCAAAGTCTTTCAAGTTTCCCCTTATTTCCTGTCAGTGAGTAGTGCTTTCTGAAACTCATTCTCACAGAGCGCGCAAGAGGGAAAAGAGAGCAGCAGAAGCAGCAGATGGAGCTGGGGAAGGCAACGAGACAGACTCTGACCCAGTCAAACAAGAGTCTCCGTAATAGCTCCAGTCCGTTCCATTCTGCCATTGAAGAGGCCAGAAGTCTTCAAGGTCATCTGGAAGACCTGGAGCTTGAACTCAAAGCCATGAAAGAGATCCTTGGGAACAGTCCTGAGTGCTGCCTTCTGTCAGAGGATGGCCCTGAATGTGAGAGCAGAGCTTTTGTCCTTCATCCTGCATTCTCCAGGACAGGTATCACCAGCAGTTTGAAGATTCTTAGCTCGACACAGCTACATTCCTGTTGAGGGTCCTAATGAGGACCCAGAAAACGAGCTTCCTCTGACTGCCGGACAATGCGTAATGTCTTTGGAGATGTGGGTGAGAATGGCTGGTTTCAGGGAGAGCTGACAGATGGCACAAGAGGACTGGTCCCTTCCAATTTGGTTGCGGAGCTTTCAGATGATGAACTGGATACACCTGGAGATCCTGTCAGAATTCCTGCATTGCTCCATCTGCAAGACTACCATTGTTCCACTCAATGGAACAACTCGATGTTGAGCAGAATGTGGTTGAGCTCCTTCGGGAACTCTCTGAGGCGACTGACAGCGGAACTGCATAGCTTTATTGTATATGAAAAACAACCAAACAACTGTCCCCTCCCTCTCCCTTCCCCTCGCACCCCCCTAACCCCCCCCCAAAAAAAAGACAAAAAAACCCCAAAAAAACCCTAAAAAAACAACAAAAAACAACCCACCCTCAATAAAACAAAAAACCAAAACCAATTAAAATCTCAACGCTGTTCTTTTTCTGGGATACACTGAGGTGACGCTTCTTCTAGCTTAGACTTTGCAATGAGTTTGTGTCACGGAGTTCTCTCTAGAGCTCACTCGGTGACAGCGGGAACAAACCCAGGGAGAGAAGGAACAAAGAACCTCCCCTCTCTAACAGCGCGGTGCGGGGGCAATAAAGAACTGGGGGGGGGGTTGGCACTCACCTCTCATCGGGGTACCATCCCGTTCTCTGCAAGCCACGATGTTGTGGGAAGCTGTGGAGGAACTGCTCAAATGCATTCTCTCTAAGAGAGGGGAGCAGGTATCTCCTAAATGCATATCCGAGCTGGTAAAATGGGCTCATATGAATGGACATCTTCAGGAGGTGGCACTGATGTTCACTGTAGCCGAATGGCGAGAAATAGTCGACCATATGTAGGACTTTGTTATCTCCAAAAATAAGGAATACAAAATAAATACACTGAAGAATATGCAAGCCGAGCGGCAGATTGCTGCTGCTGTGGTACAAGCTCTATCCGGACCTAGTGCTCAGTCAAGGTCAGAGCTTGACTCCCTGTTACCAGGAGGTTCGTACTCTGTTTGCTCATCAGCCTCACAAGTCAGGGCTGCCGCAGAAGCCCCGAATAATCCCCCGTCCTCGACCTCTTCAACGTCTCTGGCAGATCCGGTTTTGGCTGGTGAGGAAGGTGCGGTGGGGGGGGGCTGAGGGGTGTGCAGAGCAGCAAGAAGCTCCTGAGAGTGAAAGCGACTCGGATAATGGTGGGAATGAGAAAGCGTTGGAGGAACATAATAAAACATTAACTGAGGAGCTGCAGGACTTAGAACTGCGTACGAAGGAGGCATCAGTCTCTTCGAGCGTTTCACCGATGTCTTTACAGCCCCTGTCTATGCGATTCCCCCCCACACGTAGCGATCCTCCACCTTTGCGTTGGTCTGGAGTCATTAGAGACATGATATTGGAGGGACCGTGTCAAGCTGTGTTTCAGCTCGCTTGCCCGCTGATAGACGATCAGCAGGGAGCTGCTCGGTGGGAAGTGCATCATTGGAAATTGTTACAGCAGGCTGGTAAGACTGTGACTGACTATGGGAAACGATCTGAAGCTTCTAAGCAAATCATTCAATGGATTTTCACTGAGGATACTCATATGACACTAGACACTTCTAATCTTGTGCGGTTGTTACTAACACCACCAGAATACGTTGTTGGTCTCATCTCAAGGCAGAAAATAGCATCCAGCCTTTCTAGTAACTGTGTTTGTGTGTTTCTTTCCTAGTGGAATTGCTTTGTAACTTGCGGTGTTATAAATAATATTAGTAATGGTTTGACATAGTGTGTGATTTTCAGTGTTACCAATGCAGTCTCAAGAATTAGAATTTTAGGCATTATCCATAGATCAAATGTGTGTTAAAGAAAGGATTTGATGTAATCAGTGCTGTAATCTATGGGAATAGCTCTTTTAGTATGTTAGTACTGCTCACTCATGATGTTATTAGCCTATTAATTAGCTTTTCTTAATTTGCAAAGACAAAACCTGGAAAGGAATCCCAGGCAAAGGGATGACCCTGTATTGTAGAATGGATACGTCTCTTACACCCAACTAACTGGGATTTTAAAAATATGACCATGCATCACTTGAGACAAAAGTGCATACTAATAGAACTAAATTTGATAGTTTATTCTGTTTTCCAGGCAGCTGTTCCACTTGGGCTCTGTATCACGCACTGGCCATGCGGATATGGTGTACAACTGGAAGAAATCCTTCAGACCCTGAATGCAGGAGAGAATCTGTGATGGGTGAGAGAGGAAAGGTGCACTTTGAAGCAGGGAAGGCCCTGCTGGCACCGCCTGTCACAACCACCACCAACACGGTTTGCTGTTTCTCAAGGGTCAATAAGTAATAATGCCCCTAGTGATACTCCAGCACATTTGTCCTCTAAAACTGGTTCTATCTGACATGCAACTTCATAAAGTTCAATTATCAATTATTAGCTCAAAGGCATGGTTACGAGCATCCTAAAAGCATTTGTTGCACAATAGTTAGTGGCCATTAAAAATCAATATATCAGAGTATATGAAAGTTGAAGACTTTTCCTAACTAGTGACATGTGAACACAATGGGACCCTCATGGATTTATTTCCAGGTTGCAGAAACTTAGGATGCAGAGCAAACGAGTTTGTTCTTTTTAGTAGGTTTAACAGTAATGTTGTTATGCTGTGTTTGACTTGTCTCTTTTTTCACTTCTAGAGGATTGTCAATCGAGGCCTTGATTGAGTTATAATGGTTATGTTATTAATATAAGTAGTGTTGTTATTCTATAGGCAGTAGCTTGCTAATTAATAAAAAAGGGGGGGTCGCCGCGCTCCGACCCCGCAGAGCTCCACTCCATGCGGTACTTTGAAATAGGGATGACGGAATCCGGCCCCGAGCAGCCCTGGTTCTTTGAAGTGGGGTACGTGGATGGCGAAATCTTCGTGCACTACAACAGCTCCGGTCGGAGGTACGTGCCCCGCACGGGGACAAGTACCAGTGCTGCGTGGAGCACGCCAGCCTGCCCCAGCCCAGCCTCTACTCATGAGGTGAGTGAGGGGATGTGGGGCTGGGGGGCTCTGGGCTGCCCCTTCCCCTGCTGACAGCCCTGCCTTCCCCCAGAGCAGTCACAGTCCAGCCTGGTGCCCAACGTGGTGGGGGTGGTTGTCGCCGTTGTGGCCATTGCCATCATGGCTGGCGTTGGATTCATCATCTACAGACGCCATGCAGGTAAAAGTGGAGGGGTGTAGGAGGACAGTGGGGGCTGTGGGGGGATTTGAGGCTCCCTCAGGAGCCCTCAGCCTGGCTGTGATGTGAACCTGTGCTGATGCATCTCTCTGTCTGCAGGGAAGAAGGAGAAAGGCTACAACACGGCGCCCAGTGAGTGATGAGGGCAGCGCTGTCCCCCACCTCTGCCCAGTGCCAGGGCAGCATTGAGGTCCCCGATTTCTCCCAGGGTTCCCCTTCCTGGTGCTCAAAGCTGCTCCATGCCCCACAGCAAGAACAGGGCTGGGGGTCATGGCTGTGAGAGTCCTTCCTTGTTTTCTGGCTCCAAGCTTGCTTCCTGAGGTGTTTCTTGTGAGAAGACTCTCAATGATTTATTGAAGTGGCAAGTAATGGGTGCTACCGTGTGACAATCAATATCACTTTTTGGGTATTTGAATATTTGAAAGCACCTTCCTTCAGAGCTGTTTGCCTCCAGAAGAGTGCTCAGGACTGTTTATGAGCGGAAGATCTGGCCCGGGACTGAATAGCTCCAGCTTGGTGTGGGAAATCTGGGTAATGAAGCCATCGTGCCCTGTGAAAAACAGGATGCGGATGGGTATCCCTGCTCCCTCTTATCTGCTGGCAAGCCTCAGAAGATGGGAACAAAGGAATTTCTGCTAAGATCCCAGAGCCAGAAGCTTCCATTCCAAGGAGTGCTGACTCAACTAGTTTGGATTCGAGCTGTCACTCCAAAGTGAGCTGACTTGACCACTTTGGACATATAAATAAGTTGGTGCTACCATTGGAAATTGTCATCGTGGTCACCATTAACAGAACAACGCCTGACGACCCACCACGACTGAAGACCAATGACTGAACTACAAACCTCGATGGATCCATGGTGGTGAATATCTCCCTCTTGCTTCCTACAGAGACTCCTTGCTTCTATTTCATATTTTTACTGCATTCCCTTCCCCATCACCCTACACCATAATAGCGTCCGTCCTCCCCTTCCCCATCTCCCTGATAAAGTCTTGTAATAAACTGGTCGGACCAATGTTTGAACCATTGTTTCTTAATCCCGCACCAGGTATATGTATATCAAAGAACCTTGCCTCCCTCCTACAAACTGGGCTGAGACAATGGCTCTTCTTACCTTACAGGCCAGGAAGGTGGAACCAGCAACTCGAGCACAGCTGCGGTGTGGGGCTGGGGGTTGGAAAGGGTCCCTGTGCTCCTTGTGCTCCTTGTGGTGCTGCACCAGGGCTGGGCCGGGACTCTGCAGGGAGCTGAGGGTTGGGATGTGAACGTGGCCCTATGGGACACCATCTCTTCTTCTTCACACAGGAAGTAACCAAACCGTCTGAGTGCTGTGCTTCAGCCTGCAAGGGGCCAACTGGCCACACGAGCATTTGGGGTCGGTGATGAACACAGCCCCATCCCCTCTACCTCTCACATCTCCCTCTGCTTCCTACGCTGTTATGCTTTTCCTGTGCTGCTTCTTGTGAAATAAAGTGTTGGGCTGTTCTGTGCTCAGCCTGCCTGCATTCTGCTCTGTGCCGTGCTCAGGGTTGGGGTGGATGAGGGGACCTCTCCTCATCCCTCCTCCCCCCACCCCACACTCTTTGCCCATTGCTCCATTTAACACTGCTGCTCTCCTCCTCCCCTTTGCACTCCCTGTGCTATCTGCAACGCTTTGGCATGAAGACGTGACTGGAAAGTTCATCCAGTATTGGGCTGAGCTGTGCTTCCCCCCCATAACCCACAGTGCTGCCACAGCCACATTCTGAGGGCAGACACCCAGCTTCCATAACCAACCATGCACTGAGGCTGAGCTGCCCACATCCCACATCCCAACCTGCTCCTCTACAAAACATCTCCACTTTATTCCATACAAATCCCAGAGCATCCCACTCTTCCCATCCTGCAGCGGGGAGCGGAGACAGCCACAGCTCCCCATGTCCCATCGCATCCCACTCCAGCTGCACTGTGGTCCTCAGTGCTGCAGCAGCCGGCTGTAGGATCCACAGCGGGTCCTCAGTTCGGTGGGTGTCCCCATCTCAGCCATGGTGTAATGCTCCAGCACCACAACATGGTCTGCCTTCTCCAGCATCCGGGGTTGATGGCTGATGAGCAGCATTGACTGGTCCCCCCTGTTGGGCATTGGGTAGGTTTGTGGCGTGGCATTAAGCTGGTACATTCGGTGTTACACACTGTGTGTGAGTCCCGTCTGATCCCATGTGCGGAGGCACGGTACTTTCACACAGCAGCCTTGATTTGTCGCCGGATCGGGAGGCGACAGCCTTCATGTCAGAAATGTGGACAAATGCTTCTGTTGTCTGAACCGTCTCTTGGCCCTCAGCACAATGATGCGCTGCCTTTCCAACCCTTCACAGCACTGCTAGGTGCCAAGTGCTGTGCTTTAAGTCTGTTGTACGATGAGTGGCAGCAGAGACTTTCCAAGTGAAATGCTTCATGCTGTAGATAAACAACAACAACAAATACAGCTGGGTTAATGTGGTCGTCTTCCTGTGGCATATTAGTTGAACCAAAAAAGAAAATCCCCATCCCTTCTTGCTGGTGCTCTTGGCCACCCCCAGGATGTGCTGAAAAGCTCTTCCAGGTCCTTTCCTTTGAGCCTTTGCTGCAGAGGGTCCCCACAGATTCCATTCCAAGATCTCCCTAAGCCTCCCTGTTTCCTACAGCTGTAGGCACTGATCCTAAACAGCTGGGCTCTGTTTCCAGCCTGTGGGACCCCAGGAGTTCCTCACACCATCTTCTGCAAAGCCAGAGCTGCCCACAGTCCCCCACAGCCACTCTTCCCACTACATACGTCAGGGTGCGGATGCAGCGCGCTGAGTCCCGGATGTTTCACACTTTGATGTACAACGTGGACACGGTGAACACCAACCCCGTGTGGCTGCAGTACTTGATGGAAACGACATTATTTGGGTGACCCTTGAGGGAAGCAATTTCCTGACCCGTCACCAAGTTCCACATCTTACAGCTCCGGTCTGTAGGAAGAAGAATGTGACTGAGAGAGTTGGGCTGGGGAGTTCCTCCGTGGCGTGGAGGCACCGACTCCTTCCCAAGTGCTGCCTCCCACCACCCACAGCTCCACTCCATGGCAATGGAGCCAGCCTGCTCCAGCACCTGGACATCAGAAGGCAGGGACAGGGGAGCAGCCCAGAAGGAGCCATCCCTGCCATGCACCCCAATTCCCCACGCCAGCCCGGGGAGATCTATGAGAATAGCACATAAAAAGCCAACAGCCCCCACACCTGTTCTGTCCAACATATACCTTTTTAGGCAGTGAAAAGCAGTTCATCGGTGGCATCCAGGCAGAGCACAGGCTTGGTGTGTCCTTCTGCCACAGAGACGCACTGCAGTGGGGCTGTCCTGGAATTCTGCTGCCACCCACTGGATTAATGATGCCCCCTGCATGCGAAAGAAAGAAGGTGGGGTAGGTATGTGGAAAGGCACAGCACTGTAAGGTCCTACAGGCATGGGAAAGGACGAGCTGCCTCACCCCCAAGCATCTTCCACTTCCTGGTAGGGCAATGGGCCCCTCCATCTGAACTCAGGCATATCTGAGCAATCATCTTCATGGAAAACCTTGGCATCTCCCCACTAGCAGCCCCTGCCTAACGGCTCTGCCCAGGTGACACAGACTGTGAGACGTGATGCTCACGGCCTCTGCTCTGAGCCAGGAAACTCAGCTCATTGGACCCCAGCTCAGTTGAGGACAAACTGCAATTTCTCCATCCTGAAGCTCTGCCAGGAACGTTTCATTAGACCTATTTCATGGCAGTTCCTTCAAGCTGCCAGCCAGCCTGTGGTTGGCAACGTTTGGAAACGGAGCTGTACTCCTTTTAAAACCAACAGGATGACAGAGGGCAGCACTGGCATTTGCACCCAGCACCCTGTGCCCAATGCTGGCTCAGAGGATCCACCCTCACCAAACCTTCTTCCAAGGGATGCCCTGCAGGCACCTCATCCCTCCGGCCACAGCATCTGCCAATCACTTCCACATCAGAGTGTTCAGAACACTGAGGTCCAGCAGCCCCACTGCTGCAGTCCTGAGCTTTGTGGACACCAGCAGCTCTTTCCTGCTGGCATTCCAAGCGCTGCCTGGGGCTCTGAGCTGTGCTAAATCTTTTCCTATGAGTAGGCAAAACAAGGCAGGAGGCTGGAGAAGGGCAGGCCCAGGGCTGCATGAGGTCTGCATTAGTCAGGAGGGTGAAGGTAAGCTCATTAATTCGGGTTTCGAAGTCACACGAGTGCGACCTCCTTCTCAATTAGCAGCTGTGCTCACACATTCAGCAGCTCTCCTCTGACCCCTAGTGTTGCTACTGGTCTCGAAGTGACACGGAGACCAAAGGGAAATCCCGGCTCCCCAGGGTGAGATGCGATCAGAGCAAACAGCTCAAGGTGACAAAGCACACACGCGCCTGGAGCCGTGTATCCAGTGGTTGCTGAGAGCAGAGCACCCATCAGCACCAGAGGTGCTCCTAAAGGGCAATGAGAAGGTTGTCCTTGCACTGGGACAATCTCAGGAGCACATTCAGCCCGAGGCTGAGCTCTGCACAGCAGTGACTTGGCTTCTGGGGCAGAGAGCTCTGCTCACACAGGACCCAGCACTGCAGAGATACAGCCAAGAGTGGGGAACGCCTGCACGTGTTTCCCTGGAAGATGCTTGCAAGAAAAACACACTGACAGTGCACAGTGTTGCTCACCCCAGCATTACAGTCCTGCTGGAGAGCCAGGGATGGGACAGGACATGCTGACAAGAGATGGCACAGAGTGTGTGATGAGGACCTCAATCTGCTTATTAAGCGGATGATGCGGAGAGGTCTGGCGGATGAAGCTTCTCACTGTGTGAGTCGGTCAGCATTAGAGAAAGCCAGCAAGGAGCTCTGTGAGCTTGTGCGGGGGACAAAGAGGCGCAGAAGCTGCTACCCGCCCTTGGTGCTCTTAGAAAGTTAACTGAATTGGCCAAGGAGGAGCGGGAGTTATGGCTAACCTGTTTCCTGCAGGGGTGAACCCCAGAGGTTTGAGACCAAATGAGGTTTGGCAGATGAATGTCACAGACTTCCCAGAGTTTGGGTGTTTCCGTCACTTGCATGTCACAACTGACACATGCAGTGGTTTTCTCTGGGCTGTGGCACAATCTGGACAGACCGCCATGCATTACATAAAAGCGTTGTGCATGGCCATCGCTGTCATGGGTGCACCTCATGAGTTAAAGACTGACAATGGCCCAGGACATAGAAGTGCATGTTTTGGACGCTGGTGCACAGCTTGGGGCATTAAGCATATCTTCAGCATTCCCGGCAGCAGCACCTGCCAGGCTATTATGGAGTGTGCACATCAGACCTTGAAGGGGCGTCTTTGTGCGCTTAAAGAGGGGGGAGGGCTGGAGGGGCCTGAACTGTGCCCACACGCTCTCCTCCTGCGTGAGAGAATTGGATGGGAGACCATCAGCTGACCGAATGGACACCAATAGGTCAGGTCCTGATCAGACCTGACGCAGGGCCATGGCTCCCAGACCCTATGCCACTCCTCATCATGGGCAAGAGACACGTCTGTGTCAGGACCCCAAGTGGGCCCTGCTGGCTGCCGGCACGTTGGGTTAAGCTGGCACCAAACGACGAGCCATCCTGCGCACCGTGAGGATCTGAACATCTCAGCACCGGTTTTGGTCAATGTCTCCTTGGTTAATGTCTCCAGTGCAGCCAGTGATTTGACGTCAGCACTGGGCAGCGGCTGCTGGTAACGGCACATGAGACTGCGTTGCTCCCAATGTGCCTGAAGGTCCGAACTGGGAATCCAGCCTTCATGCCGGACTGATAGTTCGTGAGCGGGGGAGACCTTGTTCCTGGATAATCCCCCAGTGGTGGACATTCAGAACGATTCTGCACAGCCAATATGTTTTTGTCTTCTTATCTGGTTATGGAGTGTGACATTATAATGCACACTGGACTGAACTGGAATGCCACGAAGATTCTGTACAACAGTGTTACATTGAACTTGGAAAAGTTGTAACTCCATTGTGTACTGTGCTGTTATCTTGAACTTGAATGCACTGTTCTCTACAAGTTGACTAAGTGTTGCCATACAGCATTTCACAATTGTTGGGCAGATTGCTGTTGTGTGCTTTCAGGATTGCAGGAACTACAGCTGCATCTCTTTGGTATGTTATTATGACAGTTTCATTGTTTTTCGCATATGTTTAATGATTGATTCATTTGCGGAATAGCCTTAAATGTGCGAATCACCTTTGGAGTAACAGGGAGTACGTGGGGGAACCTTTACAGGGGCTGGAGATGATAAAGAGGGGGGAGATGTTGGGTATTGGGCAGGTGGTGCCTGCGTGCACCAGGGCTGGAGTCAGGGAGGTCACGGGTATCTGATAGGGGCGGTCACCTGCACCATTAAATAGGGTTTGTGGCATGGCATTAAACTGGTACTTTCAGCGTTACACACTGTGTGTTCTGGTTAGCATTTGGGCTGCTGTGCTAACAGATGTGTCTGGGCTTATCTTGTTTTAAAATGGAAGGGCTCGTAAGGAGCAGAGGGATGTGAGGTATTTCTAGTCCGCTTCATGCTCCCGATTCCAGAACACTTCCAATTGTGAGGAGAACAGAAGTGCTGAGCTGTGTGCGTGTTCCACGGAGCAGAGTCCAGTGACAGTTGGTGCCCGGTGTCTGTGCTGAGCAGCATTGAGGTCTTTAGGAACGTAGGAATCTGCCAATCTGTTGTGAAGGTACTAAAGGTAAAAAGGCAGCATTTCTATCAGTATTGGAGGAGGGAAGGAAACTTTGTCCTTAACTGCTGTTTTTGTTCCCATTGTCATGCAGTCAATCCAGCAACTAACTTGAGAACCCGACTTCTCCTCTCTTTAGTTTAGATTTGGGGAAATTCCCTGCCACCCAAAAAATATTTCCTGGAGAATTCACTAGTGTTTGTGTGAGTAAATGGTTCCAGCCTTTCCTTACTGACTGTCGGAAATGCTTAGCACAGGAAAGTGTGGCACTTTAATGAAAGAGTTCCGAATCACTTGAATTTGATCTTCTGTCTGTCCTGGTTGTAGGTTTTACTGCATTTGATACCTTAAAAAAAAACCAACAAAACAAACCTAAAATACCAAAATATTTGATTTTTACATCAGAAAAGAAAAAAAAAAACACCAACCCAAACCCTTGTTGTGGCTGAGCAGAACGTGCTACAGCTCCATGCAGTGCTGAGTTACAGTATTCAGGCATATGTGTGTGGATTTGTGTATTGATACGCACTGGCATGCTTTTGCTGTACAGGTAACAAAGACAGGGGAAGGTTTTAGTGTTTTCTTCATAGGTGAAGAAACCTTGAAGACCAGAAATTCCAACTTACAGAATTTGACATTGGCAAAGTGAGGAGGAAAATTCTTCCTACCCCGTTGTTCTTAATTGACAGATTCAGTGTTGGTTCAGCCTACAGGAGAAGTGAACTGCAAGGCTTGGAAGATCGCTGTCTTTGCTGAGGTTGTCCAGGTGGGTGAGCTTGAAGACCTGCAGCGGTCAGACAAATGTGTTGGGGTTACTCACTGCTGTCACTCGTGGTGTTGAAGGAGGGGCTCCATTGGAGGGCTTGCAGCCGTGCAGCCCAGGGGCTCCGTGCTGAGTCAGGGTGATGTTACTAGAGTTTGACCAGTGTTGAGGAGGGCAATGTTTTGAAACAACTGCTCCTGAGAGACTGATTGAATGAAGAGAACAAAGCTGGGAAGATGGGTGGGCATTCCTCATTCTTTTCTGCTTGTCGGTGTTTTGCTTAGGGTTCCTTTTCAAAAGAAGATTTCACTGATCAAGACAGTAGAAGACTTTCAGTCCAAGGAAGTACGAGCCAGCTCTTTGAGAGAGCACAGGAAGAGCTGCACAGAGATCCTCGAGACCAGAACTGCTTCTGTGCACTCGTCGAGCATGTCGAAGAAAGGAGACGATTGCTATTTCTACTTCTATTCCACTTGTAAAAAGGTCTGCTTGGATTTTTTCCTTCATTTCTCCTTCTTTCAGTTCTGAAGTCAAGAGGATGGGGTGGAATACTTAGAAGTATTACTGATCTTCAGCAAACTTCATAACTAATTGCATTGTGCAAAAGAGCAACTAGCTAAAAATGAGCTCAAAGCACGGCCAGTTCTCAGGTTGCACTAGTTCATTTTCCTCTCTTGGTTTCCATTGGGTTACAGGGAGACAACTGTCCCTTCAGGCACTGTGAAGCTGCTTTGGGCAATGAAACCACCTGCAGGCTGTGGAAGGAGGGCCGCTGCTTCAGGAATGACTGCAGGTTCAGGCACATGGAGATCAGTGTGAGTGTTGGCTCCTCAGAGGTTATCACCAAACCCACTTCTCATTTCTTTAGGTGGGCTGATGTGCTTTTGCAGATTAGGTTCATTTGCTTTGAAATGATGATGGTTCCTATTGTTAAGAGGGGGCTGGGAGGAAGCAGAGGGAAGAGAGCTCAATGGCATTGGTATATCATAGCAGAATATTAATATAGTAGATACCAACAGTGTTCTCTCAACAGTTGCTAAAGAACCACATCATTCAGACAAGCATTCTGCAAGGTGTGTTAGTTTAACCCCTTCTAAACTGGTGTCCTCACCCACAGAATGCTAGAAAAGCTCATTGAGCCTGGTGCTCCCAGCCTGCGCACGCTTCAGAGTGGTGTTTGAGTGCTGCTTTGTGGCAGTCTGCTCACTGGCACCATCTGGAGCTCAGTCTCCCTTTGCAGATCTTATGTCCACATTACCATCAGCTTTTCTTCCTTTCCGTCTGCAGAAATTTCGCAGCATGATTTCCTGCTACTGGGAGAACCAGCCAGGAGGCTGCCAGAAATCCAACTGTGCCTTCCATCACACCAAGGGACGTTATCTCAATGGGGTTTTCTTTCCACCAAGCCAAAGTGAGTTTGTCTTTTTTAGGTATGAAAGATTAACTCTATTACTCACAGGTGGGTATAGTGTCATAAAGAACGCCAGATAACGTTCACTTGTGAGCTGATAGATAGGTTCAGAGCTGAACTTTGTGCGCTTCTGATACTCAGTTTTTTCTTGCATGCTCAGCTTCTCTCTGCTCCTGTGGCCTTTGCCTTGCTAGTTGTGTTACTGCAATTAAGCTTTTTCTGGGTGTCAGGGAGATGAATGTTGTGTAGGGGGGGATTTCTTTGTTCACAGAGAAGCCATTTGGATGGGCAACTGGAGACTCAGCATTTATCTGTGTGGGTTTTCATCCTTGCCTGCCATCTTTGTGCAGTGGTTGTAAGGTTAGGATCAAAGTTTTAAATTGATCCTTTTCTTCCTTTAGCTACGCTGCCAAGTCCACCAGAGTCTGCAGGTGACGATCCGAATGCAGCTCAGATAACAGTGCAGCAGAGCAAGCTTTCCTTGCAGTCCGATCCCTCTCCACAGTTGATGGAAGTGATGCAAATGGAAAACAAAGAGAGTGTCCCAAGCGCTAAACATCCTCCCATTTTAATCAAAGCTGCAGATGATGACAAATGTGATGATGGTGAGTGTGGTTGCTTTTCCCGGTTCTTTACTAGTTACTCTATTCACTTAGGCTGCTTCTATGGGTTTACCAGGTAAGTATAGCTGTTAAAATAAGGAACCTGTCTGTAATCACTTCCATTTGTACTTAAGAATATAAACTGTGGGCTGCCAATTAACTCCAAAGCAATTTGTTGTAAAAACACAACAGAACATAGGGTTGCTGAATAGACTCAGCTATTTCCATGATCTTGTTCCTACCTCGTATCTTCATGTGCCTTTCAGATTAGGTAGGTAAACTCCTTTGTTTACTTCATTAGAGCAAGATGAGGCCACAGCATGGAGTTTAAGTGCCTGTATGTGCATCTTTTCAACCACTGGTTAAAGCCACATTGTTGATAGAGGAATCATGTGGATGGGTTAAAGTAAGGGATAAAGCCTACTTTTAATATCAAGAAGGATGAAAGGAGGGTATCAGACAGACGTCAGGTCCATGGTGCTCTTAGCTGTGGGGAGAGCTGACAGGGTTTGTTCTGCATGCTTCTGAGCAGGAGGCAGTTTGCAGAGCTGTGGTCCTCAGCGTGTGCCTCTGTCCTTCAGTCTCATTCACTGCTCTGTGTTCCCAGATGACAGTCTGAATGCTGGAATAAAAACACTTGAAGAAATCAAACTGAAGAAACAAAAGGATAAAACCAAACAACAAAGTGGTGAGTTCATATGCCCTACTTTGTTATCCTTCTGATAATACTCAGATAGCTGGCACTGTGTTGGGGAATAGAGCCGTTCACAGAAGTGAACCTTTATCTTGCACTGCTGGTTTTGGAGTAGCAGTTGCTGGTGGCTGGGTGCTCCATGAGAGATAGACTTTTTTGTGGTTAACTGTTCTAAAATCTTTCTCCAAAGGAATTATCTTAGGAATGTTGTTGTTTTCTCTCTGTAGCTGTTGTCAGTGGCCTTCCGCTGAAACGCAGCCTGGCAGAAAGGCTGGAGAAGAAGATCAAGATTGACAGAGCACCAAGGAGAGGTAAATGGTTGTCTGTGTTTGCTGCACAGATTCTCTAGGCTTTCTGCTTATTCTTTAATGGGTGCGTTGTTGTTGGGAACACGCATATTCTGTAATATTATGTCAAATCTGGAAACCTAAGCTCTCGCTGGACTCTCTTTAAATCATTATGCTTCTCCTTTCTTGATGATGGCAGAGAAGGGTGCCAAGCCAGCAGGGGAGATCCATGTCAAAACTCTGGAAGAGATCCGTATTGAGAGAGCGAATCAGCGAGGAGAAACCCCAGCTGCCCCCCAGGCAGAAGGGTGCTGTAAGGTGGAGGATCCCAGCTCCGGGGTGAGGCCTTCTCCTGCAGTTCGCATCAAAACCTTGGAAGCCCTGGCTGAACGGAAACACAAACAACTGGAGGAAGAGAAGCAAAAAGTAGAAGAGCTTCTTACTGAGAAGAGAGCTAAGGGTAAATGGAAGAAGAAGAGAATTTTCCCTCCACCTGAGCCTGATAAAGTGAAACTGGAAGAGCCACCGCGTAAAATCAAGCCATTGGAAGAAATGCATATTAAAAGCTTAGAAGAAATCAAGCAGGAGAAAGCCCTGCGGATGCAGCAGATCGCAAAGCCAGCAGGTAACGAGGTGCTTCACTGTCTGCTCTGCTGAAGTGCTTCCCCTGTCAAGCAAATGGAGTTTGCTTAGAATTGCCTGGGCTGTTTCTTACAACATGCAAAGGCAGGAAGTGCCAGGATGTCCATCCATGTGTTTTTCCATCGAATCCATGGTGTCTGCCTGCTTCATTCTGGAAAATTAATTTGCTGTGAGGTTTTGTAGTTCAGTTTCTCCTGTACTTTCTTTCTGCCATGTTTTTGGTGTGGCATGTTCTGTGTGTTGATGCCAAGGTTGCCTTCATCTTTGGCTTGTATTGCTTAGTTTGATATGTAAATGTATTTGAAAAGCATGGATTGATTCCTCAGCATGGGGGCCAAGCTCTGTCAGAAAGGTCAGGGGGGTGAGTTATTCATTGGGGAGGTGAGAGAGGCTTTGTGAAGAGACAGCATGTGAAGGAGGGAAGAGCTTGGATACTGTATGGACTGCGTGATGCCGCCTCTGTCTGTGCTTTGTTATTGAATGTGAGGAAATAAGCACATGGAGGAAACACTGGCACTCAGGTTTCTTTCTATGCTTGCTGTTGACCAAGTGATTTTCTTTTTCTTTGTTTCAAAGCACCTGGAAGAGAAGAGGAAAAGACTGTGGAATGGAACAGGGCTGCTCCCAAAGCTGTCTCTGCACCCGCAGAGGTGAGTCCCTTCTGAAGATGGACACATTGACACAATTTCTTCACATGTTCTTGTGTCTCACTGCTCACCATGTGCCACCATCATGAGTGCATTCCTACCTTCCTGCCTTTGGTGAAGAGCTGCAGCCATGTTTCACAATCCTGATACTTTCAATGGCTTTCCCAGTCAGCTTTGCACTCCTCAAACTCAGAATTGATCTGATTATATCTGGCAGAGAGGCAGTAACCAGTTTTTGAAACATCTCTAATCTGATTTCCTTCATATGCTCCCCCTGGTGTTTGTTCTTATTTTGCACTTACTTTATTTCTTTTTAGCCCTCGGATCAGAGTACACCAAATTCTAGAGCTCAAGCAAAGAGCCTTGAGGGGATAATAAAGGAGAAGCTACAGCTGAGACAACCGGAGAAGCTGAAGAAGGAAGTGGCTGCTGTGCCGGCTGCTGCTGAAGAAACAGTCAAAGGTAAAAGTGCAGAGCTTAGCAGTCCTGAATCCACCCTTCATGTTCAGCTTTTCAGCTTGCAAAGGCCTAAGTGAAATCTCAGCACGGTGGGCAACAGCATTGCCAGGGAAACCATCAGCCCAACCTCAGGAGCAGAGAACTATGAATGAGTGTTGAGTGTGAGGTGGTCCTCGGAAGTAAAGGGACCTGAGTGCTCATGGTGGGTGCGTGCCTTTGCTTAGTGCTAGAAAGGGAAATGCTTATTTTCTTAGTTCACTTGTGTTCCTTCCAGCCAGACTTCAGCTTGAGAACGAGGGACAGACAGTGGCACTGAGCTGCAGACTTACCTGTGTGATAAACCCCTGGATGTATTTTGTGGGTCTGTTGTGGCTTGCACAGCGTCTGGTTGCACACTCTTGTCTGTAGCTCCTGCTTTTTCCTTTCTCTAGAGGGACCATGTATTGCTTTCTCCTGCTGTATGGCTGTTTCCCTTGTCTGGGTTATAATATGGTGTAGCTGTGCAGTTTCTTTGTTCCTTTGGTGGGACTGTTGGTATGCAGCACTTACTGTGGAAGATACTGCTGAGATTTGTGGAAAGAGCAATGTAATTTTGCTGGCCAGATGTATTTAACTGTGGAGAAGAGCTGTGGGAATGACAGGACAACCTGGACTCCTCTCAAGGCACAATTGTACCAGCTCTCTCTTCTTCCTGTAGCCAAGGGCAAGGTGTGTGTGAAGCCCTCGGATGGGAAAGCCAGCACCCCCACGAAGCGAGCAAGGAAGCGGAAGGCTGCTGAGATCTCTCCTTCTGCTGTGGCAGCTGTGAATCCTCGGAGAAGCACTGAAGAAGAGGAGCCTCCAGCTAAAAAGGCTAAAATAGCAGCTTTGGTAAGGAGGGGAGGAAGTGTCAGTGCTGTCCTGGTCAGGCTGATACAGAGATACAACTGCTGCAGAAAGTGTGGAGAACTGAAATGTTCTGCAGGTTTCCTTTCAAAGCAATCGCTGTGTGCTGGATGCTGGATGAATGGCAGTGTGCGCACAATGCTCTACAGCCCTGTGATTCCTTTGTGGTGTGAAGGAATTTGTCCATTATTGCTGCATTGTTAAAAAGACCTGAGGTGCTCTGAAGCCTTCATATGGTTGTTAACGTCCTTCAAGAGCCCCTTAGCCCGCGTGTTGGGTTAAGGCTCAGCAGTGCTGAAGGAGAAGCGCTGCAGAGGATGGATCTCCTGAGCAATCATTGACTTTGTCTTCCTTCTTTCCAGACTGCTGCTCCAGCCCTGCCGGAGGTCAGCCTGCTCACCAAGGCTGTAGAAGATGACACTGAAAAGTTCATCTCGGAACTCTTAGAGGAAATGGAAGGAGAAATTGACTTGGAGCTGGAGAAGGATGTGGATGAACTCCATCGTGAACTTTCTGAGATGATTGACAGTATATCTGAGTAGTCTTATAGCATATATATATATATAAATAAATATTTTAAAAGGCTTCACAATGAGTCTTATATCACAGCTGAACTGGTAAAAGATTGGCAGACTGCATTCCACTGTCCTGAGTTTTCCTGCTGGTCAGAGTTGAGGCCCTGTGCATCCATTCCCTGATCCTGGTTGGCTCCTTTCAGCAGCAAGAGGACAAAGCAGTTCTGTGACAGCCCAGAAGGACGTCCATCTGTGTGCTGCAGTGCCTGGCAATTGATTTCCTGATTCAGTGACGCTCCGAAGGCTTCAACCTCAAGCTCCTTCCTTCCTCCTCCCTTGGCCATGCTCAGCATTGGGTGCAGCTGGAAGCTTCTTCAGTGCTCCCAGTTCTTGGGTAGTCCCTATGTCTAGCTTGGAGTTCTGCCAGCTCTTGAGTTTTGTTGGTGTATGCTTTTGTTTTTGACTTGAATACTTTAAGGCAACTTAATGACAATGTGGGGGTGGGAGGGAGCAGAATTATTCTGGTGTTTTGGACCAAATGTGCCACCAATGATGGGGGCTGCCCCCTGCCTTCCACTTATCAGCAGTGATGCAGCAGCAGTGTGAGAAGCGGGAGCTGCACGCCGCAGCTGCGTTATTCCCCCCTTTCCCTATTTCTGGACTTCCAGTGCTGTTTGCTGGCAGAGCGCGATGCTGTGCTGATGATTTCTAGAAGCCAACACGTGTGCGCTTCGCTTGTCTCAGTTCAGTGTGCAGCCATCCCAGCCCTGCTGTGGGCACAGTGCAGCCCTGGCCCTGCTGGAGGACGCCGTGGTGACTCTGTGCTTCAGCAGGGTATTGAGTGGTTTTCTGCTGCCTCTGGGTGGGACTGTGCCCATGTCGTGTCTGCCATTGTTACTGTAAATATTTTATCTTTTCCTTTTGTATTTGCCTTCTATTTAAGATATTGTATGAACGTAGTCAGGCTCCTCTGTTTGTGCCAGCGGCTCTCAGCTGTGTTTTTAAATAAACCTGGCACAGGACAGCAGTGCTGTACGTCTGCCTGCAGCTCTTGGAGGGAGCAGGAGGGGAGCCAGGAGTGCTGCTCCAACAACATCCTGGTGCTGCTGCCACCAGGGTTACTGCTGTGCTGCTGTTATGAGCTCCATGGAAGAGATGAGCTCCAGCACTGCCTCCTCTCACTTATTTGGCTCTAAAGCCTTCAGTTGCTATTGGCCGTGGCACATTCCATGCAGTGTGAATCTCTCTAACAGACATAACTGTATCAGTGGAATTGTGGGGGCTGGGAGGGAGGACACAGTGCTGCTGAGAGCAGGGCCAGGCAGCCCAGCATGCTCAGCACCACAGCCAGGTGAGGCTGGCAGTTCAGTTACAGTCTTTGCACTCCCTGTGCTATCTGCACCGCTTTGGCATGAAGACATGACTGGAAAGTTCATCCAGTATTGGGCTGAGCTGTGCTTCCCCCCCATAACCCACAGTGCTGCCACAGTCACATTCTGAGGGCAGACACCCAGCTTCCATAACCAACCATGCACTGAGGCTGAGCTGCCCACCCCCCACATCCCAACCTGCTCCTCTACAAAACATCTCCACTTTATTCCATACAAATCCCAGAGCATCCCACTCTTCCCATCCTGCAGCAGGGAGCGGAGACAGCCACAGCTCCCCATGTCCCATCGCATCCCACTCCAGCTGCCCTGTGGTCCTCAGTGCTGCAGCAGCCGGCTGTAGGGTCCACCGCGGGTCCTCAGTTCGGTGGGTGTCCCCATCTCAGCCATGGTGTCATGCTCCAGCACCACAACACGGTCTGCCTTCTCCAGCATCCAGGGTTGATGGCTCATGAGCAGCATTGACTGGTCCCCTCTGTTGGGCATTGGGTAGGTTTGTGGCGTGGCATTAAGCTGGTACATTCGGTGTTACACGCTGTGTGTGAGTCCCGTCTGATCCCATGTGCGGAGGCACGGTACTTTCACACAGCAGCCTTGATTTGTCGCCGGATCGGGAGGCGACAGCCTTCATGTCAGAAATGTGGACAAATGCTTCTGTTGTCTGAACCGTCTCTTGGCCCTCAGCACAATGGTGCGCTGCCTTTCCAACCCCTCATGGCTCTGCTAGGTGCCAAGTGCTGTGCTTTAAGTCTGTTGTACGATGAGTGGCAGCAGAGACTTTCCAAGTGAAATGCTTCATGCTGTAGATAAACAACAACAACAAATACAGCTGGGTTAATGTGGTTGTCTTCCTGTGGCATATTAGTTGAAGCAAAAAAGAAAATCCCCATCCCTTCTTGCTGGTGCTCTTGGCCACCCCCAGGAAGGGCTGAAAAGCTCTTCCAGGTCCTTTCCTTAGAGCCTTTGCTGCAGAGGGTCCCCACAGATTCCATTACAAGATCTCCCTAAGCCTCCCTGTTTCCTACAGCTGTAGGCACTGATCCTAAAACAGCTGGGCTCTGTTTCCAGCCTGTGGGACCCCAGGAGTTCCTCACACCATCTTCTGCAAAGCCAGAGCTGCCCACAGTCCCCCACAGCCACTCTTCCCACTACATAAGTCAGGGTGCGGATGCAGCGTGCTGAGTCCCGGATGTCCCACACTTTGATGTACAGCGTGGACACGGTGAACACCAACCCCGTGTGGCTGCAGTACTTGATGGAAACGACATTATTTGGGTGACCCTTGAGGGAAGCAATTTCCTGACCCGTCACCAAGTTCCACATCTTACAGCTCCGGTCTGTAAGAAGAAGAACGTGCCTGAGAGAGTTGGGCTGGGGAGTTCATCCGTGGCGTGGAGGCACCGACTCCTTCCCAAGCGCTGCCTCCCACCACCCACAGCTCCTCTCCAGGGCAAAGGAGCCAGCCTGCTCCAGCACCTGGACATCAGAAGGCAGGGACAGGGGAGCAGCCCAGAAGGAGCCATCCCTGCCATGCACCCCAATTCCCCATGCCAGCCTGGGGAGATCTATGAGAATAGCGCATAAAAAGCCAGCAGCCCCCACACCTGTTCTGTCCAACATATACCTTTTTAGGCAGTGAAAAGCAGTTCATCAGTGGCATCCAGGCAGAGCACAGGCTTGGTGTGTCCTTCTGCCACAGAGACGCACTGCAGTGGGGCTGTCCGGGCATTCTTGGTGCCACCCACTGGATTAATGATGCCCCCTGCATGGGAAAGAAAGAAGGTGGGGTAGGTATGTGGAAAGGCACAGCACTGTAAGGTCCTACAGGCATGGGAAAGCACGAGCTGCCTCACCCCCAAGCATCTTCCACTTCCTGGTAGGGCAATGGGCCCCTCCATCTGAACTCAGGCATATCTGAGCAATCATCTTCATGGAAAACCTTGGCATCTCCCCACTAGCAGCCCCTGCCTAACGGCTCTGCCCAGGTGACACAGACTGTGAGACGTGATGCTCACGGCCTCTGCTCTGAGCCAGGAAACTCAGCTCATTGGACCCCAGCTCAGTTGAGGACAAACTGCAATTTCTCCATCCTGAAGCTCTTCCAAGAACGTTTCATTAGACCTATTTCATGGCAGTTCCTTCAAGCTGCCAGCCAGCCTGTGGTTGGCAACGTTTGGAAACGGAGCTGTACTCCTTTTAAAACCAACAGGATGACAGAGGGCAGCACTGGCATTTGCACCCAGCACCCTGTTCCCGATGCTGGCTCAGAGGATCCAGACTCCCCAAACCTTCTTCCAAGGGATGCCCTGCAGGCACCTCATCCCTCCGGCCACAGCATCTGCCAATCACTTCCACATCAGAGTGTTCAGAACACTGAGGTCCAGCAGCCCCACTGCTGCAGTCCTGAGCTATGTGGACACCAGCAGCTCTTTCCTGCTGGCATTCCAAGCGCCGCCTGGGGCTCTGAGCTGTGCTAAATCTTTTCCTATGAGTAGGCAAAACAAGGCAGGAGGCTGGAGAAGGGCAGGCCCAGGGCTGCATGAGGTCTGCATTAGTCAGGAGGGTGAAGGTAAGCTCATTAATTCAGGTTTCGAAGTCACAGGAGTGCGACCTCCTTCTCAATTAGCAGCTGTGCTCACACATTCAGCAGCTCTCCTCTGACCCCTAGTGTTGCTACTGGTCTCGAAGTGACACCGAGACCAAAGGGAAATCCCGGCTCCCCAGGGTGAGATGCGATCAGAGCAAAAAGCTCAAGGTGACAAAGCACACACGCGTCTGGCGCCGTGTATCCAGTGGTTGCTGAGAGCAGAGCACCCATCAGCACCAGAGGTGCTCCTAAAGGGCAATGAGAAGGTTGTCCTTGCACTGGGACAAACTCAGGAGCACATTCAGCCCGAGGCTGAGCTCTGCACAGCAGTGACTTGGCTTCTGGGGCAGAGAGCTCTGCTCACACAGGACCCAGCACTGGAGACATATGCGGTACCCGATGCCACGGCCAGAAACACCATATTAGGCCTAGAGACACAAATCCTGTGGCAACATGGCACCCCAGAGAGGATCGAATCAGACAATGGGACTCATTTCAAAAATTCACTGGTGAGCACTTGGGCCAAAGAACATGGCATCGAGTGGATCTATCACATCCCCTATCACGCACCAGCCGCTGGTAAGATCGAGCGCCACAATGGTTTGCTGAAAACCACGCTGAAAGCGATGGGTGGTGGAACATTTAAGAACTGGGAGAAACATCTAGCAGAAGCCACCTGGCTGGTAAACACCCGAGGATCAGCCAACCGAGACGGCCCTACACAGTCCAACTCCCTGCGTACCGTGGAGGGAGACAAGGTTCCTGTGGTGCATGTAAAGAATATGCTGGGAAAAGCGGTTTGGGTCCTCCCAGCCTCTGGAAAGGGGAGGCCCCTCCGTGGAACTGTCTTTGCACAGGGACCTGGGTGCACCTGGTGGGTGATGCAGAAGGATGGGGATGTTCAGTGTGTGCCACAAGGGAATTTGATGCTGGGGGAGTGCAGCCAGTGATTCCATGTGTGTGTATATATATATATATATATATATATATATATATATATATGTATTTACATATGTAAAGCATGTTAACTACTGTTCTGTTTATATGTTGATAAAAGTTAGGCATGATGTGATGATGTGTAATAAGGGGTGGAATGTTATGGTTTTGCAATTTGGTTGGTGTTGGTATTCCACATCAGAACACCATGCCTCATAATGGGAGTAAAGGGGACAAGGGGTTGCTGGCCTGGCTCACTGCAAGGAGACAACGTGGTCAGAGCTTCCTGCCTTCCACAGCTCCATCGGTGAGATTGGGGACTTGGTATTCTCCTTGTTGAAACTCTCTTGTTGTTGTTTAGCATTATTGGGTTATTAAACTGCCGTTCGTTCTCAGATCACCTTTTTTCTCCCTCATTTTTTGTTAGACCTACTCGCAATCTCCCTTCCCCTCTTCCGAAACGCACGTGGCCGGGCCGGGCCACTACCATGCCGTGAGAGAAAAAGGGGGGGGAGCTTTTGTTCCTGCTGCCCCGGGTTTGTGCCCACTGTCCCGGAGTGAGCTCTAGAGAGAACTCCGTGACAAGCGATCATACGAGTGGGAATGGCTTTAAACTCCAAGAGTGGAAATGGAGGTAGATGGGTGGAGGAAATTTCTCCCCCAGAGGCAGTGAGGCCCTGGCCCAGGCTGCCCAGAGGCTGTGTGTGCCCTATGGCCCGTCTCAGGCAGGTTTTGCACATGATGCAAAAGCTCCAGTGCTTCTGCAGGAGGTTTCCCAGACAGCAGGCACCATCCTGCTCTGACCAGCAGGCAGTCATTTGCTTTGCAATTAGAACTAAGCAAGAACTATGAGCACATTTTCTCCCTCCTCCATTTCATTTTGCTTTGTGGGCTGGACTGAGAATCCAAAAGCAAAAATCTTACCTTCATCAGCACAGTCATTCCACATAAACATTCCTGTAGTACAGATGGGCTCTATTGTAGGTAATGATAACCTCCTTACTGAACAAAGATGGCTGTAATCCCACTGTGTATTAAGGATGCCAACCCCTGGACCTACCACTGCGCCTGTACTGAAAAGGAGGCAACGGACTGCCTGTGTCACACCTGTTGCTCGCATTTGCTGGTGATAAGGACTCTTGTATTTGCTGTATCCAACCTCCAGAGCTTCTGCAAAGGATACCAGGGCAGAAACAGGCATCTAAGAAAAGCAGCACTGAATTAAAAACACAAGACAATAACCTGTAACTGCTAGCTGGACCATTTTAGAAGAGGCCTCAGAGAGCACTTTGTACCTCACAAGTAAAGATCATCTTAAAACATCTTAAAGCAATACTTGAGAGAGTGTGAATCACATTCACTTTCTCACACTGACTTTCACCTCCCTGTCTGTATGTGGTGAAATGCTGCCTGGGAAACACATGCAGTACCAAAAGTAACAGAGAGCATGGGATAGATTAAGTAGTTCCACTTCAGACAAAAGGGTCTGTTCCCCCCCGATGGGCAAATGAAAGAGCCTTTATTTGAGAAACGGGCTCTATAGGAAAAGATATCAGAAGGAATGAACCCTGGGTGTAGTGCAAGAAAAGAGAAATTCATTTTGTCAACAGCAAAACTGCGGAAACATGGGTACCATGAAAACAGGCCAGGAAGCCTCTCAGGGAAGGAGGTTTCTAGTGGGACGTGGAGTTAAAGGGAAAAGAGGGGGTCACGCACTGTGGCATGGTCATGGTCAAGGACATGGACTGGGTAGCCTTCAACTCTTTTCCCTTCTCTGTCCAGAGAAGGAAAAAGCAAAGCAAACCCCAAGCAAACTCCATGCACTTGATAAGGGAAGTGCTTCACCAAGGCAGCTACAACAGCATCTTCTTACTTCTAGCCCAGGATGTGCTTCTGGAGCTGGCACACTGCCTCTGCTCTGATGTGGGCTCTGGGCCTTTGCCACACTGCGCTCCACCTTCGCGTGTTTTTTGGCAGGTCACAGCTCTGCTTTTTGCTCCTCTTCCTCCACTCCCTTGCGCTTTCTTGCAGCCACCGTCCTGCAGAAGGAGTGGTTGTCAACTGCAGGGGAAGGTCGTCCCCCTGTCCTGGGACCTGCTGTTCCAGGAAGCCCTCCAGCCTGGAGAGCAGCTTTCACATAGATCTTGCCATTTGGCTCAGCACCTCTCCCTGTTAGAACCAAGAAAGGGGAAGCTGCAAGATTTAATGAGTCCAGCACTACCTTCAGTCTGCAAACTGGCACAGAATCACAGAATTAGAGGTGTTGGAAGGGACATCCAGAGATCATCGAGACCAACCCCCCTCATCAAGACCAAAGGCCCAACTGGGCCACAATACGGAGAAATCTCATCTCCAGTGTTGACTGCAATGGATCTTAGGCTCTTGGGTGAACTGTGGGCTTGATTTTCCAATCCTGGACAGGAAAGGTCACTGTCAACCCCTCCAACTGCAAGACCTCAAGCAACATGCAATGACAACAGTCGCAAGAAAGGACAGACAGCAAGCCTGACTAGAAAGACAGGACCCAGAACCCAGATGCCTGCTGTGTGTCTGTAGCTCTCTTCATAGCTGGGCCACACTCCACACCAGTGTCCTGCCTTCCTGCAAGGCCATGCTTCACTGCAAGCCTGTTTGCTTCAGCTTCTAGCAGAAAGGAAACAAGAAAGACGTGAAGAGCATCTCTTGGGAGGAAGATCTGAGCACAGCCAAACACAAACTTCTGCTCCTCAAGCGTACTTTCTTCCATTCATTCCCATGGTGGGAATCCAGACTCCCTGCAAGTGAAAGAAAAATGAGGCGTGGAAGGGTTATGGGCTGGCTGGAGGAAGAGCTGGAGTTGATCCAGCGT
Organism: Coturnix japonica; assembly: GCF_054131305.1. NCBI lineage: Eukaryota > Metazoa > Chordata > Aves > Galliformes > Phasianidae > Coturnix > Coturnix japonica. The sequence goes on from NC_140686.1 coordinate 4,761,831, forward strand.
AGGGACAGAGCTTAGGAGCCCTCTCCCAATGTTCAGAGACACAAGCCAGGGCACAGGAAAGGGCACAGGGCACAGGACTCGGAGAGTTTGGGGACTGAGACTTAGGAGAGAGTGAAGAAAGCTGAGGCAAGGGAAGCGCTGCTCAGCTGGGGAAGAAGGCCGAGATGGAAAGCAGAAAGCAACGATGAGGGCTTGAGCAAGAAGCCACAAAGGACAGCAGAACCACCTGCAACGCTTCCTCGGAGGTGGCACCAAAGTCAACGGTCAGTATGGTCCGGATTGCAGGCACGGCCGTGTTTCCCTTTTGTGGACAATGGAGAGGAAGGAAGGAAGCTGGAAGGGAAGGGCTTGTGCTGCATTAGAAGAGGGCTTCACCTGTGCAGGACTTGATGTATGGCAAGAGCTGGAGACGCTGCATTCCTTCAGGGTGCTTCAGCTCGATCCCTGTTTCAACGTATTGATTATTAGCTGACCTTATAGCATGTCTTTAGTCATTGTTAGTATCTTACCTACTTAATTTTGTGTTGAAATGTATTTTAGTTGCATTTTGCATCTCTTCATTTCAAATAAAAGCCAACCAAACTTTTTAAAACTGGTGCTGTCTCTTTCAGTAGCTGCGCAAAATGTGCCTGGCTTGGGCTGGCCATCGTAGGGCGATGAAGCGGTCGGCTTCAGGTCCCTCCATGGAAATGCAGCTGCTTTTCCCCCGTTTCCCTGTTGGTGTTCTGCACCTGTGGCCTTTCAGCCCAACTGGAACTGCTAGCAACAGACTGTGAGCATCCCCTTGCTCTGCGAGGGCTGAGAGGAAAGCAAGGGAGAGGAAGCAGGGCGGGAGGAAGAAGGGTGTCCCTGCACTCAGCCTCTTGAGCTTGTCTGTCTTCCCGGCTGGCTCTTTCAGCCTTCTGATGCACCGTGTGTTGCTGTTTGCCCCGGGAAGCCCAGCTGCACGCGTGGAGGAGGACAGGGCAGCTGGAGGGCTGCAGGTGAACGCGCCTCGGGCACAGAGCTGAGCCAGGAGCCGGGAGGGCCCTGAGCCGCGCGGCGCTGCTTCAGCTCCAATGGCTTCAAGCACGCGATGGGCAGCGCTGCGTGTTTAGTGCCAGGGTGCTGCGAGGGCACGTTGCTGAGCCAGAGCCCAAAGAGGAGAGGCTGGATGCCAGGAGTGTCTGGTGGCCATTTTCAATTGGCGCCTTGGCGTCTTCCTTCTTCCACCAGCCTGCACAGTGGACTCGGTACAATGAGCTACAAGGCACTGCCTCCTGCTGCCTGCATGGCAGCAAGCAGCGCTGCCGGAGGTGAAAGAGAGGATTGTTGGGCTGTGTGCAGCAAAGGACCTGGATGTGAAGGAGGGAAACCAAAGATTGATGAGTGGTCATTGCATCTCAGCTGTGGGTCTGGGCTCAGCCCGTGCAGCAGCACCTCGGGGCTGGGGCCGAGCCCGGTGCCCGGGGCTGTGCTGCCTGCAGGAGGCTGCGGGGCTGTGGGGCTGGGGCAGCCGCTGTGGGACAACAAGAGCTAGTTGTAGGTTACTGTTCATGTTTTAGTGTTAGGTGTAGGTTTCTGTTCCTGTTTTAGAGTTAGGCATAGGTTACTGTTCGTACTTAGAGTTAGGTGGGGTCCTACCAGCAGATGGCAGCAAACAGCGCTCACTCGGTAAGCACTCGTCTGCTTTCTCACCCAATGACATGAGTGCTGCTTCATGAGTGCAGAGGTCTGCGACATCTCCGATGGATGGGATTTGCATCTTGTGACTTCTCTGTTGCAGATTGTCGAGGAGCAGAGCGTGAGTGGCTGTGAAATGCAATTGGGCTTCATGGAAACAGTCCGGAGCTGTGTCTGGAGCTTCCTGCGTGGCCGTTGTAAGGTAGGTGTGCCTTACTGTAAGCGTGTGCTGAAGCAGTGTTGGTTAAGCACAGCTCACTCCTCTGTCTTCAACAGATCAGCTTTCTGCGCACTTTATTTCTGTGTCTGGCGTTGTAGAGCACAGCAGCAGCAAGACAGCAAACACGTCCACAACCAGGTACGTGAACATGGGAAACTTTAATTCTGTGAATAATAGTGGTATTAATATTAATAAGGCAGTGGTCACGCATGTGTGATGGAGCTCAGGGATAGGTTTATTCTTGTTTGTTAAGCTCTTCCCTTATTTGACGTCCACCCGTCCTCTCTTGCTTCTCTTCCCCCCACCTGCAAGTGCAGCAGTACTGAAAGATGAGGGCTCTTTTCCTAGGCAGGCGGGCAAAGGCAACTGAAATGCAAGTTTGCTGTCCCTCTTTGTTCTCGGGTCAGTAGGCCCTGGATATCTTCCCAGCACCTCTCTAAGTCAGCCTGGAAATGTTTGCTCGCAGGAAGTAACCCCATTGCAGTGCCTGAAACTAATGATGCCTTTTTCCCCCCTTACAGCACACAGCCTCTGTGAGAGCAGTGGAGCAGCAGCTGTCTGCGCTATGGCTGCTGAACTGCATTTCTCACCACCTGAGATCCCTGAGCCCACGATATTGGAGAACATGCTGCGCTACGGACTCTTGTTTGGAGCCCTTTTCCAGCTCCTGTGTGTGCTGGCCATCATCCTGCCAGCTTTCAAGTCCCCAAAGGCAGTAAGTAGCGCTGTGTGAGACTGATAGGAATGCTCAGGCAGTCGGCTGGGAGGGAACCGTCTGTAGCTGTTGCCTACGGCAGTGTGCCCCGGCACTGCTGAGAGTGCCGCACTTGGTTCTGTCCTTCCTTCCGCACGCCAGCAGCCTTGAGCTGCCAGCTCATCCTATCCTGCAGCTGCTGCTGTGGGAATACAAGAAAAGCTGTTCAGAGCAGCAGCTGTGGAGCAAGATAAACAGCATGAGAACCAAGGACACCTCTGCAAGGAGAAGAAGAGTCTCAAAGCTCTGATTGGTTATGTGCCTGCATGGACAGTTGAAAAGTGTTTTGTAGAATGCTTTGTTGACATGTAAGATGTTTGGGAAAGTTGTAAGGGCGGATGGGAAAGTTAGAAAATAACAACTTGTGAAGGTATATAAGGGATGTGAGAACTTGTAATAAACGATTTGGATCGTTCACATCTGAGTCCGTGCCGAGTCGCTGCAGCTGCTGCGCCCTATGAGCTGCCAGGCAGAGGGTCCACCCTCCCAGCACAGACCGCCTTGCTAGAGAGGACTTTAGGCTCTGGTTTGCATGGGATTTTTGGGAACTTGACAGATGTGGAGTTTCTAATGTGCCCTGAGGTCAGGAAGGCAATTTCCTGTGCTGGTCTCCCAAAGCTGCTCGGTCAGGTGACTTGAGCTCCCAAAGCAGCTGTCAGCCAGTTGTTAGAAAGTTCCCTGACTGTTTCCCAATTGCTTCTTGCAGGACTCAGAGGGTTTTGAGTCTAAGATGTGGGAGATGGTGAAGAAACCCAAGGCAAGTGCTGCTCAGCTGAGAAGCAAGAAGGAAAGCAAAAAGAAACAATAAGGGCTTGAGCAGGAAGGCACAAAGGACAGCAGAATCACCTGGATTGCATCCTCAGAGGTGCACCAAAGGACACACACTGCGTGGTCTGGTTTTCAGGCCTGGCCGTGCTTTCCCTTTCATGGACTGCAGAGAGGAACTAAGGAAGCTTTGTCTTTAGTCATTACCAGTATCCCGCCTATTTGATTTCATATTGAAATGTATTTTTGATGCATTTTGCATCTCTCTATTGCAAATAAAAGTGAAACAAACATTTGAATGGTGGTGCTGCCTCTTTCATTAGCTGCTCATAATGTGCCTGGCTCAGGCTGGCAATCGCAGGGTCCTGATGTGGTCGGCTTCACGTCCCTCCTGGAAATGGAGCTGCTTGTCCCACGTTTCCATGTTGGTGTTCCCAACTGGTGGCCTTTCAGCCCATCTGGAACTGCTGGCGATGAACTGTGAGCATCCCTTGTTCTCTGAGGGCTGAGAGAAACAAAAGCAGCGTGGGAGGAAGAAAGGTGTCCCTGCGCCTTGAGATTGTCTCTATTCTGTACTTCTGTAGATACTGTATATCTAGAGCTTGTTCTTTGAGAATGATGACTGCTTTGTTTGATGTGTAGTTTCTGGCCCTCATTCGTCCTATTAATGCGATAGAACTGACAAATGTGTTTGTGTTTAGGTTGTTTGTATGCTCTATTTCTTATTTTCTCCGTATATGCACTGTCCCCACGATTTCCTGTGCATGTGATTAATTCACATGACAATAAACAGAAGAGACACTCTCCATTTCTTAGGAATGATGCTTAGGTTCACGTACAGATGAGCTTCTTAGTTTTAGAGGCTTCAGGCTTTGGAGACTACCTTGGTTCGAACAGCAGAAGGCATCAGTGTTCACTTCTCAGCAGCACCAATCTACAAACCTGAGTAATAGCTGCTTGTTGCTCTGTTTCTGCAGAGCCTCGCAGCTCCCCATGCACTGATTACAGCCTTTGGAAAGGCAGCCAACTCACTTTCCTTGGGAAGCCACACAGATGTGAACCGTAATAGCCCATTGACTTTAGAGATGATTGAACAGGACTCTTTGATTAAAGGATAATGTCAGATGCGTGTCTGCCCCTCTATTATCTGGTGCTCTGTGTTGTCAGCTTGAAGCTAGCACATCTTGCTCTGCCGTTTTCTGTGTGTCCTTTTCCAGTTGGCAAGCTCTGACTGCTAGAACCCAAGATGCTAAAGCAATATTTAGACTCAAATGCATTTAATGAAAGGAGGCAATCTGTGTGTGTGCGCTTTCTCCAATGAGACTGGCACTGTTCCCTCGTGTCTTTACCAGATAACTAGACTTTATTTCCCATGGCTGAAATATGATCTGTCATCTGCCCTGAAGGAAACAAGCTTTATAGCTTAGGATTCCTTGTTAGTCCAGGTGAAGAAAGCTTTGCCTTCGGTGCCCTGCCTGGATTTTGGTCTTGGTGTAAAGGCTCTGACTGTGACATTCTGACTGCTGTTTTGAGGCTTACCTTTTGTCTCGCACGTGATAAGGATGAAAATTTAGCAGAAATACCTTTTCAGTGGTTCAATACATGCTGGTGATTCTGTGATATCTTTTTCTGGTGTGAGTAATTGTTGTTTAGTGTTGGTTTTTGTCCTGCTGTTAAAATGGGGGTGTTTTTTCTCTACAAAGCCTGATTTAGGCACTTAAGCTTATAACAACCTCTGTGGTAACAGGCTGTGTGTGGATTCACACTCATCCAGAAACACATGCAGAGGAAGCAGGGATGGTGCTGCTCAAGTCTTACTAAATGTAGGCTCAGCCTGATATAGATGCATTCCAGCGGAGATACCCAGCACTTACGTACTTTTGCTTTCACATAAATGCCCGAAATGAGCTGGGCATCAGCACGTTGTTAGAAAGCTCCCTGACTGTTTCCCAATTGATTCTTGTAGGACTTGGAGGGCTTTGAGTCTAAGACCTGGGAGATGGTGAAGAAACCCAAGGCAAGTGCTGCTCAGCTGAGCAAGAAAGCCAAGGAAAGCAAAAAGAAGCGATAAGGGCTTGAGCAGGAAGGCACAAAGGACAGCAGAATCGCCTGGAATGCTTCCTCAGAAGTGCACCAAAGGCAACGGACTGCGTGGTCTGTTTTTCAGGCATGGCTGTGCTTTCCCTTTCGTGGACTGCGGATTGGAACTAAGGAAGCTGGAAGAGAAGGGCTTCCAATGAATTAGCAGCAAAGAGGACTTCACCTATTTGGGACTTGATATATGGCAAGAGCTGAAGACACTGCATTCCTTTAGGCTCTGTCTCTTCAGGGCCAGGGACGGTCTAGTGTTAGCCTGAAATATGGCTAGAAGGGTCTGGAGAGAGGTGGTGTCGTAGCCACAGAGTCTCTGTAAGGCATCTGGAGCTTCCTGATGCCAGCTCACTGCTTGGTTTGTTTGATCACAAATGAGTCAATGGGAGGAGAACCTGATGTGTTAGGTGCCCCAGAGCTTACAGTGGCTTTGAAGAAAAGGGTTCTGTGGTGGGGCTGCAAGTCTGCCATCCTTTTGCATACACAGACTGCCATCCTCAATTGACAAATGCATTGTGAGCCCAGGTCCAGCAGCAGTGCTGTGCTGTGTCTGTTCTCTACCAGAAGACTAGCAGCACATTTGCTGGAACCATCAGTGTGAGAAGGACCGCGTTTGCTTCTCTCCCTTGCTGTTGGTGGATGAGTCAGGTGGGCAGCATGAGGAGAACAGAACAAAGCATGCGAGACAAAAGCACTCCGAAGTTGCTTGGAGATCTCAGGACAAAGAAACATGACAAAAATATCTGACACCAATTACATACAATCTTTGTTTCAAATTAAAACAAAAGTAACTTTTTAAAAGTCATGCTGCCTCTTTCTGTTTACTATGAAAGCTTCTTGAGCTCTGTAGAAACACAGGGACATCCATGGCCTGTTCACGAGAGTGACGCGTTTAGGGGAGGCCTTTCAGCTCCTTCGATCTGTGTGAGGGTGGTTGGCTCAAACTTTCAGGCATGTGTGAGTCTGTGCTTGACTTGGAAGCAGCAAAATGTCTGCCAGAACACCTCCACCTTCCTGGAAAGAGGAAACGGTGCAATGTCTTAATTAATTTGCCTCTCATGAGGGATGTTGGCTCCAAGAGCCCCCACGGAGGTAGCAAAATTAAGGCAGTGTTTGTTAATAGGATCGGGGGATTAGATGGGGATTCAGTCAATTGATAATGGGGATTTCTGTAGGCCCCATGGCAAGTGTAGCTGTAGCAGGGAGCTGCCTGGCAGCCACTTGGACTGCAGGAGGAGCGGTGAGCTGGGTGAGCTCTGGCTGGTGTTACTTGCTTCCCTCCCCAGAAGAGGAAAGGAAGGAAAGACTGTGCGGTAAGTCCTCAAATTCCCAGGCATCTATCTCAAGCAGTTTTTCTCTTCCATTTTTGACTGTTCAAGCAGGTCTCCCTCTCTGACCACATGCTGTCCCGCTCACAGTGCATCCTTGTGCTCATCCAGTGCAAGCTGCATGATCCCTTGAGGCAGGTTAATAAGCAGCTCGTGACCCGAGTTCCAGTTCACATCGTTCAATTAAATCCCTATTAATCCTGCTTAGACCTAATTGACTTTCATTCTCATACATGTGCTTCTCTCTGCTTTAGAGATGCTCTCTGCTGATGTTCCCCACTGGCAGCAGCGGAAGAGCCAAGGCTGTCTGTGAAGAGAACCAATACTTCCTTCTTGCTGCTCTGGAAGTTTTGAAGCCAAGATTCTTTCCTAGCCTGGTGTAAAAAACATGAAAAGAGCCCTTTGTTGTCTGGGTGCCAGGGAGTGTCAAGGCTCCGTGTGGTGATACTTAAGGAGAAAGCAATGAGGCTGTAGGAGGGGAGGAGGTGGTCGCTGCCTCTGTTCATGGAGGTAGTTCTTCCAGGAAGGTGTTCTGTTGCTCACAGCGTGTTCCTGCAGGGATCAAGATGACTGTATTGATTTTGTTTGCTTCTGAATCTCATGAAGCATTGGACTGACTGCAGCAAGGAAGTGGGATGATGAATGGAGAGTGCTGGCGTTTGGATCCTGGCTGCTTGTTTGGTGATGAGGTTGGCTGCCAGGTTTGGTGCTCTGAAAGGATCTGACCCTCCTCATCCTCAGACCAGAAGGGATGATTTGGCTGGGGCTGTCCCACAAGAGATACGGAAGCAAACCAGTGTCGGCTTTGGTGTGTCTGAAACTGCTGCTGACTGCAGGGCAAAGGTCCTGCTCTCCTCCAGTACCTGTAGCTTGTGGCTTTGAGCAGTTCTTCTAAGTTTATGGAGTGGTTTTGTGGCTTCTGTTAAGTGGATCAGAGCAGTCGCTGGTCAAAACGTCCCTTGTTTGGGCTGGCAATTACAGGGTGATGATCCTGTTGGTTTCACATCTCTTCCTTTAAATTCAGCTGCTTTTCTCATCTTTCATTCTTGGTCTCCCAACTTCACCGCCCACCCCGGTCTGTCACCACACATCAGTGCTGTGCAGTCCCCACCTCTGGTGATGTTCACTTCCTTCCCCTCAGCTTGTGGGGTTTCACTCGGAGCCTGAAGGCCCTTGTGTGGCTCTGGAGCTTTCTGTACCCTGTGTGAACAGCAGCTGGCTGCAGCCAAAGGCCCTCAGACTGCAGCTGAAGCAGAGCCCAGTTGATTCCTGCACAGCCTGGGTCCAACCCACCTGCCAAACACAGAACCATGCTGCTGTGTGAGAGCCTCCAGGCCGGAGAGAAGGATCCCAGCATTAGTCCCCCAGCTTGGCAAACCTAAACCAGCCCTAAGCTCATAACCATGGGTTCCTGATGCTGGCCATGCTAATTGCTTGCTGTCACACCCACACTCTTTGCATGTCTGCCAAGCTCAGTGATTGTAAAATGATAGAATTCCTGAGCTGGAGGGTCCCTGCGAGGACCACTGAGTCCAGCTCCTGGCTGCACGCTTCAATGGCTCCAGGTGGGGATGGCAAAAAGCTGCTTGAGTTCCTGAAAAGATCAGAGCAAAGGCTCTGCTGCATCTGTCTGCGACTCAAACACCACCACTGTGTTATTCATAATAATAATTCCTACAAATATAGTTGGAATTTGCAGCGAGCAAAGCACAGCTCACCTCAGGAACAGAATCAAAGGCTGGCACAGTCTGGAGCACACACCTCTGCCTGTTTTGCTGTTGCCCGGGCAGATTGCAGCTTGATGACATCCAACAGCAAAGCAGTTCTCCTTCAGCAGGTATCTTCTGAACTCACAAGCACCTCTGCACTGCAGAGCAGCCCTGTGTTTAACAAGGCTGTCCATCATTCACACTGCTTTCAGATCTGACATTCCTCTCCTAGCACCCAGGACCAATGCTTAGTCACTTCCCCGTGAGGAGGAATGACTTAGCATTAGGTAGTAAATGAGTACAGGATTCTTTCCTATGTTGCTCCCTTATAAGCTCAATAACCACATGCTGCACGTGGGTAACAAGAGCCAAACAGGAGCCGTTCCATCCCAGACTACACCTACAGATGTCTCCACAAGGTCCGTCTGAAGAGTCTCACAGCTGAAGGTCCTGGGACTGCTCTTCCTCTCTCCAAACACACGGTAGCTGAGGAAAGCTCCCTATTAGCTGAAGAGACCAATTTCAGGACCTTCACTGACTGGAGGAGCCACTGTGGGACACAGGTGTCCCCTCCCACTCACCCTCTCTCCACAGCCGACCATGGTGCAGCTCTTGAAAAGATGACGGAGCTGTCTAAATCAAACCCTAGCACTGACTACATAAACAAATACATGGACTAGCTGCATGAAGAGCAAGCAGCAGACATTGCAACAGCAGGTCAAATGCAACCTCAAAGATGTACTAACGAAGAGTCAAAATGCTACATTTCCATGGGAAGCCTAAAACGGATCAACTCAGGTGTGACAGTGGCTCCCAAGGCGGTTCTGTCCACACATTGCTGGTGCACTTGCTAAGACACCTCATCTTTGTCTTTGGACACTGGGAAAAGGGGAAAACATTTTGCTACTGGTATGTCATTCTTTGAATGGGAAAGAAAGTGAGTGTGGGACTTGGGTCACATCACTGCAGTCTATGGAGAGCCCCTGGTGTGTGTAGCTGCCCTGCAGCACCGCACTGCCGCTCCACTGCTCCAACAACACCTACAGCAGCTGTGCACATAAAGATGGCAGACTACAGGGAGTGCCATGCAGGTGCTGCGGGGCTTCATCCCCTAAGCCCGCAGTATCAGCAGTGCCCAGCTGGCTTTGCTGCACAGCCTTATCACCTGAGAGTCTGCAGACTTGGGGGAAAAGCTCAGCAGCTGCGCAGCTGCCGAGGTTCCATGTCATGCCCCGGCCTGCACACAGCCCGGCTCTCCCTGCTCTGCTCTCCCAGTGTTTCCCGCAGCCCCTGTGCTGTGACCAACACGAGCGGGGCTCGGACCCAACGCCCGCTCACATCCCCAGCAGGCAGAAATAGCACACGACAGAAACCCAGCCTACCTGCAACCCCCAGCAGCAGTTCAATCCTTCATTTCTACACTTGTGCTTCGTAACACCAAACCAGTAACGACAGGACGAGCATCTCTTTGAGTCATTTTATAAAAGTATTTGACTTACAGAGATATTGTTACAGTTTCCTGAGTACTGGAAAGTACAATACAAGGAAATTTCCACAATTAACTTCATACAGTATTTTACCATTCAGTGCTGCTGATCCCTGTTCATGTCCTTGTTCAATAGAGTAATACACAAACAGTGATGCTGGAAGAAAATGAAGACACCACAAGAATCAGGGGCTGGAGATACCAACAGAACCATGAGCTGAATTCACAGACAGAGCACAGCATGTCAGAATGATGCAAACAAGACAACTTTAACAGGCTTTTCTTTTTCAAGTTTTTTTTTCTTTTTCTGGAATAGAAACACATTAAAATATCAGCTCCCGCTGCTTGATCAGATGAAGACATGACGCATTTACTGTGCAGCTTCATATAGGAACACCTGAGCTACCTGGAGCAATAAGGCTTTGTTAATTCGTCCATCAGCAGCTCAGCAGCTCATTCAGTTTTTCATGTCATTTTCATAAGGCAAACAACGAAACAGAAGTTACTTTCATGTTTCAGAATTGGGATTAGTTGGCAGCTACATACGAGTATGTATTTGTTATGCAGTATGAATTCACACAGACCAGGTTGCTCAAGCAGTGCTGGGAGCAGTAAAGTCATTCATCTCAGCTGGAAGTCCAATATTACCTGCGGTAGCAGATGCTGTGGGGTTATCCACAGCATCCACGGGATGTTTCCTCCGCATCCCCATAAGGAACAGCAAAGTGCACCAATGGTTCATAGGAACAACGTTTTATTTCTACAGAACATGCTATAGAAAAACCAACAGACTTGTTGGCTTACAAAGCAAAACGTTTAAGTAAACATTATTTCAGACTTCAAGAACGTCGCCAATTGAACACACTGGCAGTTTTACTTTCCTCTTTGGCCAAATGCAGCATTTCACAGACTGCTTTTCCCAGCTGACTCTTTGTTTGCGGTACATTAAAGTAAGTTCTGGTGCTTGGGATATCCAGCCCACTTTCCTCATCCAATACAGCAGGAAAGACACAAACACGCCACTTAAATTAAAGAAAGAAAACATGGAGTAAGTGGAATCCGAGACTGCAAAAATATATACAAGCATTTATCTTTTTCCTGAACTAAACATTTCAGCCATAAAAATATTCAACAGCTGTACCCTATAGAACTAGGGCTAAGGCTATTTCAATTAGAACTGCTTTGTGTTTTAAAAATATAGGGCTGAAAGCCTTTTGGGTGATACTTATACATCCACGGCATGTCTAGGTTCCCTACGTGAATCATAAATCATTATGCAGAACACAAACTAGTTGTCTTAGCTTAATCTTGCATTATCCTGTTTAATTTCATCTCTCCTGTAAATATGTTAGATAACTAGATTTCACTGTCAGAATTAACATAAACAGAATATTCATAAGGCTTTTTTCTTCTCCTTCTGAGCTGTATACGGTAAAATACCCATCCAGTGCTTTGGAATAGGCAGATCTTCCTCCTAGTAAAACTGTGAAGCAAGGATAGCTTTCACCGCCAGCAAGAAGGTTTCTGAAAGTGCTCGGTAGAAATCCAGAGTTTACGTGGATAAAACCTCAGGATAACATCCATTTACTTACACGCAACTATTGTTAAATAATCCAAGTCAAGTCTACTTTACTATGAAGTGTGCAACAAGCAGAAGAAGCGAAGAACATCACGCTGAGTTCACATTCTTCAAGGTGCAAATCCCAGCTATTCCTGCCCAAAACCTTCTGTTTCTTCAGTTGCAAATAACAGCTTTTCCTTCAGCTGCTCATAATTCTTATAGGCTGGAAGGTCCAAGCGATTGAAACTGAAAACAAAGAGAAACCTTAAGTATTGAACAACAGTTTAAACCACCAAATATCCATTAGGAACACAGGCATATGAACTGTCCTGTTCAGAAGGAAAACTGCATTTGTACCCTCTAAAACACCTGTATCTTGACATGCACTTGTCTATGAAAGTGAGAGTTAAAGCACAACAAGCACCTGAGCAGCGATAACTTTCCAGAACTGGCAATGTATTTAGTAACAAGTCTCACCTAATCTCTCTTCTGTATCGGAAACTTAAAATCTGAGCATCTTCACAAAGCACCAGCGTAACTGAGAAACTGAGCAGAAGCTACATTTTCTCCAGCCAAGAGGGAGCATGAGCATGGCTATTTATTTTCATTGCCAAGATCGAGCGTGGTGATAATGAAAGATCAATCCCAAACTCTTTAAAAAAAGGACAACCTTAAGTACTAAAAGTAGCTTTATGTTTTTAGTGATGTGCAGATCCATGGCGTTTACAATGGAATCAGCTCCACAACAAAACTGCTTTTCAGAAGTTCAACTATTACTCAGCAGAGCTTACTGCCATAGCCCAGTGCTTTGCTTTCACACAGTCTCAGACACTTCCATATCACACCCACTTCCTAAAATCTCAAAGTAGATTTCCATCCATAAGAACAGAACCACAGCAGAGTTTGATCCTTCGTACTTACCAGGTGTGACTTCCAGGTAACCAGTTTTCCTTTCCAACTTTCTCAATGCAAAATTTTTGGGGTCTGTTGCTCCCTGTACAAAAATCAAACAATGAATTCTTAGGTCTAACTGCCTGTGTATACCAGTAGGTAATACGTGACAACAGCGCGTGAAAACAAGACTATAACTACTTGCAGAGCACAAAGACATTTGTCTCTCACTACATCCCTCTGAAGAAATCCACGTAGTGAAATGCATAAATATGAAGCGGTTTTCAAAGAAACTCAACCACTGAATGACATCGTTGGTTTGGTACTGGAAGGGATCTCTGGAGTTTACCTAGTCCTGCCATGTCCAAACCATGGATCAAGTCACTGATGCAAGGCGTGTTCACATTCCATCCATCCCTTTTTCTATCACCGCTCTACCAATATGCAAGACTCAGATTCCATATAAATTCATTAAAAAATACCCTTAAACACACAGCTTGGTCCTTATTAAGAAAAAAGGAAATAACTTGAGCATAAAATGCATTAAAGAGGGCTCGTTACCCGTGAGGTCAGCAAATCCTCCCACTGGTAATCTGCACGTTCCAGTAACGAACTGTAGAAATCTCATTCTCTTCTCATTATCTATTTATTTCCCAAACTGAAAAATAATAATTAACACTGATGTCAAGTTTAATATTGAAATGTTCACTTCCCCATCCCCCATGGGACAGCTGGATTAGCAGTTATCATGTACATTTACATGCAATGTATCTGTTGAGTAATTCTGACTATTGCTCACTAAGCTGTTGCTGTGTTCTTGTGTGGAAAAAAGAAGTCTACAAACCTGCCAGAACCACAATATCTGTCTGCAGGTTCTGCTATCATGCGGGTAGATGGTATTGCCTCTGCCAGTCATTCAGATCAATTTCTTGAATTCCACACAGGAGCACCTTTAGGGAAGAAAAATTTCATAAACATGGAAACTACGAGCTACTACTTTGCTTCTACAGCAAGACTATTGTACTGAAATACTACTGTACTTCAAAGCACCCACAATCACAGTACGCTTGGTTTTAATATTAAACTCTTAAACTTCCACAGCAAATAATAACATCCGTGGCAACAAAGAAGATACACCAGTCATGAAAACGAATGCATTTAGACTTATAAACCATACTTTCTCATTGCCTAACCATACCATTCTGTGCTAGAAATACGATGTTCTGCTGCAGAGTATAATTTGGAGAGACCAAAAGCAGCTAAAACCTGCTCCACTCTGTAATTTGACCATCCGCTGATATTTGGTTCTTATCTCCCTTGCTTTCCAGTCACTCACTCTTCCCTACGTGAATCATAAATCATTATGCAGAACACAAACTAGTTGTCTTAGCTTAATCTTGCATTATCCTGTTTAATTTCATCTCTCCTGTAAATTTGTCTTCACAAATAAAGCGTTACTGAAAGGAAGAGACAAAGCAGTGACATAACTGACTGTTATGGGGAAGAACAGAGCTGGGAGCCGCCCGTCCTGATGTGCATCCTGTCCTTCTGTGCCGTGGGTGCTGTGAGGAAGTGAGCACATGGGAACAGGGTCCTCAGGGACTGCAGGGATGTCCCCGTGGCTCTGGGATGTACCTGAGCAGCTGCCTGGGCTCAGTGAGCCAGCTCAGGGAGCAAAGTGCATTTTGGGGCACTCCACCCTACAAAAAGGTCCTTGAAAGCATCGCAAGGAGGCGACAAAGCTGGTAAGGGCTACGAGGTTCATCCTGTAGGAGAGGCTGAGGACCCCCGGCTCGTCCGAGCTGCAGGAGATGGGGCTGAGAATCCGTCCCGTGGCTCGTTGTGGCTTCCTAAGCAGGGGAATGGCACAGAGCTGCCCGTAACTGATGAAGGAAGCGGGGGAGGGCTGAGAAACGCGTCTTTGCCGTGGGGGTGGTCCAACGCAGGCACGGGCCCTTCTGGGGGGTGGTGGATGCCCCGAGCCCGTCACTGACCGAGTGGCGTTTGGACAATGCCCCGAATGTGGTGCTTAACTTCAGGGCAGCCCTGAAGCGCTCAGGACCCGCTCGGTCCCTTCCGGCTCCTCCATCCAATTTAATTGCCCCCGCATTTGTCCCATCCTGGGGCCGGCCCGGCTGCTGGAACCCCCGGCAGCGCTGCGGGGACAGCCGCCAGGTGGCAGCGCGGCCTGCGGTGCGGGGACGGCGGGCGGTGGGCGGTGTTGGCACCGGGGCCGTTTGCGGGATGTTGTGAGGTTCCTCCCTCCCTCCCAACTCCTTTCTGCCCCCCCCCGCCCCCGAGCCGCGCTGACCGCGCTGCAGTGCCCGCAGAGATGATGATGCTGGCACCGCGTTGTGCCCCACTCCGGGGTGATGGCGTCAGTGGGTCATACCTCGCACACTGGTTTGAAGGGAGCAGCAGGGAGAACCCGCTGGGCTCCCCCCTCATCCCAGCACCACACGTGCCAGGGGCAGCACCAGGCAGGTGGGTGCCAGGCTGGAGGCTTGGGCACATCCCAGGGCACAGATCCCCACTGCTTTCTTCTCTTGCTGCTGAAAGGAGCCAACCAGGATCAGGGACAGGACCTCAACTCTGACCAGCAGGAAAACTCAGGACAATGGAATGCAGTCTGCCAATCTTTTACCAGTTCAGCTGTGCTTTATGACTCATTATTGCAAAGACTCTTTTAGTAAAGTACCACCCTGGGGTATCTAACCACAAAGAAAAGGTTTTTATTAAATTAAAGGGTTTTTTTTTGTTTGTTTTTTTTTTGTTTGTTTGTTTTTTTAAACATACTATAATAACTACTATGAAGTTCAACTGTCAATCATCCCAGAAAGTTCACGAAGGAGATCATCCTCATCCTTCTCCAGGTCCAAGTCAATTTCTGCTTCCATTTCCCCTCCTGAGATTTCCAAGATGAACTTTTCAGTGTCATCTTCTACAGCCTTGGTGAGCAGGCTGACCTCCGGCAGGGCTGGAGCAGCAGTCTGGGAAGAAGGAAGACAAAGTCAATGATTGCTCAGGAGATCCTTCCTCTGCAGTGCTTCTCCTTCAGCACTGCTGATCCTGAACCCAACAAGGGGCTCCTGAAGGATGTTAACAACCACGGGAAGTCTGCAGAGCACCTCAGGTCTTTTTAACAATGCAGCAATAATGGACAAATTCCTTCACACTACAGAGGAATCACAGGGCTGCAGAGCATTGTGTACACACTGTCATTCATCCAGCATCCTGCACACAGTGACTACTTTGAAAGGAAACCTGCAGAACATTTCAGTTCTCCACACTTTCTGCAGCAGTTGTATCTCAGTATCAGCCTGACGAGGACAGCACTGACACTTCTTCCCCTCCTTACCAAAGCTGCTTTTTTAGCTGGAGGCTCCTCTTCTTCAGTGCTCGTTTAAATCAGCACAGTGCTAGAGCTGTTACATACCACATTCTATTTGAGCAACAGAAAGTCATTCCTGTTCCCCTACACAACATCCACCCACAGTCTGATTTCATTGAACACGAAGCCATCGTGACCTTTTTGTATCCAGTGCTCCCACGTTAACCTCACAAGTTGTACCTGGTGCCAGCAGGGTTACTGCCTCACTGCCAGATACAATCAGATCAATTCTGAGTTTGAGGAGAGCAAAGCTGTCTGGGAAAGCCATTGAAAGTACCAGGATTGTGAAACATGGCTGCAGCTCTTCACCAAAGGCAGGAAGGTAGGAATGCACTCATGATGGTGGCACATGGTGAGCAGTGAGACATGAGAACATGTGAAGAAATTGTGTCACTGTGTCCATCTTCAGAAGGGACTCACCTCTGCGGGTGCAGAGACAGCTTTGGGAGCAGCCCTGCTCCATTCCACAGTCTTTTCCTCTTCTCTTCCAGGTGCTTTAAAACAAGGAAAAAGAAAATCACTTGGTCAACAGCAAGCATAGAAAGAAACCTGAGTGCCAGCGTTTCCTCCATGTGCTTATTTCCTCACATTCAATAACAAAGAACACGAGAGAGGCGACATCTCGCAGTCCATACAGTATCCAAGCTCTTCCCTCCTTCACATGCTGTCTCTTCACAAAGCCTCTCTCACCTGCCCAATGAATAACTCACCCCCCTGACCTTTCTGACAGAGGTTGGCCCCCATGTTAAAAACTCAATCCAGGCTTTACAAACACGTTTACATATTAAAACAAGCAACACGCCAAAGATGAAGATAACCTTGGCGTCAACACACAGAACATGCCACACCAAAAACATGGCAGAAAGAAAGTACAGGAGAAACTGAATTACAAAACCTCACAGCGAATGAATTCTCCAGAATGAAGCAGGCAGACACCACGGATTCAATGGAAAAACACATGGATGGACATCTGGCACTACCTGCCTTTGCATTTGGTAAGAAATAGCCCAGGCAATTCTAAGCAAACTCCATTTGCTTGACAGGGGAAGCACTTCAGCAGAGCAGACAGTGAAACACCTCGTTACCTGCTGGCTTTGCGATCTGCTGCATCCGCAGGGCTTTCTTCTGCTTGATTTCTTCCAAGCTTTTAATATGCATTTCTTCCAATCGCTTGATTTTACGCGGTGGCTCTTCCAGTTTCTCGTTACCAGGCTCAGGTGGAGGGAAAATTCTCTTCTTCTTGCGCTTATCCTTAGATCTCTTCTCAGTAAGAACCTCTTCTACTTTTTGCTTCTCTTCTTCCAGTCGTCTCTTCTTCCAGATCTCCCCTGCTGGCTTGGCACCCTTCTCTGTCATCATCAAGAAAGGAGAAGCGTAAGGATTACAAGAAATTCCAACGAGAGCTCAAGTTTCCAGATTTGTCATAATATTACAGAATATACGTGTTCCCAACAACAACGCTCCTGAGAAAGAATAAGCAGAAAGCCTAGAGAATCTGTGCAGCAAACACCGATGACCATTTACCTCTCCTTGGTGCTCTGTCAACCTCGATCTTCTTCCCCAGCCTTTCTACGAGGCTGCGCTTCAGCGGAAGGCCACTGACATCAGCTACAGAGAGAAAACAACAACATTCCTAAGATAATTCCTTTGGAGAAAGATTTTTACAAGTCAACCACAAACTTTGGTTTCTCCAAGTGTATGTTCTCAAATTCACCTTTCAGCTGCTACACTTGTGTGCCACTTGGAGTCATCACAGACCCACGACACACTTTCCTCCCTCCTGCTTCAGCAGTGCCCTCCCATTTACGTGGAGGCAGCCAAACAGCAGCTCACAAGCAGCCCTTACCTACAGAGGATTTCCGTTTTCCAGGTTTATCAGCAGTATTCGGTTGACTCACAGGCACCTCCCCTAAAACAAAGAAAAACAAAGTGCTTATTTGACAGAAACCAACAGAATTACTGTCTTGTGAGCCCATTTCCCACCCAAAACAAATACAACCAAAAGACACCACTTTGACAGCCCTGACACAAAATAATATTGCAACTGTAATGCACTCAGGGTAAGTCCCAATTGTAATTTCTCCATTCCACTTAGGAGCCACCAAATGGAAGCAAAGGTACTCATCATTACCCTGCTTTGCAGGCAGCATCACAGTGCTGACCAGTGTCCGCACATTCTCCTTCTTAGGCACACGAACAATCTGAGATTTGAGCCGATGAGCAGGAGCTCCTGAAGGTCCTTCTGATCCAAGTGTTTTTATTCCAGCATTCAAACTGTCATCTGGGAACACAGAGCAGTAAATGAGACTGAGGGACAGAGGCACACGCTGAGGACCACAGCTCTGCAAACTGCCTCCTGCTCAGAAGCATGCAGAACAAACCCTGTCAGCTCTCCCCACAGCTAAGAGCACCATGGACCTGATGTCTGTCTGCTGCCCTCCTTTCATCCTTCTGGATATTAAAAGTAGGCTTTATCCCTTACTTTATCCCATCCATATGACATTAGATTCCTCTATCAGCAAATGTGGCTTTCACCACTGGTTGAAAAGATGCACATACAGGCACTTAAACTCCATGCTGTGGCCTCGTCTTGCTCTAATGATGTAAACAAAGGAGTTTACCTTCCTAATCTGAAAGTCACATGAAGTTACAAGGTAGGAACAAGATCATGGAAATAGCTGATTCCATTCAGCAACCCTATGTTCTGTTGTGTTTGTACAATGAATTGCTTTGGAGTTAATTGGCAAGTGCTTCTGATTAATCCTGGAATACCTTGTTTTGTATCAGCATCAGATTTTGTAGTGGAAATTATCTGCAATCCAAGATGGTTTTCTTCAGCTGGTTGCTGGACAGGTGTTTTTGTTTCTTCTCCCTCCTTAGAAAGCTGGTCTGTACAAGCAAAGAGAAAATCAGTCTCTTCAGTTATGCGGTAGGAATTCAATCAGATTATCCACTGCACAAAGATGGCAGGCAAGGCTGAAAACCCACACAGATAAATGCTGAGTCTCCACTTGCCCATCCAAATGGCTTCTCTGTGAACAAGGAAATCCCCCCCTACACAACATTCATCTCCCTGACACCCAGTAAAAGCTTAATTGCAGGAGAACAACCTGCAAGGCAAAGGCCACAGGAGCAGAGAGAAGCTGAGCATGCAAGATAAAACTGAGGTATCAGAAGCGCACAAAGTTCAGCTCTGAACCTATCTATCAGCTCACAAGTGAACGTTACCTGGCGTTCTTTATGACACTATACCCACCTGTGAGTAATAGAGTTAATCTTTCGTCCCTAAAAAAGACAAACTCACTTTGGCTTGGTGGAAAGAAAACCCCATTGAGGTAACGTCCCTTGGTGTGATGGAAGGCACAGTTGGATTTCTGGCAGCCTCCTGGCTGGTTCTCCCAGTAGCAGGAAATCATGCTGCGTTTTTTCTGAAGACAGAAAGGAAGAAGAGCTGATGGTAACGTGGACCTAAGATCTGCAAAGGGAGACTGAGCTCCAGATGGTGCCAGTGAGCAGACTGCCACAAAGCAGCACTCAAACACCACTCTGAAGAGTGCGCAGGCTGGGAGCACCAGGCTCACTGAGCTTTCCTAGCATTCTGTGGGTGAGGACACCAGTTTAGAAGGGGTTAAACTAACACACCTTGCAGAATGCTTGTCTGAATGATGTGGTTCTTTAGTATCTGTTGATAGAACACTGTTGGTATCAACTACAAGAATATTCTGCTATGATATACCAATGCCATTGAGCTCTCTTCCCTCTGCTTCCTCCCCTATTCTTAACCGTAGGAACCATCATCATTTCAAAGCAAATGAACCTAATCTGCAAAAGCACATTCAGCCCACCTAAAGAAATGAGAAGTGGGTTTGGTGATAAACTCTGAGGAGCCAACACTCACAGTGATCTCCATGTGCCTGAACCTGCAGACATTCCTGAAGCAGCGGCCCTCCTTCCACAGCGTGCAGATGGTTTCATTGCCCAAAGCGGCTTCACAGTGCCTGAAGGGACAGTTGTCTCCCTGTAACCCAATGGAAACCAAGAGAGGAAAATGAAATAGTACAGCCTGAGAACTGGCCATGCTTTGAGCTCATTTTTAGCGAGTTGCTCTATTGTACAATGCAATTAGTTATGAAGTTTGCTGAAGACCAGTAATACTTCTACTTATTCTACCCATTCCTCTTAACTTCAGAACTGAAAGAAAGAAAAAATGAAGGAAAAAACCCAAGCAGACCTTTTTACAAGTGGAATAGAAGTAGAAATAGCAATCATTTCCTTTAATCGACATGCTGGACGAGCGCACAGAAGCAGTTCTGGTCTCGGGGATCTCTTTGCAGCTCTTCCTGTGCTGCTCAAAGAGCTGGCTCGTGCTTCCTTGGACTGAAAGTCTTCTACTGTCTTGATCAGTGAAATCTTCTTTTGAAAAGGAACCCTAAGCAAAACACCAAAAAGCAGAAAAGAATGAGGAATGCCCACCCGTCTTCCCAGCTTTGTTCTCTTCATTCAATCAGTCTCTCAGGAGCAGTTGTTTCAAAACATTGCCCTCCTCAACACTGGTCAAACTCTAGTAACATCACCCTGACTCAGCACGGAGTCCCTGGGCTGCACGGCTGCAAGCCCTCCAATGGAGCCCCTCCTTCAACACCACGAGTGACAGCAGTGAGTAACCCCAGCACATTTGTCTGACCGCTGCAGGTCTTCAAGCTCAACCACCTGGACAACCTCAGCAAATACAGTGATCTTCAAAGCTTTGCAGTTCACTTCTCCTGTAGGCCGAACCAACACTGAATCCGTGAATTAATTAATTATAACAGGTTAGGAAGAATTTTCCTCCTCACTTTGCCTATGTCAAATTCTGTAAGTTGGAATTTCTGGTCTTCAAGGATTCTTCACCTTTGAAGAATCCACAAAAACCATCCTCCGTCTTTATTACCTGTACAGCAAAAGCATGCCAGTGCGTATCAATACACAAATCCACACACATGTGCCTGTATACTGTAACTCAGCACTGCATGGAGCTGCAGCACGATCTGCTCAGCCACAACAAGGGTTTGGGTTGGTTCATTTTTTTTTTTCTTTTCTGATGTAAAAATCAAATATTTTGATATTTTAGATTTGTTTTGTTGTTGTATTTTTTAAGGTACCAAATGCAGTAAAACCTGCAACCAGGCCAGACAGAAGATCAAATTCAAGTGATTCAGAACTCTTTCATTAAAGTGCTGCACATTTCTGAGCTAAGCATTTCCGATAGTCAATAAAAGTTGGAACCTTTTACTCACACAGACACTAGTGAATTTTCGAGGAAATTTTTTTTTTTCGGGTTCTCAAGTTAGTTGCTGGATTGACTGCATGACAAAGGGAACAAAAACAGCACTTAAGGACAAAGTTCCCTTCCCTCCTCCAATACTGATAGAAATGCTGCCTTTTTACCTTTAGTACCTTCACAACGGATTGGCAGATTCCTACGTTCCTAAAGACCTCAATGCTGCTCAGCACAGACACCGGGCACCAACTGTCACTGGACTCTGCACCATGGAACACGCACACAGCTCAGCACTTCTGTTTCCTCACAATTGGAAGGGTTCTGGAATTGGGAGCATGAAGCGGACTAGAAATACCTCACATCCCTCTGCTCCTTACAAGCCCTTCCATTTTAAAACCAGATAAGCCCAGACACATCTGTTAGCACAGCAGCCCAAATGCTAACCAGAACACACAGTGTGTAACGCTGAAAGTACCAGTTTAATGCCGCGCCACAAACCCTATATAGTGGTACAGGTGACCACCCCTATCAGATACCCATGACCTCCATGACTCCACTGCTGGTGCATGCAGGCACCACCTGCCCAATACCCAACATCTCCCCCCTCTTTATTATCTGCAGCCCCTGTAAAGGTTCCCCTGCATACTCCCTGTTACCCCAAAGGTGATTTGCACATTTAAGGCTATTCCGCAAATGAATCAATCATTAAACATATGCGAAAAACAATGAAACTGTCATAATAACATACCGAAGAGATGCAGCTGCAGTGACTACAAACCTGAAAGCACACAACAGCAATCTGCCTAATCTGTGACATTCATCTGCCAAACCTCATTTGGTCTCAAACCTCTGGGGTTCACCCCTGCAGGAAACAGGTTAGCCGTAACTCCCGCTCCTCCTTGGCCGATTCAGTTAACTTTCTAAGAGCACCAAGGGTGCCAAGGGTGGGTAGCAGCTTCTGTGCCTCTTCGTCCCCTGCAAAAGCTCACAGAACTCCATGTTGGCTTTCTCTAATGCTGACCAACTCACACAGTGAGAAGCTCCGTCAGCCAGACCTCTCCGCATTATCCACATAATAAGCAGATTGAGGTCCTCATCACACACTCTGTGTCATTTCTTGTCAGCATGTCCTGTCGCATCCCTGGCTCTCCAGCAGGACTGTAATGCTGGGGTGAGCAACACTGGGCACTGTCAGTGTGTTTTTCTTGCAAGCATCTTCCAGGGAAATACGTGCAGGCGTTCCCCACTCTTGGCTGTATCTCTGCAGTGCTGGGTCCTGTGTGAGCAGAGTTCTCTGCCCCAGAAGCCAAGTCACTGTTGTGCAGAGCTCAGCCTCGGGGTGAATGTGCTCCTGAGTTTGTCCCAGTGCAAGGACAACCTTCTCTTTGCCCTTTAGGAGCACCTCTGGTGCTGATGGGTGCTCTGCTCTCAGCAACCACCCAAATAATGTTGTTTCCATCAAATACTGCAGCCACACGGGGTTGGTGTTCACCACGTCGTACATCAAAGTTTGGGACATCCGGGACTCAGCGCGCTGCATCCGCACCCTGATGTATGTAGTGGAAAGAGTGGCTGTGGGGGACTGTGGGCAGCTCTGTCTTTGCAGAAGATGGTGTGAGGAACTCCTGGGGTCCCACAGGCTGGAAACAGAGCCCAGCTGTTTTAGGATCAGTTCCTACAGCTGTAGGAAACAGGGAGGCTTAGGGAGATCTTGGAATGGAATCTGTGGGGACCCTCTGCAGCAAAGGCTCAAAGGAAAGGATCTGGAAGAGCTTTTCAGCACATCCTGGGGGTGGCCAAGAGCACCAGCCAGAAGGGATGGGGATTCTCTTTTTTGCTTCAACTAATATGCCACAGGAAGACGACCACATTAACCCAGCTGTATTTGTTGTTGTTGTTTATCTACAGCGTAAAGCATTTCCCTTGGAAAGTCTCTGCTGCCACTCATCGTACAACAGACTTAAAGCACAGCACTTGGCACCTAGCAGTGCTGTGAAGGGTTGGAAAGGCAGCGCATCATTGTGCTGAGGGCCAAGAGACGGTTCAGACAACAGAAGCATTTGTCCACATTTCTGACATGAAGGCTGTCGCCTCCCGATCCGGCGACAAATCAAGGCTGCTGTGTGAAAGTACCGTGCCTCCGCACACGGGAACGGACGGGACTCACACACAGTGTGTAACACCGAATGTACCAGCTTAATGCCACGCCACAAACCTACCCAATGCCCAACAGGGGGGACCAGTCAATGCTGCTCATCAGCCATCAACCCCGGATGCTGGAGAAGGCAGACCATGTTGTGGTGCTGGAGCATGACACCATGGCTGAGATGGGGACACCCACCGAACTGAGGACCCGCGGTGGATCCTACAGCCGGCTGCTGCAGCACTGAGGACCACAGGGCAGCTGGAGTGGGATGCGATGGGACATGGGGAGCTGTGGCTGTCTCCGCTCCCCGCTGCAGGATGGGAAGAGTGGGATGCTCTGGGATTTGTATGGAATAAAGTGGAGATGTTTTGTAGAGGAGCAGGTTGGGATGTGGGGTGTGGGCAGCTCAGCCTCAGTGCATGGTTGGTTATGGAAGCTGGGTGTCTGCCCTCAGAATGTGGCTGTGGCAGCACTGTGGGTTATGGGGGGGAAGCACAGCTCAGCCCAATACTGGATGAACTTTCCAGTCACGTCTTCATGCCAAAGCGTTGCAGACAGCACAGGGAGTGCAAAGGGGAGGAGGAGAGCAGCAGTGTGAAATGGAGCAATGGGCAAAGAGTGTGGGGTGGGGGGAGGAGGGATGAGGAGAGGTCCCCTCATCCACCCCAACCCTGAGCACGGCACAGAGCAGAATGCAGGCAGGCTGAGCACAGAACAGCCCAACACTTTATTTCACAAGAAGCAGCACAGGAAAAGCATAACAGCATAGGAAGCAGAGGGAGATGTGAGAGGTAGAGGGGATGGGGCTGTGTTCATCACCGACCCCAAATGCTTGTGTGGCCAGTTGGCCCCTTGCAGGCTGAAGCACAGCACTCAGACGGTTTGGTTACTTCCTGTGTGAAGAAGAAGAGATGGTGTCCCATAGGGCCACGTTCACATCCCAACCCTCAGCTCCCTGCAGAGTCCCAGCCCAGCCCTGGTGCAGCACCACAAGGAGCACAAGGAGCACAGGGAACCCTTCCAACCCCCAGCCCCACACCGCAGCTGTGCTCGAGTTGCTGGTTCCACCTTCCTGGCCTGTAAGGTAAGAAGAGCCATTGTCTCAGCCCAGTTTGTAGGAGGGAGGCAAGGTTCTTTGATATACGTATACCTGGTGCGGGATTAAGAAACAACGGTTCAAACATTTGTCCGACCAGTTTATTACAAGACTTTATCAGGGAGATGGGGAAGGGGAGGACAGACGCTATTATGGTGTAGGGTGATGGGGAAGGGAATGCAGTAAAAATATGAAATAGAAGCAAGGAGTCTCTGTAGGAAGCAAGAGGGAGATATTCACCACCATGGATCCATCGAGGTTTGTAGTTCAGTCATTGGTCTTCAGTCGTGGTGGGTCGTCAGGCGTTGTTCTGTTAATGGTGACCACGATGACAATTTCCAATGGTAGCACCAACTTATTTATATGTCCAAAGTGGGCAAGTCAGCTCTCTTTGGAGTGACAGCTCGAATCCAAAGTAGTTGAGTCAGCACTCCTTGGAATGGAAGCTTCTGGCTCTGGGATCTTAGCAGAAATTCCTTTGTTCCCATCTTCTGAGCCTTGCCAGCAGATAAGAGGGAGCAGGGATACCCATCCACATCCTGTTTTTCACAGGGCACGATGGCTTCATTACCCAGTTTTCCCACACCAAGCTGGAGCTATTTAGTCCCGGGCCAGATCTTCCACTCATAAACAGTCCTGAGCACTCTTCTGGAGGCAAACAGCTCTGAAGGAAGGTGCTTTCAAATATTCAAATACCCAAAAAGTGATATTGATTGTCACACGGTAGCACCCATTACTTGCCACTTCAATAAATCATTGAGAGTCTTCTCACAAGAAACACCTCAGGAAGCAAGCTTGGAGCCAGAAAACAAGGAAGGACTCTCACAGCCATGAGCCCCAGCCCTGTTCATGCTGTGGGGCATGGAGCAGCTTTGAGCACCAGGAAGGGGAACCCTGGGAGAAATCGGGGACCTCAATGCTGCCCTGGCACTGGGCAGAGGTGGGGGACAGCGCTGCCCTCATCACTCACTGGGTGCCGTGTTGTAGCCTTTCTCCTTCTTCCCTGCAGACAGAGAGATGCATCAGCACAGGTTCACATCACAGCCAGGCTGAGGGCTCCTGAGGGAGCCTCAAATCCCCCCACAGCCCCCACTGTCCTCCTACACCCCTCCACTTTTACCTGCATGGCGTCTGTAGATGATGAATCCATGGCCAGCCATGATGGCAATGGCCACAATGGCGACAACCACCCCCACCACGTTGGGCACCAGGCTGGACTGTGACCGCTCTGGGGGAAGGCAGAGCTGTCAGCAGGGGAAGGGGCAGCCCAGAGCCCCCCAGCCCCACATCCCCTCACTCACCCTATGAGTAGAGGCTGGGTTGGGGCAGGCTGGCGTGCTCCACGCAGCACTGGTACTTGTCCCCGTCCCCAGGCACCGTGTCGATGGTGACCAAGGTGTGGTAGGTGCCGTAGCTGTTGGGCACGATGCCCCCCGAGTGGGTGTCCTGGCCCAGCACCATGCTGTCCTTCATCCAACTGACGGCGATAGGCTGTGGGTAGAAGCCGTGAGCGTGGCAGGACAAGGTCAGGATCCCGTCGGCCTTCTTCCCCCACACTCACACTTCGGGTTGCTCTGAAGGTGGGCGGCAGTGAGGGCCGGGCTGAGCTCCCCACGCTGAGCCCCCGCCCCACCTGCAGTCTCACACCGCAGGCCCCCCCTCACCTGTCCTCCCCAGCTCTGCCTTCCCGTTCTCTACATGTCTTTGCAGCCACTGCACACAGGTTTGCTCCAGGTAATGTTTCCGTCTCTCAGCATAACCAGGTTCCTCCCACGCTCTCTTGGTAGGAACTGCCTCTGGAACCGCTGCAGTAAACATCATCGTGTCTTTGTCGAAGGCAATGAAGTCTCTCCCATCATAGCCATACTGATGATAGCCCCGGGTGGTGCCGTCCTCGAGGATGTCACAGCCCAACATCCGCTGCCATGTGTGAGACCCTGAAACACAGCCAGGCAGGGGTTGATGGGCCCCTCCAGCTCCAGGGGACCCACTGTACTGGGGATGGGGTTGGGGTCCCCCAGGGTCGAGCTCGGTGGGGCTGTGACGGGCAGCCCCGGGACGGTGCCGCCGGGCAGGACCAGCCCTGGGGGGTGCGGGCGGCAATGCACCATGGAGCCCCATCCCACAGCATGGAGCCGTGGTGCCAGCTGTGCTCACCGCCGCTCTGCTTGTGGCGCCGTGCCGCATTGACCAGGCTCACGCGGCTATTCTGCTCATTGCTCAGTGCTCTCTGGGTGTTCCTGTCCCAGTACTCGGGATCCACAGCTCCAGGTGCCTTCATCCACTCGGTGCAGGGCACGTAGCTCTGACCAGAGCTGTTGTAGTGCACGAAGATTTCGCCATCCACGTACCCCACTTCAAAGAACCAGGGCTGCTCGGGGCCGGAATCCGTCATCCCTATTTCCAAGTACCGCATGGAGTGGAGCTCTGCGGGGTCGGAGCGCGGCGACCCCCCCTTTTTTATTAATTAGCAAGCTACTGCCTATAGAATAACAACACTACTTATATTAATAACATAACCATTATAACTCAATCAAGGCCTCGATTGACAATACTCTAGAAGTGAAAAAAGAGACAAGTCAAACACAGCATAACAACATTACTGTTAAACCTACTAAAAAGAACAAACGCGTTTGCTCTGCAACCTAAGTTTCTGCAACCTGGAAATAAATCCATGAGGGTCCCATTGTGTTCACATGTCACTAGTTAGGAAAAGTCTTCAACTTTCATATACTCTGATATATTGATTTTTAATGGCCACTAACTATTGTGCAACAAATGCTTTTAGGATGCTCATAACCATGCCTTTGAGCTAATAATTGATAATTGAACTTTATGAAGTTGCATGTCAGATAGAACCAGTTTTAGAGGACAAATGTGCTGGAGTATCACTAGGGGCATTATTACTTATTGACCCTTGAGAAACAGCAAACCGTGTTGGTGGTGGTTGCGACAGGCGGTGCCAGCAGGGCCTTCCCTGCTTCAAAGTGCACCTTTCCTCTCTCACCCATCACAGATTCTCTCCTGCATTCAGGGTCCGAAGGATTTCTTCCAGTTGTACACCATATCCGCATGGCCAGTGCGTGATACAGAGCCCAAGTGGAACAGCTGCCTGGAAAACAGAATAAACTATCAAATTTAGTTCTATTAGTATGCACTTTTGTCTCAAGTGATGCATGGTCATATTTTTAAAATCCCAATTAGTTGGGTGTAAGAGACGTATCCATTCTACGATACAGGGTCATCCCTTTGCCTGGGATTCCTTTCCAGGTTTTGTCTTTGCAAATTAAGAAAAGCTAATTAATAGGCTAATAACATCATGAGTGAGCAGTACTAACATACTAAAAGAGCTATTCCCATAGATTACAGCACTGATTACATCAAATCCTTTCTTTAACACACATTTGATCTATGGATAATGCCTAAAATTCTAATTCTTGAGACTGCATTGGTAACACTGAAAATCACACACTATGTCAAACCATTACTAATATTATTTATAACACCGCAAGTTACAAAGCAATTCCACTAGGAAAGAAACACACAAACACAGTTACTATAAAGGCTGGATGCTATTTTCTGCCTTGAGATGAGACCAACAACGTATTCTGGTGGTGTTAGTAACAACCGCACAAGATTAGAAGTGTCTAGTGTCATATGAGTATCCTCAGTGAAAATCCATTGAATGATTTGCTTAGAAGCTTCAGATCGTTTCCCATAGTCAGTCACAGTCTTACCAGCCTGCTGTAACAATTTCCAATGATGCACTTCCCACCGAGCAGCTCCCTGCTGATCGTCTATCAGCGGGCAAGCGAGCTGAAACACAGCTTGACACGGTCCCTCCAATATCATGTCTCTAATGACTCCAGACCAACGCAAAGGTGGAGGATCGCTACGTGTGGGGGGGAATCGCATAGACAGGGGCTGTAAAGACATCGGTGAAACGCTCGAAGAGACTGATGCCTCCTTCGTACGCAGTTCTAAGTCCTGCAGCTCCTCAGTTAATGTTTTATTATGTTCCTCCAACGCTTTCTCATTCCCACCATTATCCGAGTCGCTTTCACTCTCAGGAGCTTCTTGCTGCTCTGCACACCCCTCAGCCCCCCCCCACCGCACCTTCCTCACCAGCCAAAACCGGATCTGCCAGAGACGTTGAAGAGGTCGAGGACGGGGGATTATTCGGGGCTTCTGTGGCAGCCCTGACTTGTGAGGCTGATGAGCAAACAGAGTACGAACCTCCTGGTAACAGGGAGTCAAGCTCTGACCTTGACTGAGCACTAGGTCCGGATAGAGCTTGTACCACAGCAGCAGCAATCTGCCGCTCGGCTTGCATATTCTTCAGTGTATATATTTTGTATTCCTTATTTTTGGAGATAACAAAGTCCTACATATGGTCGACTATTTCTCGACATTCGGCTACAGTGAACATCAGTGCCACCTCCTGAAGGTGTCCATTCATATGAGCCCATTTTACCAGCTCGGATATGCATTTAGGAGATACCTGCTCCCCTGTCTTAGAGAGAATACATTTGAGCAGTTCCTCCACAGCTTCCCACAACATCGTGGATGGCAGAGAACGGGATGGTACCCCGATGAGAGGTGAGTGCCATCCCCCCCCCCCCCACAGTTCTTTATTGCCCCCACCTCATTATTTGTGGTTCCTATCCCTTTATTTTGTTCTCTCCCCCATATTTGTGCCCTCACTCTGTGTTTATTTTGCTCACCCCCCCTCCGCCCCCGCAATTTTTTCAAACCAGCTTCGTCTGCACCAGCAAGCACCTGCGGGACCCTGAAGCTGGTGGGGGACGTGGGGACCCCCCCTGAGAGGGGAGAGCGCGACAGCCGCTTGGACTGGGAGCAGGAGCCGGAGCCTGAGGAGCGGGGGAGGCGAGAGCAGGATGGGCAGAGGGGCAGGGGGCGTGGGCAAAGCTGTGGGTGAGTCAGTGATGTATGGGTGCATCTGTTGTGGGGTGGTGCTGAATGGGGTGGAAGCTGTGCTGACCTCACCCCCACACAGCTGTGCCTTTGTCACCTACAAGAAGATGGAATCAGCTGACCAGGCTCTGGGGATCCCTAGGTGAGCTGGGGGGCACTGGGGGGGCACAGGGACGGTGTGGGGGTGCCAGCAGTGCTGAGTCCCTGCCCCCATCCTGTGCCCCAACAGCCGTAAAGAACAGTGCCAAGGGCTCACACCGCGACAAGCGGGCGCAGGTGGTGTACAATGAGGACCTCTTCGGGGGGCAATAAAGGTTTAGTGCACACAGCAATGGTGTGGCAGGGTGACAATGGGACAGCGGGAGAACGGGGATGGGGGAACTGTGGGACACGGGGAGCTGCAATGGGGGAGGCTGAGTGGTGACCAGCTGCACACACACCTGTAACTGAACTGCCAGCCTCACCTGGCTGTGGTGCTGAGCATGCTGGGCTGCCTGGCCCTGCTCTCAGCAGCACTGTGTCCTCCCTCCCAGCCCCCACAATTCCACTGATACAGTTATGTCTGTTAGAGAGATTCACACTGCATGGAATGTGCCACGGCCAATAGCAACTGAAGGCTTCAGAGCCAAATAAGTGTGAGGAGGCCGTGCTGGAGCTCATCTCTTCCATGGAGCTCATAACAGCAGCACAGCAGTAACCCTGGTGGCAGCAGCACCAGGATGTTGCTGGAGCAGCACTCCTGGCTCCCCTCCTGCTCCCTCCAAGAGCTGCAGGCAGACGTACAGCACTGCTGTCCTGTGCCAGGTTTATTTAAAAACACAGCTGAGAGCCGCCGGCACAAACAGAGGAGCCTGACTACGTTCATACAATATCTTAAATAGAAGGCAAATACAAAAGGAAAAGATAAAATATTTACAGTAACAGTGGCAGACACGACATGGGCACAGTCCCACCCAGAGTCAGCAGAAAACCACTCAATACCCTGCTGAAGCACAGAGTCACCACGGCGTCCTCCAGCAGGGCCAGGGCTGCACTGTGCCCACAGCAGGGCTGGGATGGCTGCACTCTGAACTGATACAAGCGAAGCGCACACGTGTTGGCTTCCAGAAATCATCAGCACAGCATCAAGCTCTGCCAGCAAACAGCACTGGAAATCCAGCAAAAGGGAAAGGAGGGAATAACACAGCAGTGGCGTGCAGCTCCCGCTTCTCACACTGCTGCTGCATCACTGCTGATAACTGGAAGGCAGGGAGCACCCCCCGCCTTGGTGGCACATTTGGTCCAAAACAAAAGAATAATTCTGCTCCCTCCCACCCCCACATTGTCATTAAGTTGCCTTAAAGGATTCAAGTCATAAACAAAAGCATACACCAAAAATACTCAAGAGCTGGCAGAACTCCAGGCTAGACATGGGGACTGCCCGAGAAATGGGAGCACCGAAGAAGCTTCCAGCTGCACCCAACGCTGAGCATGGCCAAGGGAGGAGGAAGGAAGGAGCTTGAGGTTGAAGCCTTCAGAGCGTCACTGAATCAGGAGATCAATTGCCAGGCACTGCAGCACACAGATGGACGTCCTTCTGGGCTGTCACAGAACTGCTTTGTCCTCTTGCTGCTGAAAGGAGCCAACCAGGATCAGGGAATGGATGCACAGGGCCTCAACTCTGACCAGCAGGAAAACTCAGGACAATGGAATGCAGTCTGCCAATCTTTTACCAGTTCAGCTGTGCTTTAAGACTCATTATTGTGAAGCCTCCTTTAGTAAAGTATCACCCTGGGGTATCCAACCAAAAAGAAAAGGTTTTTATTAAATTAAAGGATTTTTTTTTGTTGTTGTTGTTTTGTTGTTTTTTTGGTTTTTTGTTTGTTTGTGTTTTTTGTTTTTTTTTTTAACATACTATAATAACTACTACGCAG
The DNA here is from genome assembly GCF_054131305.1 of Coturnix japonica. Lineage (NCBI taxonomy): Eukaryota > Metazoa > Chordata > Aves > Galliformes > Phasianidae > Coturnix > Coturnix japonica. Next base: position 4,793,039 of record NC_140686.1, read on the forward strand.
TTCAACAGTCAGTCATCTCAGAAAGTTCACGAAGGAAATCATCCTCATCCTTCTCCAGGTCCAAGTCAATTTCTGCTTCCATTTCCCCTCCTGAGATTTCCGAGATGAACTTTTCAGTGTCATCTTCTACAGCCTTGGTGAGCAGGCTGACCTCCGGCAGGGCTGGAGCAGCAGTCTGGGAAGAAGGAAGACAAAGTCAATGATTGCTCAGGAGATCCTTCCTCTGCAGCGCTTCTCCTTCAGCACTGCTGAGCCTTAACCCAACACGCGGGCTAAGGGGCTCCTGAAGGATGTTAACAACCACGTGAAGTCTGCAGAGCACCTCAGGTCTTTTTAACAATGCAGCATTAATGGACAAATTCCTTCACACTACAGAGGAATCACAGGGCTGCAGAGCATTGTGCACACACTGCCATTCATCCAGCATCCTGCACACAGTGACTACTTTGAAAGGAAACCTGCAGAACATTTCAGTTCTCCACACTTTCTGCAGCAGTTGTATCTCAGTATCAGCCTGACGAGGACAGCACTGACACTTCTTCCCCTCCTTACCAAAGCTGCTTTTTTAGCTGGAGGCTCCTCTTCTTCAGTGCTCGTTTAAATCAGCACAGTGCTAGAGCTGTTACATACCACATTCTATCTGAGCAACAGAAAGTCATTCCTGTTCCCCTACACAACATCCACCCACAGTCTGATTTCATTGAACATGAAGCCATCGTGACCTTTTTGTATCCAGTGCTCCCACGTTAACCTCACAAGTTGTACCTGGTGCCAGCAGGGTTACTGCCTCACTGCCAGATACAATCAGATCAATTCTGAGTTTGAGGAGTGCAAAGCTGTCTGGGAAAGCCATTGAAAGTATCAGGATTGTGAAACATGGCTGCAGCTCTTCACCAAAGGCAGGAAGGTAGGAATGCACTCATGATGGTGGCACATGGTGAGCAGTGAGACATGAGAACATGTGAAGAAATTGTGTCACTGTGTCCATCTTCAGAAGGGACTCACCTCTGCGGGTGCAGAGACAGCTTTGGGAGCAGCCCTGCTCCATTCCACAGTCTTTTCCTCTTCTCTTCCAGGTGCTTTAAAACAAGGAAAAAGAAAATCACTTGGTCAACAGCAAGCATAGAAAGAAACCTGAGTGCCAGCGTTTCCTCCATGTGCTTATTTCCTCACATTCAATAACAAAGAACACGAGAGAGGCGACATCTCGCAGTCCATACAGTATCCAAGCTCTTCCCTCCTTCACATGCTGTCTCTTCACAAAGCCTCTCTCACCTGCCCAATGAATAACTCACCCCCCTGACCTTTCTGACAGAGGTTGGCCCCCATGTTAAAAACTCAATCCACGCTTTACAAACACATTTACATATTAAAACAAGCAACACGCCAAAGATGAAGATAACCTTGGTGTCAACACACAGAACATGCCACACCAAAAACATGGCAGAAAGAAAGTACAGGAGAAACTGAATTACAAAACCTCACAGCGAATGAATTCTCCAGAATGAAGCAGGCAGACACCACGGATTCAATGGAAAAACACATGGATGGACATCCTGGCACTTCCTGCCTTTGCATTTGGTAAGAAACAGCCCAGGCAATTCTAAGCAAACTCCATTTGCTTGACAGGGGAAGCACTTCAGCAGAGCAGACAGTGAAACACCTCGTTACCTGCTGGCTTTGCGATCTGCTGCATCCGCAGGGCTTTCTCCTGCTTGATTTCTTCTAAGCTTTTAATATGCATTTCTTCCAATTGCTTGATTTTACGCGGTGGCTCTTCCAGTTTCACGTTACCAGGCTCAGGTGGAGGGAAAATTCTCTTCTTCTTGCGCTTATCCTTAGATCTCTTCTCAGTAAGAACCTCTTCTACTTTTTGCTTCTCTTCTTCCAGTCGTCTCTTCTTCCAGATCTCCCCTGCTGGCTTGGCACCCTTCTCTGTCATCATCAAGAAAGGAGAAGCATAAGGATTACAAGAAATTACAACGAGAGCTCAAGTTTCCAGATTTGTCATAATATTACAGAATATACGTGTTCCCAACAACAACGCTCCTGAGAAAGAATAAGCAGAAAGCCTAGAGAATCTGTGCAGCAAACACCGATGACCATTTACCTCTCCTTGGTGCTCTGTCAACCTCGATCTTCTTCTCCAGCCTTTCTATGAGGCTGCGCTTCAGTGGAAGTCCACTGACATCAGCTACAGAGAGAAAACAACAACATTCCTAAGATAATTCCTTTGGAGAAAGATTTTTACAAGTCAACCACAAACTTTGGTTTCTCCAAGTGTATGTTCTCAAATTCACCTTTCAGCTGCTACACTTGTGTGCCACTTGGAGTCATCACAGACCCACGACACACTTTCCTCCCTCCTGCTTCAGCAGTGCCCTCCCATTTACGTGGAGGCAGCCAAACAGCAGCTCACAAGTAGCCCTTACCTACAGAGGATTTCCGTTTTCCAGGTTTATCAGCAGTATTCGGTTGACTCACAGGCACCTCCCCTAAAACAAAGAAAAACAAAGTGCTTATTTGACAGAAACCAACAGAATTACTGTCTTGTGAGCCCATTTCCCACCCAAAACAAATACAACCAAAAGACACCACTTTGACAGCCCTGACACAAAATAATATTGCAACTGTAATGCACTCAGGGTAAGTCCCAATTGTAATTTCTCCATTCCACTTAGGAGCCACCAAATGGAAGCAAAGGTACTCATCATTACCCTGCTTTGCAGGCAGCATCACAGTGCTGACCAGTGTCCGCACATTCTCCTTCTTAGGCACACGAACAATCTGAGATTTGAGCCGATGAGCAGGAGCTCCTGAAGGTCCTTCTGATCCAAGTGTTTTTATTCCAGCATTCAAACTGTCATCTGGGAACACAGAGCAGTAAATGAGACCGAGGGACAGAGGCACACGCTGAGGACCACAGCTCTGCAAACTGCCTCCTGCTCAGAAGCATGCAGAACAAACCCTGTCAGCTCTCCCCACAGCTAAGAGCACCATGGACCTGATGTCTGTCTGCTGCCCTCCTTTCATCCTTCTGGATATTAAAAGTAGGCTTTATCCCTTACTTTATCCCATCCATATGACATTAGATTCCTCTATCAGCAAATGTGGCTTTCACCACTGGTTGAAAAGATGCACATACAGGCACTTAAACTCCATGCTGTGGCCTCGTCTTGCTCTAATGATGTAAACAAAGGAGTTTACCTTCCTAATCTGAAAGGCACATGAAGTTACAAGGTAGGAACAAGATCATGGAAATAGCTGATTCCATTCAGCAACCCTATGTTCTGTTGTGTTTGTACAATGAATTGCTTTGGAGTTAATTGGCAAGTGCTTCTGATTAATCCTGGAATACCTTGTTTTGTATCAGCATCAGATTTTGTAGTGGAAATTATCTGCAATCCAAGATGGTTTTCTTCAGCTGGTTGCTGGACAGGTGTTTTTGTTTCTTCTCCCTCCTTAGAAAGCTGGTCTGTACAAGCAAAGAGAAAATCAGTCTCTTCAGTTATGCGGTAGGAATTCAATCAGATTATCCACTGCACAAAGATGGCAGGCAAGGCTGAAAACCCACACAGATAAATGCTGAGTCTCCACTTGCCCATCCAAATGGCTTCTCTGTGAACAAGGAAATCCCCCCCTACACAACATTCATCTCCCTGACACCCAGTAAAAGCTTAAATGCAGGAGAACAACCTGCAAGGCAAAGGCCACAGGAGCAGAGAGAAGCTGAGCATGCAAGATAAAACTGAGGTATCAGAAGCACACAAAGTTCAGCTCTGAACCTATCTATCAGCTCACAAGTGAACGTTACCTGGCGTTCTTTATGACACTATACCCACCTGTGAGTAATAGAGTTAATCTTTCGTACCTAAAAAAGACAAACTCACTTTGGCTTGGTGGAAAGAAAACCCCATTGAGGTAACGTCCCTTGGTGTGATGGAAGGCACAGTTGGATTTCTGGCAGCCTGCTGGCTGGTTCTCCCAGTAGCAGGAAATCATGCTGCGTTTTTTCTGAAGACAGAAAGGAAGAAGAGCTGATGGTAACGTGGACCTAAGATCTGCAAAGGGAGACTGAGCTCCAGATGGTGCCAGTGAGCAGACTGCCACAAAGCAGCACTCAAACACCACTCTGAAGCGTGCGCAGGCTGGGAGCACCAGGCTCACTGAGCTTTCCTAGCATTCTGTGGGTGAGGACACCAGTTTAGAAGGGGTTAAACTAACACACCTTGCAGAATGCTTGTCTGATTGATGTGGTTCTTTAGTATCTGTTGATAGAACACTGTTGGTATCAACTACAAGAATATTCTGCTATGATATACCAATGCCATTGAGCTCTCTTCCCTCTGCTTCCTCCCCTATTCTTAACCGTAGGAACCATCATCATTTCAAAGCAAATGAACCTAATCTGCAAAAGCACATTCAGCCCACCTAAAGAAATGAGAAGTGGGTTTGGTGATAAACTCTGAGGAGCCAACACTCACACTGATCTCCATGTGCCTGAACCTGCAGACATTCCTGAAGCAGCGGCCCTCCTTCCACAGCGTGCAGATGGTTTCATTGCCCAAAGCGGCTTCACAGTGCCTGAAGGGACAGTTGTCTCCCTGTAACCCAATGGAAACCAAGAGAGGAAAATGAAATAGTACAGCCTGAGAACTGGCCATGCTTTGAGCTCATTTTTAGCGAGTTGCTCTATTGTACAATGCAATTAGTTATGAAGTTTGCTGAAGACCAGTAATACTTCTACTTATTCTACCCATTCCTCTTAACTTCAGAACTGAAAGAAAGAAAAAATGAAGGAAAAAACCCAAGCAGACCTTTTTACAAGTGGAATAGAAGTAGAAATAGCAATCATTTCCTTTAATCGACATGCTGGACGAGCGCACAGAAGCAGTTCTGGTCTCGGGGATCTCTGTGCAGCTCTTCCTGTGCTGCTCAAAGAGCTGGCTCGTGCTTCCTTGGACTGAAAGTCTTCTACTGTCTTGATCAGTGAAATCTTCTTTTGAAAAGGAACCCTAAGCAAAACACCAAAAAGCAGAAAAGAATGAGGAATGCCCACCCGTCTTCCCAGCTTTGTTCTCTTCATTCAATCAGTCTCTCAGGAGCAGTTGTTTCAAAACATTGCCCTCCTCAACACTGGTCAAACTCTAGTAACATCACCCTGACTCAGCACGGAGTCCCTGGGCTGCACGGCTGCAAGCCCTCCAATGGAGCCCCTCCTTCAACACCACGAGTGACAGCAGTGAGTAACCCCAGCACATTTGTCTGACCGCTGCAGGTCTTCAAGCTCAACCACCTGGACAACCTCAGCAAATACAGTGATCTTCAAAGCTTTGCAGTTCACTTCTCCTGTAGGCCGAACCAACACTGAATCCGTGAATTAATTAATTATAACAGGTTAGGAAGAATTTTCCTCCTCACTTTGCCTATGTCAAATTCTGTAAGTTGGAATTTCTGGTCTTCAAGGATTCTTCACCTTTGAAGAATCCACAAAAACCATCCTCCGTCTTTATTACCTGTACAGCAAAAGCATGCCAGTGCGTATCAATACACAAATCCACACACATGTGCCTGTATACTGTAACTCAGCACTGCATGGAGCTGCAGCACGATCTGCTCAGCCACAACAAGGGTTTGGGTTGGTTCATTTTTTTTTTTCTTTTCTGATGTAAAAATCAAATATTTTGATATTTTAGATTTGTTTTGTTGTTGTATTTTTTAAGGTACCAAATGCAGTAAAACCTGCAACCAGGCCAGACAGAAGATCAAATTCAAGTGATTCAGAACTCTTTCATTAAAGTGCTGCACATTTCTGAGCTAAGCATTTCCGATAGTCAATAAAAGTTGGAACCTTTTACTCACACAGACACTAGTGAATTTTCGAGGAATTTTTTTTTTTTTTTTTTTCTTTTTTTCCCAGGGAATTTCCCCAAATCTAAACTAAAGAGAGGAGAAGTCGGGTTCTCAAGTTAGTTGCTGGATTGACTGCATGACAAAGGGAACAAAAACAGCACTTAAGGACAAAGTTCCCTTCCCTCCTCCAATACTGATAGAAATGCTGCCTTTTACCTTTAGTACCTTCACATCAGATTCCTCTCTGGCAGATTCCTATGCTTCTAACAACCTCGGTGCTGCCCCGCACAGACGCCGGGCACCAACTGTCACTGGACTCCGCACCCTGGAACACGCACACAGCTCAGCACTTCTGTTTCCTCACAATTGGAAGGGTTCTGGAATCGGGAGCATGAAGCGGACTAGAAATACCTCACATCCCTCTGCTCCTTACGAGCCCATCCATTTTAAAACAAGATAAGCCCAGACACATCTGTTAGCACAGCAGCCCAAATGCTAACCAGAACACACAGTGTGTAACGCTGAAAGTACCAGTTTAATGCCATGCCACAAACCCTATATAGTGGTACAGGTGACCACCCCTATCAGATACCCATGACCTCCATGACTCCACTGCTGGTGCATGCAGGCACCACCTGCCCAATACCCAACATCTCCCCCCTCTTTATTATCTGCAGCCCCTGTAAAGGTTCCCCTGCATACTCCCTGTTACCCCAAAGGTGATTTGCACATTTAAGGCTATTCCGCAAATGAATCAATCATTAAACATATGCGAAAAACAATGAAACTGTCATAATAACATACCAAAGAGATGCAGCTGCAGTGACTACAAACCTGAAAGCACACAACAGCAATCTGCCTAAAAATTGTGAAATGCTGTATGGCAACACTTAGTCAACTTGTAGAGAACGGTGCATTCAAGTTCAAGATAACAGCACAGTACACAATGGAGTTACAACTTCTCCAAGTTCAATGTAACACTATTGTACAGAATCTTCGTGGCAATCCAGTTCTGTCCAGTGTGCATTATAATGTCACACTCCATAACCAAATAAGAAGACAAAAACATATTGGCTGTGCAGAATCGTTCTGAATGTCCACCACTGGGGGACTATCCAGGAACAAGGTCTCCCCCTCTCACGAACTATCAGTCCGGCATGAAGGCTGGATTCCCAGTTCGGACCTTCAGGCACATTGGGAGCAACGCTGTCTCATGTGCCGTTACCAGCAGCCGCTGCCCAGTGCTGACGTCAAATCACTGGCTGCACTGGAGACATTAACCAAGGAGTTGTTGACCAAAACTGGTGCTGAGATGTTCGGATCCTCACGGTGCACAGGATGGCTCGTCATTTGGTGCCGGCTTAACCCAACGTGCCGGCAGCCAGCAGGGCCCACTTGGGGTCCCGACACAGACGTGTTTCCTGCCCTTGACAAGGAGTGGCATAGGGTCTGGGAGCCATGGCCCTCCGTCGGGTCTGATCAGGACCTGACCTATTGGTGTCCATTCGGTCAGCTGATGGTCTCCCATCCGATTCTCTTACGCAGGAGGAGAGCGTGTGGGCACAGCTCAGGCCCCTCCAGCCCTCCCCCCTCTTTAAGCGCACAAAGACGCCCCTTCAAGGTCTGATGTGCACACTCCATAATAGCCTGGCAGGTGCTGCTGCCGGGAATGCTTAATGCCCCAAGCTGTGCACCAGCGTCCAAAACATGCATTTCTATATGCTGGATCATTGTCAGTCTTTAACTCATGAGGTGCACCCATGACAGCGATGGCATTTTATGTAATGCATGGCGGTCTGTCCAGATTGTGCCACAGCCCAGAGAAAACCACTGCATGTGTCAGTTGTGACATGCAAGTGACGGAAACACCCAAACTCTGGGAAGTCTGTGACATTCATCTGCCAAACCTCATTTGGTCTCAAACCTCTGGGGTTCACCCCTGCAGGAAACAGGTTAGCCGTAACTCCCGCTCCTCCTTGGCCGATTCAGTTAACTTTCTAAGAGCACCAAGGGTGGGTAGCAGCTTCTGTGCCTCTTCGTCCCCTGCAAAAGCTCACAGAACTCCATGCTGGCTTTCTCTAATGCTGACCAACTCACACAGTGAGAAGCTCCGTCAGCCAGACCTCTCTGCATTATCCACATAATAAGCAGATTGAGGTCCTCATCACACACTCTGTGTCATTTCTTGTCAGCATGTCCTGTCCCATCCCTGGCTCTCCAGCAGGACTGTAATGCTGGGGTGAGCAACACTGGGCACTGTCAGTGTGTTTTTCTTGCAAGCATCTTCCAGGGAAATACGTGCAGGCGTTCCCCACTCTTGGCTGTATCTCTGCAGTGCTGGGTCCTGTGTGAGCAGAGCTCTCTGCCCCAGAAGCCAAGTCACTGCTGTGCAGAGCTCAGCCTCGGGGTGAATGTGCTCCTGAGTTTGTCCCAGTGCAAGGACAACCTTCTCTTTGCCCTTTAGGAGCACCTCTGGTGCTGATGGGTGCTCTGCTCTCAGCAACCACCCAAATAATGTTGTTTCCATCAAATACTGCAGCCACACGGGGCTGGTGTTCACCACGTCGTACATCAAAGTTTGGGACATCCGGGACTCAGCGCGCTGCATCCGCACCCTGATGTATGTAGTGGAAAGAGTGGCTGTGGGGGACTGTGGGCAGCTCTGTCTTTGCAGAAGATGGTGTGAGGAACTCCTGGGGTCCCACAGGCTGGAAACAGAGCCCAGCTGTTTTAGGATCAGTTCCTACAGCTGTAGGAAACAGGGAGGCTTAGGGAGATCTTGGAATGGAATCTGTGGGGACCCTCTGCAGCAAAGGCTCAAAGGAAAGGATCTGGAAGAGCTTTTCAGCACATCCTGGGGGTGGCCAAGAGCACCAGCCAGAAGGGATGGGGATTCTCTTTTTTGCTTCAACTAATATGCCACAGGAAGACGACCACATTAACCCAGCTGTATTTGTTGTTGTTGTTTATCTACAGCGTAAAGCATTTCCCTTGGAAAGTCTCTGCTGCCACTCATCGTACAACAGACTTAAAGCACAGCACTTGGCACCTAGCAGTGCTGTGAAGGGTTGGAAAGGCAGCGCATCATTGTGCTGAGGGCCAAGAGACGATTCAGACAACAGAAGCATTTGTCCACATTTCTGACATGAAGGCTGTCGCCTCCCAATCCGGCGACAAATCAAGGCTGCTGTGTGAAAGTACCGTGCCTCCGCACACGGGAACGGACGGGACTCACACACAGTGTGTAACACCGAATGTACCAGCTTAATGCCACGCCACAAACCTACCCAATGCCCAACAGGGGGGACCAGTCAATGCTGCTCATCAGCCATCAACCCCGGATGCTGGAGAAGGCAGACCATGTTGTGGTGCCAGAGCATTACACAATGGCTGAGATGGGGACACCCACCGAACTGAGGACCCGCTGTGGATCCTACAGCCGGCTGCTGCAGCACTGAGGACCACAGTGCAGCTGGAGTGGGATGCGATGGGACATGGGGAGCTGTGGCTGTCTCCGCTCCCCGCTGCAGGATGGGAAGAGTGGGATGCTCTGGGATTTGTATGGAATAAAGCGTTGCAGACAGCACAGGGAGTGCAAAGGGGAGGAGGAGAGCAGCAGTGTGAAATGGAGCAATGGGCAAAGAGTGTGGGGTGGGGGGAGGAGGGATGAGGGGAGGTCCCCTCATCCACCCCAAAACCAAGCACGGCACAGAGCAGAATGCAGGCAGGCTGAGCACAGAACAGCCCAACACTTTATTTCACAAGAAGCAGCACAGGAAAAGCATAACAGCATAGGAAGCAGAGGGAGATGTGAGAGGTAGAGGGGATGGGGCTGTGTTCATCACCGACCCCAAATGCTCGTGTGGCCAGTTGGCCCCTTGCAGGCTGAAGCACAGCACTCAGACGGTTTGGTTACTTCCTGTGTGAAGAAGAAGAGATGGTGTCCCATAGGGCCACGTTCACATCCCAACCCTCAGCTCCCTGCAGAGTCCCAGCCCAGCCCTGGTGCAGCACCACAAGGAGCACAAGGAGCACAGGGACCCCTTCCAACCCCCAGCCCCACACCGCAGCTGTGCTCGAGTTGCTGGTTCCACCTTCCTGGCCTGTAAGGTAAGAAGAGCCATTGTCTCAGCCCAGTTTGTAGGAGGGAGGCAAGGTTCTTTGATATACGTATACCTGGTGTGGGATTAAGAAACAACGGTTCAAACATTGGTCCGACCAGTTTATTACAAGACTTTATCAGGGAGATGGGGAAGGGGAGGACGGACGCTATTATGGTGTAGGGTGATGGGGAAGGGAATGCAGTAAAAATATGAAATAGAAGCAAGGAGTCTCTGTAGGAAGCAAGAGGGAGATATTCACCACCATGGATCCATCGAGGTTTGTAGTTCAGTCATTGGTCTTCAGTCGTGGTGGGTCGTCAGGCGTTGTTCTGTTAATGGTGACCACGATGACAATTTCCAATGGTAGCACCAACTTATTTATATGTCCAAAGTGGGCAAGTCAGCTCTCTTTGGAGTGACAGCTCGAATCCAAAGTAGTTGAGTCAGCACTCCTTGGAATGGAAGCTTCTGGCTCTGGGATCTTAGCAGAAATTCCTTTGTTCCCATCTTCTGAGCCTTGCCAGCAGATAAGAGGGAGCAGGGATACCCATCCGCATCCTGTTTTTCACAGGGCACAATGGCTTCATTACCCAGTTTTCCCACACCAAGCTGGAGCTATTTAGTCCCGGGCCAGATCTTCCACTCATAAACAGTCCTGAGCACTCTTCTGGAGGCAAACAGCTCTGAAGGAAGGTGCTTTCAAATATTCAAATACCCAAAAAGTGATATTGATTGTCACACGGTAGCACCCATTACTTGCCACTTCAATAAATCATTGAGAGTCTTCTCACAAGAAACACCTCAGGAAGCAAGCTTGGAGCCAGAAAACAAGGAAGGACTCTCACAGCCATGAGCCCCAGCCCTGTTCATGCTGTGGGGCATGGAGCAGCTTTGAGCACCAGGAAGGGGAACCCTGGGAGAAATCGGGGACCTCAATGCTGCCCTGGCACTGGGCAGAGGTGGGGGACAGCGCTGCCCTCATCACTCACTGGGCGCCGTGTTGTAGCCTTTCTCCTTCTTCCCTGCAGACAGAGAGATGCATCAGCACAGGTTCACATCACAGCCAGGCTGAGGGCTCCTGAGGGAGCCTCAAATCCCCCCACAGCCCCCACTGTCCTCCTACCCCTCCACTTTTACCTGCATGGCGTCTGTAGATGATGAATCCAACGCCAGCCATGATGGCAATGGCCACAACGGCGACAACCACCCCCACCACGTTGGGCACCAGGCTGGACTGTGACCGCTCTGGGGGAAGGCAGAGCTGTCAGCAGGGGAAGGGGCAGCCCAGAGCCCCCCAGCCCCACATCCCCTCACTCACCCTATGAGTAGAGGCTGGGTTGGGGCAGGCTGGCGTGCTCCACGCAGCACTGGTACTTGTCCCCGTCCCCAGGCACCGTGTCGATGGTGACCAAGGTGTGGTAGGTGCTGTAGCTGTTGGGCACGATGCCCCCCGAGTGGGTGTCCTGGCCCAGCACCATGCTGTCCTTCATCCAACTGACGGCGATAGGCTGTGGGTAGAAGCCGTGAGCGTGGCAGGACAAGGTCAGGATCCCGTCGGCCTTCTTCCCCCACACTCACACTTCGGGTTGCTCTGAAGGTGGGCGGCAGTGAGGGCCGGGCTGAGCTCCCCACGCTGAGCCCCCGCCCCACCTGCAGTCTCACACCGCAGGCCCCCCCTCACCTGTCCTCCCCAGCTCTGCCTTCCCGTTCTCTACATGTCTCTGCAGCCACTGCACACAGGTTTGCTCCAGGTAATGTTTCCGTCTCTCAGCATAACCAGGTTCCTCCCACGCTCTCTTGGTAGGAACTGCCTCTGGAACCGCTGCAGTAAACATCATCGTGTCTTTGTCGAAGGCAATGAAGTCTCTCCCATCATAGCCATACTGATGATAGCCCCGGGTGGTGCCGTCCTCGAGGATGTCACAGCCCAACATCCGCTGCCATGTGTGAGACCCTGAAACACAGCCAGGCAGGGGTTGATGGGCCCCTCCAGCTCCAGGGGACCCACTGTACTGGGGATGGGGTTGGGGTCCCCCAGGGTCGAGCTCGGTGGGGCTGTGACAGGCAGCCCCGGGACGGTGCCGCCGGGCAGGACCAGCCCTGGGGGGTGCGGGCGGCAATGCACCATGGAGCCCCATTCCACAGCATGGAGCCGCGGTGCCAGCTGTGCTCACCGCCGCTCTGCTTGTGGCGCCGTGCCGCATTGACCAGGCTCACGCGGCTATTCTGCTCATTGCTCAGTGCTCTCTGGGTGTTCCTGTCCCAGTACTCGGGATCCACAGCTCCAGGTGCCTTCATCCACTCGGTGCAGGGCACGTAGCTCCGACCAGAGCTGTTGTAGTGCACGAAGATTTCGCCATCCACGTACCCCACTTCAAAGAACCAGGGCTGCTCGGGGCCGGAATCCGTCATCCCTATTTCAAAGTACCGCATGGAGTGGAGCTCTGCGGGGTCGGAGCGCGGCGACCCCCCCTTTTTTATTAATTAGCAAGCTACTGCCTATAGAATAACAACACTACTTATATTAATAACATAACCATTATAACTCAATCAAGGCCTCGATTGACAATCCTCTAGAAGTGAAAAAAGAGACAAGTCAAACACAGCATAACAACATTACTGTTAAACCTACTAAAAAGAACAAACGCGTTTGCTCTGCAACCTAAGTTTCTGCAACCTGGAAATAAATCCATGAGGGTCCCATTGTGTTCACATGTCACTAGTTAGGAAAAGTCTTCAACTTTCATATACTCTGATATATTGATTTTTAATGGCCACTAACTATTGTGCAACAAATGCTTTTAGGATGCTCATAACCATGCCTTTGAGCTAATAATTGATAATTGAACTTTATGAAGTTGCATGTCAGATAGAACCAGTTTTAGAGGACAAATGTGCTGGAGTATCACTAGGGGCATTATTACTTATTGACCCTTGAGAAACAGCAAACCGTGTTGGTGGTGGTTGCGACAGGCGGTGCCAGCAGGGCCTTCCCTGCTTCAAAGTGCACCTTTCCTCTCTCACCCATCACAGATTCTCTCCTGCATTCAGGGTCCGAAGGATTTCTTCCAGTTGTACACCATATCCGCATGGCCAGTGCGTGATACAGAGCCCAAGTGGAACAGCTGCCTGGAAAACAGAATAAACTATCAAATTTAGTTCTATTAGTATGCACTTTTGTCTCAAGTGATGCATGGTCATATTTTTAAAATCCCAATTAGTTGGGTGTAAGAGACGTATCCATTCTACGATACAGGGTCATCCCTTTGCCTGGGATTCCTTTCCAGGTTTTGTCTTTGCAAATTAAGAAAAGCTAATTAATAGGCTAATAACATCATGAGTGAGCAGTACTAACATACTAAAAGAGCTATTCCCATAGATTACAGCACTGATTACATCAAATCCTTTCTTTAACACACATTTGATCTATGGATAATGCCTAAAATTCTAATTCTTGAGACTGCATTGGTAACACTGAAAATCACACACTATGTCAAACCATTACTAATATTATTTATAACACCGCAAGTTACAAAGCAATTCCACTAGGAAAGAAACACACAACACAGTTACTATAAAGGCTGGATGCTATTTTCTGCCTTGAGATGAGACCAACAACGTATTCTGGTGGTGTTAGTAACAACCGCACAAGATTAGAAGTGTCTAGTGTCATATGAGTATCCTCAGTGAAAATCCATTGAATGATTTGCTTAGAAGCTTCAGATCGTATCCCATAGTCAGTCACAGTCTTACCAGCCTGCTGTAACAATTTCCAATGATGCACTTCCCACCGAGCAGCTCCCTGCTGATCGTCTATCAGCGGGCAAGCGAGCTGAAACACAGCTTGACACGGTCCCTCCAATATCATGTCTCTAATGACTCCAGACCAACGCAAAGGTGGAGGATCGCTACGTGTGGGGGGGAATCGCATAGACAGGGGCTGTAAAGACATCGGTGAAACGCTCGAAGAGACTGATGCCTCCTTCGTACGCAGTTCTAAGTCCTGCAGCTCCTCAGTTAATGTTTTATTATGTTCCTCCAACGCTTTCTCATTCCCACCATTATCCGAGTCGCTTTCACTCTCAGGAGCTTCTTGCTGCTCTGCACACCCCTCAGCCCCCCCCCACCGCACCTTCCTCACCAGCCAAAACCGGATCTGCCAGAGACGTTGAAGAGGTCGAGGACGGGGGATTATTCGGGGCTTCTGCGGCAGCCCTGACTTGTGAGGCTGATGAGCAAACAGAGTACGAACCTCCTGGTAACAGGGAGTCAAGCTCTGACCTTGACTGAGCACTAGGTCCGGATAGAGCTTGTACCACAGCAGCAGCAATCTGCTGCTCGGCTTGCATATTCTTCAGTGTATTTATTTTGTATTCCTTATTTTTGGAGATAACAAAGTCCTACATATGGTCGACTATTTCTCGACATTCGGCTACAGTGAACATCAGTGCCACCTCCTGAAGGTGTCCATTCATATGAGCCCATTTTACCAGCTTGGATATGCATTTAGGAGATACCTGCTCCCCTGTCTTAGAGAGAATACATTTGAGCAGTTCCTCCACAGCTTCCCACAACATCGTGGATGGCAGAGAACGGGATGGTACCCCGATGAGAGGTGAGTGCCATCCCCCCCCCCCCCACAGTTCTTTATTGCCCCCACCTCATTATTTGTGGTTCCTATCCCTTTATTTTGTTCTCTCCCCCATATTTGTGCCCTCACTCTGTGTTTATTTTGCTCACCCCCCCTCCGCCCCCGCAATTTTTTCAAACCAGCTTCGTCTGCACCAGCAAGCACCTGCGGGACCCTGAAGCTGGTGGGGGACGTGGGGACCCCCCCCTGAGAGGGGAGAGCGCGACAGCCGCTTGGACTGGGAGCAGGAGCCGGAGCCTGAGGAGCGGGGGAGGCGAGAGCAGGATGGGCAGAGGGGCAGGGGGCGTGGGCAAAGCTGTGGGTGAGTCAGTGATGTATGGGTGCATCTGTTGTGGGGTGGTGCTGAATGGGGTGGAAGCTGTGCTGACCTCACCCCCACACAGCTGTGCCTTTGTCACCTACAAGAAGATGGAATCAGCTGACCAGGCTCTGGGGATCCCTAGGTGAGCTGGGGGGCACTGGGGGGGCACAGGGACGGTGTGGGGGTGCCAGCAGTGCTGAGTCCCTGCCCCCATCCTGTGCCCCAACAGCCGTAAAGAACAGTGCCAAGGGCTCACACCGCGACAAGCGGGCGCAGGTGGTGTACAATGAGGACCTCTTCGGGGGGCAATAAAGGTTTAGTGCACACAGCAGTGGTGTGGCAGGGTGACAATGGGACAGCGGGAGAACGGGGATGGGGGAACTGTGGGACACGGGGAGCTGCAATGGGGGAGGCTGAGTGGTGACCAGCTGCACACACACCTGTAACTGAACTGCCAGCCTCACCTGGCTGTGGTGCTGAGCATGCTGGGCTGCCTGGCCCTGCTCTCAGCAGCACTGTGTCCTCCCTCCCAGCCCCCACAATTCCACTGATACAGTTATGTCTGTTAGAGAGATTCACACTGCATGGAATGTGCCACGGCCAATAGCAACTGAAGGCTTCAGAGCCAAATAAGTGTGAGGAGGCCGTGCTGGAGCTCATCTCTTCCATGGAGCTCATAACAGCAGCACAGCAGTAACCCTGGTGGCAGCAGCACCAGGATGTTGCTGGAGCAGCACTCCTGGCTCCCCTCCTGCTCCCTCCAAGAGCTGCAGGCAGACGTACAGCACTGCTGTCCTGTGCCAGGTTTATTTAAAAACACAGCTGAGAGCCGCCGGCACAAACAGAGGAGCCTGACTACGTTCATACAATATCTTAAATAGAAGGCAAATACAAAAGGAAAAGATAAAATATTTACAGTAACAGTGGCAGACACGACATGGGCACAGTCCCACCCAGAGTCAGCAGAAAACCACTCAATACCCTGCTGAAGCACAGAGTCACCACGGCGTCCTCCAGCAGGGCCAGGGCTGCACTGTGCCCACAGCAGGGCTGGGATGGCTGCACTCTGAACTGAGACAAGCGAAGCGCACATGTGTTGGCTTCCAGAAATCATCAGCACAGCATCAAGCTCTGCCAGCAAACAGCACTGGAAATCCAGAAAAAGGGAAAGGAGGGAATAACACAGCAGTGGCGTGCAGCTCCCGCTTCTCACACTGCTGCTGCATCACTGCTGATAACTGGAAGGCAGGGAGCACCCCCCGCCTTGGTGGCACATTTGGTCCAAAACAAAAGAATAATTCTGCTCCCTCCCACCCCCACATTGTCATTAAGTTGCCTTAAAGGATTCAAGTCATAAACAAAAGCATACACCAAAAATACTCAAGAGCTGGCAGAACTCCAGGCTAGACATGGGGACTGCCCGAGAAATGGGAGCACCGAAGAAGCTTCCAGCTGCACCCAACGCTGAGCATGGCCAAGGGAGGAGGAAGGAAGGAGCTTGAGGTTGAAGCCTTCAGAGCGTCACTGAATCAGGAGATCAATTGCCAGGCACTGCAGCACACAGATGGACGTCCTTCTGGGCTGTCACAGAACTGCTTTGTCCTCTTGCTGCTGAAAGGAGCCAACCAGGATCAGGGAATGGATGCACAGGGCCTCAACTCTGACCAGCAGGAAAACTCAGGACAATGGAATGCAGTCTGCCAATCTTATACCAGTTCAGCTGTGCTTTAAGACTCATTATTGTGAAGCCTCCTTTAGTAAAGTATCACCCTGGGGTATCCAACCAAAAAGAAAAGGTTTTTATTAAATTAAAGGTTTTTTTTTTGTTGTTGTTGTTTTGTTGTTTTTTTGGGTTTTTGTTTGTTTGTTTGTGTTTTTTGTTTTTTTTTTTAACATACTATAATAACTACTACGCAGTTCAACAGTCAGTCATCTCAGAAAGTTCACGAAGGAAATCATCCTCATCCTTCTCCAGGTCCAAGTCAATTTCTGCTTCCAGTTCCCCTCCTGAGATTTCCGAGATGAACTTTTCAGTGTCATCTTCTACAGCCTTGGTGAGCAGGCTGACCTCCGGCAGGGCTGGAGCAGCAGTCTGGGAAGAAGGAAGACAAAGTCAAAGAAAGGAAGACAAAGTCAAAGAAAGATAAAGATTGCTCAGGAGATCCTTCCTCTGCAGTGCTTCTCCTTCAGCACTGCTGATCCTGAACCCAACACGGGGGCTAAGGGGCTCCTGAAGGATGTTAACAACCACGTGAAGGCTGCAGAGCACCTCAGGTCTTTTTAACAATGCAGCATTAATGGACAAATTCCTTCACACCACAAAGGAATCACAGGGCTGCAGAGCATTGTGCGCACACTGCCATTCATCCAGCATCCTGCACAAAGCGACTGCTTTGAAAGGAAACCTGCAGAACATTTCAGTTCTCCACACTTTCTGCAGCAGTTGTATCTCAGTATCAGCCTGACCAGGACAGCACTGACACTTCTTCCCCTCCTTACCAAAGCTGCTTTTTTGGCTGGAGGCTCCTCTTCTTCAGTGCTCGTTTAAATCAGCACAGTGCTAGAGATGTTACATACCACATTCTATTTGAGCAACAGAAAGTCATTCCTGTTCCCCTACACAACATCCACCCACAGTCTGATTTCATTGAACACGAAGCCATCGTGACCTTTTTGTATCCAGTGCTCCCACGTTAACCTCACAAGTTGTACCTGGTGCCAGCAGGGTTACTGCCTCACTGCCAGATACAATCAGATCAATTCTGAGTTTGAGGAGTGCAAAGCTGTCTGGGAAAGCCATTGAAAGTACCAGGATTGTGAAACATGGCTGCAGCTCTTCACCAAAGGCAGGAAGGTAGGAATGCACACATAATGGTGGCACATGGTGAGCAGTGAGACGCAAGAACATGTGAAGAAATTGTGTCACTGTGTCATCTACAGAAGGGACTCACCTCTGCGGGTGCAGAGACAGCTTTGGGAGCAGCCCTGCTCCATTCCACAGTCTTTTCCTCTTCTCTTCCAGGTGCTTTAAAACAAGGAAAAAGAAAATCACTTGGTCAACAGCAAGCATAGAAAGAAACCTGAGTGCCAGTGTTTCCTCCATGTGCTTATTTCCTCACATTCAATAACAAAGAACACGAGAGAGGCGACATCTCGCAGTCCATACAGTATCCAAGCTCTTCCCTCCTTCACATGCTGTCTCTTCACAAAGCCTCTCTCACCTCCCCAATGAATAACTCACCCCCCTGACCTTTCTGACAGAGGTTGGCCCCCATGTTAAAAACTCAATCCTGGCTTTACAAACACATTTACATATTAAAACAAGCAACACGCCAAAGATGAAGATAACCTTGGTGTCAACACACAGAACATGCCACACCAAAAACATGGCAGAAAGAAAGTACAGGAGAAACTGAATTTCAAAACCTCACAGCGAATGAATTCTCCAGAATGAAGCAGGCAGACACCACGGATTCCATGGAAAAACACATGGATGGACATCCCTGCACTTCCTGCCTTTGCATTTGGTAAGAAACAGCCCAGGCAATTCTAAGCAAACTCCATTTGCTTGACAGGGGAAGCACTTCAGCAGAGCAGACAGTGAAACACCTCGTTACCTGCTGGCTTTGCGATCTGCTGCATCCGCAGGGCTTTCTCCTGCTTGATTTCTTCCAAGCTTTTAATATGCATTTCTTCCAATCGCTTGATTTTAAGCGGTGGCTCTTCCAGTTTCACGTTACCAGGCTCAGGTGGAGGGAAAATTCTCTTCTTCTTGCGCTTATCCTTAGATCTCTTCTCAGTAAGAACCTCTTCTACTTTTTGCTTCTCTTCTTCCAGTCGTCTCTTCTTCCAGATCTCCCCTGCTGGCTTGGCACCCTTCTCTGTCATCATCAAGAAAGGAGAAGCATAAGGATTACAAGAAATTCCAACGAGAGCTCAAGTTTCCAGATTTGTCATAATATTACAGAATATACGTGTTCCCAACAACAACGCTCCTGAGAAAGAATAAGCAGAAAGCCTAGAGAATCTGTGCAGCAAACACCGATGACCATTTACCTCTCCTTGGTGCTCTGTCAACCTCGATCTTCTTCCCCAGCCTTTCTACGAGGCTGCGCTTCAGCGGAAGGCCACTGACATCAGCTACAGAGAGAAAACAACAACATTCCTAAGATAATTCCTTTGGAGAAAGATTTTTACAAGTCAACCACAAACTTTGGTTTCTCCAAGTGTATGTTCTCAAATTCACCTTTCAGCTGCTACACTTGTGTGCCACTTGGAGTCATCACAGACCCACGACACACTTTCCTCCCTCCTGCTTCAGCAGTGCCCTCCCATTTACGTGGAGGCAGCCAAACAGCAGCTCACAAGCAGCCCTTACCTACAGAGGATTTCCGTTTTCCAGGTTTATCAGCAGTATTCGGTTGACTCACAGGCACCTCCCCTAAAACAAAGAAAAACAAAGTGCTTATTTGACAGAAACCAACAGAATTACTGTCTTGTGAGCCCATTTCCCACCCAAAACAAATACAACCAAAAGACACCACTTTGACAGCCCTGACACAAAATAATATTGCAACTGTAATGCACTCAGGGTAAGTCCCAATTGTAATTTCTCCATTCCACTTAGGAGCCACCAAATGGAAGCAAAGGTACTCATCATTACCCTGCTTTGCAGGCAGCATCACAGTGCTGACCAGTGTCCGCACATTCTCCTTCTTAGGCACACGAACAATCTGAGATTTGAGCCGATGAGCAGGAGCTCCTGAAGGTCCTTCTGATCCAAGTGTTTTTATTCCAGCATTCAAACTGTCATCTGGGAACACAGAGCAGTAAATGAGACCGAGGGACAGAGGCACACGCTGAGGACCACAGCTCTGCAAACTGCCTCCTGCTCAGAAGCATGCAGAACAAACCCTGTCAGCTCTCCCCACAGCTAAGAGCACCATGGACCTGATGTCTGTCTGCTGCCCTCCTTTCATCCTTCTGGATATTAAAAGTAGGCTTTATCCCTTACTTTATCCCATCCATATGACATTAGATTCCTCTATCAGCAAATGTGGCTTTCACCACTGGTTGAAAAGATGCACATACAGGCACTTAAACTCCATGCTGTGGCCTCGTCTTGCTCTAATGATGTAAACAAAGGAGTTTACCTTCCTAATCTGAAAGGCACATGAAGTTACAAGGTAGGAACAAGATCATGGAAATAGCTGATTCCATTCAGCAACCCTATGTTCTGTTGTGTTTGTACAATGAATTGCTTTGGAGTTAATTGGCAAGTGCTTCTGATTAATCCTGGAATACCTTGTTTTGTATCAGCATCAGATTTTGTAGTGGAAATTATCTGCAATCCAAGATGGTTTTCTTCAGCTGGTTGCTGGACAGGTGTTTTTGTTTCTTCTCCCTCCTTAGAAAGCTGGTCTGTACAAGCAAAGAGAAAATCAGTCTCTTCAGTTATGCGGTAGGAATTCAATCAGATTATCCACTGCACAAAGATGGCAGGCAAGGCTGAAAACCCACACAGATAAATGCTGAGTCTCCACTTGCCCATCCAAATGGCTTCTCTGTGAACAAGGAAATCCCCCCCTACACAACATTCATCTCCCTGACACCCAGTAAAAGCTTAAATGCAGGAGAACAACCTGCAAGGCAAAGGCCACAGGAGCAGAGAGAAGCTGAGCATGCAAGATAAAACTGAGGTATCAGAAGCGCACAAAGTTCAGCTCTGAACCTATCTATCAGCTCACAAGTGAACGTTACCTGGCGTTCTTTATGACACTATACCCACCTGTGAGTAATAGAGTTAATCTTTCGTACCTAAAAAAGACAAACTCACTTTGGCTTGGTGGAAAGAAAACCCCATTGAGGTAACGTCCCTTGGTGTGATGAAAGGCACAGTTGGATTTCTGGCAGCCTGCTGGCTGGTTCTCCCAGTAGCAGGAAATCATGCTGCGTTTTTTCTGAAGACAGAAAGGAAGAAGAGCTGATGGTAACGTGAACCTAAGATCTGCAAAGGGAGACTGAGCTCCAGATGGTGCCAGTGAGCAGACTGCCACAAAGCAGCACTCAAACACCACTCTGAAGCGTGCGCAGGCTGGGAGCACCAGGCTCACTGAGCTTTCCTAGCATTCTGTGGGTGAGGACACCAGTTTAGAAGGGGTTAAACTAACACACCTTGCAGAATGCTTGTCTGATTGATGTGGTTCTTTAGTATCTGTTGATAGAACACTGTTGGTATCAACTACAAGAATATTCTGCTATGATATACCAATGCCATTGAGCTCTCTTCCTTCTGCTTCCTCCCCTATTCTTAACCGTAGGAACCATCATCATTTCAAAGCAAATGAACCTAATCTGCAAAAGCACATTCAGCCCACCTAAAGAAATGAGAAGTGGGTTTGGTGATAAACTCTGAGGAGCCAACACTCACAGTGATCTCCATGTGCCTGAACCTGCAGACATTCCTGAAGCAGCGGCCCTCCTTCCACAGCGTGCAGATGGTTTCATTGCCCAAAGCGGCTTCACAGTGCCTGAAGGGACAGTTGTCTCCCTGTAACCCAATGGAAACCAAGAGAGGAAAATGAAATAGTACAGCCTGAGAACTGGCCATGCTTTGAGCTCATTTTTAGCGAGTTGCTCTATTGTACAATGCAATTAGTTATGAAGTTTGCTGAAGACCAGTAATACTTCTACTTATTCTACCCATTCCTCTTAACTTCAGAACTGAAAGAAAGAAAAAATGAAGGAAAAAACCCAAGCAGACCTTTTTACAAGTGGAATAGAAGTAGAAATAGCAATCATTTCCTTTAATCGACATGCTCGACGAGTGCACAGAAGCAGTTCTGGTCTCGGGGATCTCTGTGCAGCTCTTCCTGTGCTTCTCAAAGAGCTGGCTCGTGCTTCCTTGGACTGAAAGTCTTCTACAGTCTTGATCAGTGAAATCTTCTTTTGAAAAGGAACCCTAAGCAAAACACCAACAAGCAGAAAAGAATGAGGAATGCCCACCCGTCTTCCCAGCTTTGTTCTCTTCATTCAATCAGTCTCTCAGGAGCAGTTGTTTCAAAACATTGCCCTCCTCAACACTGGTCAAACTCTAGTAACATCACCCTGACTCAGCACGGAGTCCCTGGGCTGCACGGCTGCAAGCCCTCCAATGGAGCCCCTCCTTCAACACCACGAGTGACAGCAGTGAGTAACCCCAACACATTTGTCTGACCTCTGCAGGTCTTCAAGCTCAACCACCTGGACAACCTCAGCAAATACAGTGATCTTCAAAGCTTTGCAGTTCACTTCTCCTGTAGGCCGAACCAACACTGAATCCGTGAATTAATTATAACAGGTTAGAAAGAATTTTCCTCCTCACTTTGCCTATGTCAAATTCTGTAAGTTGGAATTTCTGGTCTTCAAGGATTCTTCACCTTTGAAGAATCCACAAAAACCATCCTCCGTCTTTATTACCTGTACAGCAAAAGCATGCCAGTGCGTATCAATACACAAATCCACACACATGTGCCTGTATACTGTAACTCAGCACTGCATGGAGCTGCAGCACGTTCTGCTCAGCCACAACAAGGGTTTGGGTTGGTTCATTTTTTTTTTTTTCTTTTCTGATGTAAAAATCAAATATTTTGATATTTTAGATTTGTTTTGTTGCTTTTTTTTTTTAAGGTACCAAATGCAGTAAAACCTGCAACCAGGCCAGACAGAAGATCAAATTCAAGTGATTCAGAACTCTTTCATTAATGTGCTGCACATTTCTGAGCTAAGAATTTCCGATAGTCAATAAAAGTTGGAACCTTTTACTCACACAGACACTAGTGAATTTTCGAGGAATTTTTTTTTTTTTTTTTTTTCTTTTTTTCCCAGGGAATTTCCCCAAATCTAAACTAAAGAGAGGAGAAGTCGGGTTCTCAAGTTAGTTGCTGGATTGACTGCATGACAAAGGAACAAAAACAGCACTTAAGGACAAAGTTCCCTTCCCTCCTCCAATACTGATAGAAATGCTGCCTTTTACCTTTAGTACCTTCACATCAGATTCCTCTCTGGCAGATTCCTATGCTTCTAACAACCTCGGTGCTGCCCCGCACAGACGCCGGGCACCAACTGTCACTGGACTCCGCACCCTGGAACACGCACACAGCTCAGCACTTCTGTTTCCTCACAATTGGAAGGGTTCTGGAATCGGGAGCATGAAGCGGACTAGAAATACCTCACATCCCTCTGCTCCTTACGAGCCCTTCCATTTTAAAACAAGATAACCCCAGACACATCTGTTAGCACAGCAGCCCAAATGCTAACCAGAACACACAGTGTGTAACGCTGAAAGTACCAGTTTAATGCCGCGCCACAAACCCTATATAGTGGTACAGGTGACCACCCCTATCAGATACCCATGACCTCCATGACTCCACTGCTGGTGCATGCAGGCACCACCTGCCCAATACCCAACATCTCCCCCCTCTTTATTATCTGCAGCCCCTGTAAAGGTTCCCCTGCATACTCCCTGTTACCCCAAAGGTGATTTGCACATTTAAGGCTATTCCGCAAATGAATCAATCATTAAACATATGCGAAAAACAATGAAACTGTCATAATAACATACCAAAGAGATGCAGCTGCAGTGACTACAAACCTGAAAGCACACAACAGCAATCTGCCTAAAAATTGTGAAATGCTGTATGGCAACACTTAGTCAACTTGTAGAGAACAGTGCATTCAAGTTCAAGATAACAGCACAGTACACAATGGAGTTACAACTTCTCCAAGTTCAATGTAACACTATTGTACAGAATCTTCGTGGCAATCCAGTTCTGTCCAGTGTGCATTATAATGTCACACTCCATAACCAAATAAGAAGACAAAAACATATTGGCTGTGCAGAATCGTTCTGAATGTCCACCACTGGGGGACTATCCAGGAACAAGGTCTCCCCCGCTCACGAACTATCAGTCCGGCATGAAGGCTGGATTCCCAGTTCGGACCTTCAGGCACATTGGGAGCAACGCTGTCTCATGTGCCGTTACCAGCAGCCGCTGCCCAGTGCTGACGTCAAATCACTGGCTGCACTGGAGACATTAACCAAGGAGTTGTTGACCAAAACTGGTGCTGAGATGTTCGGATCCTCACGGTGCACAGGATGGCTCGTCATTTGGTGCCGGCTTAACCCAACGTGCCGGCAGCCAGCAGGGCCCACTTGGGGTCCCGACACAGACGTGTTTCCTGCCCTTGACAAGGAGTGGCATAGGGTCTGGGAGCCATGGCCCTCCGTCGGGTCTGATCAGGACCTGACCTATTGGTGTCCATTTGGTCAGCTGATGGTCTCCCTTCCAATTCTCTCAGTTAACTTTCTAAGAGCACCAAAGGTGGGTAGCAGCTTCTGCGCCTCTTCGTCCCCTGCAAAAGCTCACAGAACTCCATGCTGGCTTTCTCTAATGCTGACCGACTCACACAGTGAGAAGCTCCGTCAGCCAGACCTCTCCGCATTATCCACATAATAAGCAGATTGAGGTCCTCATCACACACTCTGTGTCATTTCTTGTCAGCATGTCCTGTCCCATCCCTGGCTCTCCAGCAGGACAGTAATGCTGGGGTGAGCAACACTGTGCACTGTCAGTGTGTTTTTCTTGCAAGCATCTTCCAGGGAAACACGTGCAGGCGTTCCCCACTCTTGGCTGTATCTCTGCAGTGCTGGGTCCTGTGTGAGCAGAGCTCTCTGCCCCAGAAGCCAAGTCACTGCTGTGCAGAGCTCAGCCTCGGGCTGAATGTGCTCCTGAGTTTGTCCCAGTGCAAGGACAACCTTCTCATTGCCCTTTAGGAGCACCTCTGGTGCTGATGGGTGCTCTGCTCTCAGCAACCACTGGATACACGGCTCCAGGCGCGTGTGTGCTTTGTCGCCTTGAGCTGTTTGCTCTGATCGCATCTCACCCTGGGGAGCCGGGATTCCCCTTTGGTCTCGGTGTCACTTCGAGACCAGTAGCAACACTAGGGGTCAGAGGAGAGCTGCTGAATGTGTGAGCAAAGCTGCTAATTGAGAAGGAGATCGCACGCGTG
The DNA here is from genome assembly GCF_054131305.1 of Coturnix japonica. Classification (NCBI taxonomy): domain Eukaryota; kingdom Metazoa; phylum Chordata; class Aves; order Galliformes; family Phasianidae; genus Coturnix; species Coturnix japonica. Next base: position 4,817,997 of record NC_140686.1, read on the forward strand.
TGACTTCGAAACCCGAATTAATGAGCTTACCTTCACCCTCCTGACTAATGCAGACCTCATGCAGCCCTGGGCCTGCCCTTCTCCAGCCTCCTGCCTTGTTTTGCCTACTCATAGGAAAAGATTTAGCATAGCTCAGAGCCCCAGGCAGTGCTTGGAATGCCAGCAGGAAAGAGCTGCTGGTGTCCACAAAGCTCAGGACTGCAGCAGTGGGGCTGCTGGACCTCAGTGTTCTGAACACTCTGATGTGGAAGTGATTGGCAGATGCTGTGGCCGGAGGGATGAGGTGCCTGCAGGGCGTCCCTTGGAAAAAGGTTTGGTGAGGATGGATCCTCTGAGCCAACATCAGGGACAGGGTGCTGGGTGCAAATGCCAGTGCTGCCCCCTGTCATCCTTTTGGTTTTAAAAGGAGTACAGCTCCGTTTCCAAACTTTGCCAACCATGGGCTGGCTGGCAGCTTGAAGGAACTGCCATGAAATTGGTCTAATGAAGCGTTCCTGGCAGAGCTTCAGGATGGAGAAAGTGCAGTTTGTCCTCAACTGAGCTGAGGTCCAATGAGCTGAGTTTCCTGGCTCAGAGCAGAGGCCGTGAGCATCACGTCTCACAGTCTGTGTCACCTGGGCAGAGCCGTTAGGCAGGGGCTGCTAGTGGGGAGATGCCAAGGTTTTCCATGAAGATGATTGCTCAGATATGCCTGAGTTCAGATGGAGGGGCCCATTGCCCTACCAGGAAGTGGAAGATGCTTGGGGGTGAGGCAGCTCGTGCTTTCCCATGCCTGTAGGACCTTACAGTGCTGTGCCTTTCCACATACCTACCCCACCTTCTTTCTTTCCCATGCAGGGGGCATCATTAATCCAGTGGGTGGCAGCAGAATTCCAGGACAGCCCCACTGCAGTGCGTCTCTGTGGCAGAAGGACACACCAAGCCTGTGCTCTGCCTGGATGCCACTGATGAACTGCTTTTCACTGCCTAAAAAGGTATATGTTGGACAGAACAGGTGTGGGGGCTGTTGGCTTTTTATGTGCTATTCTCATAGATCTCCCCAGGCTGGCGTGGGGAATTGGGGTGCATGGCAGGGATGGCTCCTTCTGGGCTGCTCCCCTGTCCCTGCGTTTTGATGTCCAGGTGCTGGAGCAGGCTGGCTCCATTGCCCTGGAGTGGAGCTGTGGGTGGTGGGAGGCAGCACTTGGGAAGGAGTCGGTGCCTCCACGCCACGGAGGAACTCCCCAGCCCAACTCTCTCAGTCACATTCTTCTTCCTACAGACCGGAGCTGTAAAATGTGGAACTTGGTGACGGGTCAGGAAATTGCTTCCCTCAAGGGTCACCCAAATAATGTCGTTTCCATCAAGTACTGCAGCCACACGGGGTTGGTGTTCACCGTGTCCACGTTGTACATCAAAGTGTAAAACATCCGGGACTCAGCGCGCTGCATCCGCACCCTGACTTATGTAGTGGGAAGAGTGGCTGTGGGGGACTGTGGGCAGCTCTGGCTTTGCAGAAGATGGTGTGAGGAACTCCTGGGGTCCCACAGGCTGGAAACAGAGCCCAGCTGTTTTAGGATCAGTGCCTACAGCTGTAAGAAACAGGGAGGCTTAGGGAGATCTTGGAATGGAATCTGTGGGGACCCTCTGCATCAAAGGCTCTAAGGAAAGGACCTGGAAGTGGTTCTCAGCCTTTCCTGGGGGTGGCCAAGAGCACCAGCAAGAAGGGATGGGGATTTTCTTTTTTGCTTCAACTAATATGCCAGAGGAAGACGACCACATTAACCCAGCTGTATTTGTTGTTGTTGTTTATCTACAGCATGAAGCATTTCACTTGGAAAGTCTCTGCTGCCACTCATCGTACAACAGACTTAAAGCACAGCACTTGGCACCTAGCAGTGCTGTGAAGGGTTGGAAAGGCAGCGCATCATTGTGCTGAGGGCCAAGAGACGGTTCAGACAACAGAAGCATTTGTCCACATTTCTGACATGAAGGCTGTCGCCTCCCGATCCGGCGACAAATCAAGGCTGCTGTGTGAAAGTACCGTGCCTCCGCACATGGGAACAGACGGGACTCACACACAGCGTGTAACACCGAATGTACCAGCTTAATGCCACACCACAAACCTACCCAATGACCAACAGGGGGGACCAGTCAATGCTGCTCATCAGCCATCAATCCCGGATGCTGGAGAAGGCAGACCATGTTGTGGTGCCAGAGCATTACACAATGGCTGAGATGGGGACACCCACCGAACTGAGGACCCGCTGTGGATCCTACAGCCGGCTGCTGCAGCACTGAGGACCACAGTGCAGCTGGAGTGGGATGCGATGGGACATGGGGAGCTGTGGCTGTCTCCGCTCCCCGCTGCAGGATGGGAAGAGTGGGATGCTCTGGGATTTGTATGGAATAAAGCGGAGATGTTTTGTAGAGGAGCAGGTTGGGACGTGGGGTGTGGGCAGCTCAGCCTCAGTGCATGGTTGGTTATGGAAGCTGGGTGTCTGCCCTCAGAATGTGGCTGTGGCAGCACTGTGGGTTATGGGGGGGAAGCACAGCTCAGCCCAATACTGGATGAACTTTCCAGTCACGTCTTCATGCCAAAGCGTTGCAGATAGCACAGGGAGTGCAAAGGGGAGGAGGAGAGCAGCAGTGTGAAATGGAGCAATGGGCAAAGAGTGTGGGGTGGGGGAGGAGGGATGAGGAGAGGTCCCCTCATCCACCCCAACCCTGAGCACGGCCCAGAGCAGAATGCAGGCAGGCTGAGCACAGAACAGCCCAACACTTTATTTCACAAGAAACAGCACAGGAAAAGCATAACAGCATAGGAAGCAGAGGGAGATGTGAGAGGTAGAGGGGATGGGGCTGTGTTCATCACCGACCCCAAATGCTCGTGTGGCCAGTTGGCCCCTTGCAGGCTGAAGCACAGCACTCAGACGGTTTGGTTACTTCCTGTGTGAAGAAGAAGAGATGGTGTCCCATAGGGCCACGTTCACATCCCAACCCTCAGCTCCCTGCAGAGTCCCAGCCCAGCCCTGGTGCAGCACCACAAGGAGCACAAGGAGCACAGGGACCCCTTCCAACCCCCAGCCCCACACCGCAGCTGTGCTCGAGTTGCTGGTTCCACCTTCCTGGCCTGTAAGGTAAGAAGAGCCATTGTCTCAGCCCAGTTTGTAGGAGGGAGGCAAGGTTCTTTGATATACATATACCTGGTGCGGGATTAAGAAACAATGGTTCAAACATTGGTCCGACCAGTTTATTACAAGACTTTATCAGGGAGATGGGGAAGGGGAGGACGGACGCTATTATGGTGTATGGGGAAGGGAATGCAGTAAAAATATGAAATAGAAGCAAGGAGTCTCTGTAGGAAGCAAGAGGGAGATATTCACCACCATGGATCCATCGAGGTTTGTAGTTCAGTCATTGGTCTTCAGTCGTGGTGGGTCGTCAGGCGTTGTTCTGTTAATGGTGACCACGATGACAATTTCCAATGGTAGCACCAACTTATTTATATGTCCAAAGTGGTCAAGTCAGCTCACTTTGGAGTGACAGCTCGAATCCAAAGTAGTTGAGTCAGCACTCCTTGGAATGGAAGCTTCTGGCTCTGGGATCTTAGCAGAAATTCCTTTGTTCCCATCTTCTGAGCCTTGCCAGCAGATAAGAGGGAGCAGGGATACCCATCCGCATCCTGTTTTTCACAGGGCACGATGGCTTCATTACCCAGATTTCCCACACCAAGCTGGAGCTATTTAGTCCCGGGCCAGATCTTCCGCTCATAAACAGTCATGAGCACTCTTCTGGAGGCAAACAGCTCTCAAGGAAGGTGCTTTCAAATATTCAAATACCCAAAAAGTGATATTGATTGTCACACGGTAGCACCCATTACTTGCCACTTCAATAAATCATTGAGAGTCTTCTCACAAGAAACACCTCAGGAAGCAAGCTTGGAGCCAGAAAACAAGGAAGGACTCTCACAGCCATGACCCCCAGCCCTGTTCTTGCTGTGGGGCATGGAGCAGCTTTGAGCACCAGGAAGGGGAACCCTGGGAGAAAGCGGGGACCCCAATGCTGCCCTGGCACTGGGCAGAGGTGGGGGACAGCGCTGCCCTCATCACTCACTGGGCGCCGTGTTGTAGCCTTTCTCCTTCTTCCCTGCAGACAGAGAGATGCATCAGCACAGGTTCACATCACAGCCAGGCTGAGGGCTCCTGAGGGAGCCTCAAATCCCCCCACAGCCCCCACTGTCCTCCTACACCCCTCCACTTTTACCTGCATGGCGTCTGTAGATGATGAATCCAACGCCAGCCATGATGGCAATGGCCAAAACGGCGACAACCACCCCCACCACGTTGGGCACCAGGCTGGACTGTGACTGCTCTGGGGGAAGGCAGGGCTGTCAGCAGCGGAAGGGGCAGCCCAGAGCCCCCCAGCCCCACATCCCCTCACTCACCTCATGAGTAGAGGCTGGGCTGGGGCAGGCTGGCGTGCTCCACGCAGCACTGGTACTTGTCCCCGTGCGGGGCACGTACCTCCGACCGGAGCTGTTGTAGTGCACGAAGATTTCGCCATCCACGTACCCCACTTCAAAGAACCAGGGCTGCTCGGGGCCGGATTCCGTCATCCCTATTTCAAAGTACCGCATGGAGTGGAGCTCTGCGGGGTCGGAGCGCGGCGACCCCCCCTTTTTTATTAATTAGCAAGCTACTGCCTATAGAATAACAACACTACTTATATTAATAACATAACCATTATAACTCAATCAAGGCCTCGATTGACAATCCTCTAGAAGTGAAAAAAGAGACAAGTCAAACACAGCATAACAACATTACTGTTAAACCTACTAAAAAGAACAAACTCGTTTGCTCTGCAACCTAAGTTTCTGCAACCTGGAAATAAATCCATGAGGGTCCCATTGTGTTCACATGTCACTAGTTAGGAAAAGTCTTCAACTTTCATATACTCTGATATATTGATTTTTAATGGCCACTAACTATTGTGCAACAAATGCTTTTAGGATGCTCATAACCATGCCTTTGAGCTAATAATTGATAATTGAACTTTATGAAGTTGCATGTCAGATAGAACCAGTTTTAGAGGACAAATGTGCTGGAGTATCACTAGGGGCATTATTACTTATTGACCCTTGAGAAACAGCAAACCGTGTTGGTGGTGGTTGCGACAGGCGGTGCCAGCAGGGCCTTCCCTGCTTCAAAGTGCACCTTTCCTCTCTCACCCATCACAGATTCTCTCCTGCATTCAGGGTCTGAAGGATTTCTTCCAGTTGTACACCATATCCGCATGGCCAGTGCGTGATACAGAGCCCAGGTGGAACAGCTGCCTGGAAAACAGAATAAACTATCAAATTTAGTTCTATTAGTATGCACTTTTGTCTCAAGTGATGCATGGTCATATTTTTAAAATCCCAATTAGTTGGGTGTAAGAGACGTATCCATTCTACGATACAGGGTCATCCCTTTGCCTGGGATTCCTTTCCAGGTTTTGTCTTTGCAAATTAAGAAAAGCTAATTAATAGGCTAATAACATCATGAGTGAGCAGTACTAACATACTAAAAGAGCTATTCCCATAGATTACAGCACTGATTACATCAAATCCTTTCTTTAACACACATTTGATCTATGGATAATGCCTAAAATTCTAATTCTTGAGACTGCATTGGTAACACTGAAAATCACACACTATGTCAAACCATTACTAATATTATTTATAACACCGCAAGTTACAAAGCAATTCCACTAGGAAAGAAACACACAACACAGTTACTATAAAGGCTGGATGCTATTTTCTGCCTTGAGATGAGACCAACAACGTATTCTGGTGGTGTTAGTAACAACCGCACAAGATTAGAAGTGTCTAGTGTCATATGAGTATCCTCAGTGAAAATCCACTGAATGATTTGCTTAGAAGCTTCAGATCGTATCCCATAGTCAGTCACAGTCTTACCAGCCTGCTGTAACAATTTCCAATGATGCACTTCCCACCGAGCAGCTCCCTGCTGATCGTCTATCAGCGGGCAAGCGAGCTGAAACACAGCTTGACACGGTCCCTCCAATATCATGTCTCTAATGACTCCAGACCAACACAAAGGTGGAGGATCGCTACGTGTGGGGGGGAATCGCATAGACAGGGGCTGTAAAGACATCGGTGAAACGCTCAAAGAGACTGATGCCTCCTTCGTACGCAGTTCTAAGTCCTGCAGCTCCTCAGTTAATGTTTTATTATGTTCCTCCAACGCTTTCTCATTCCCACCATTATCCGAGTCGCTTTCACTCTCAGGAGCTTCTTGCTGCTCTGCACACCCCTCAGCCCCCCCCCACCGCACCTTCCTCACCAGCCAAAACCGGATCTGCCAGAGACGTTGAAGAGGTCGAGGACGGGGGATTATTCGGGGCTTCTGCGGCAGCCCTGACTTGTGAGGCTGATGAGCAAACGGAGTACGAAACTCCTGGTAACAGGGAGTCAAGCTCTGACCTTGACTGAGCACTAGGTCCGGATAGAGCTTGTACCACAGCAGCAGCAATCTCCCACTCGGCTTGCATATTCTTCAATGTATTTATTTTGTATTCCTTATTTTTGGAGATAACAAAGTCCCACATATGGTCGACTATTTCTCGACATTCGGCTACAGTGAACATCAGTGCCACCTCCTGAAGATGTCCATTCATATGAGCCCATTTTACCAGCTCGGATATGCATTTAGGAGATACCTGCTCCCCTCTCTTAGAGAGAATACATTTGAGCAGTTCCTCCACAGCTTCCCACAACATCGTGGCTTGCAGAGAACGGGATGGTACCCCAATGAGAGGTGAGTGCCAACCCCCCCCCCAGTTCTTTATTGCCCCCGCACCGCGCTGTTAGAGAGGGGAGGTTCTTTGTTCCTTCTCTCCCTGGGTTTGTTCCCGCTGTCACCGAGTGAGCTCTAGAGAGAACTCCGTGACACAAACTCATTGCAAAGTCTAAGGTAGAAGAAGCGTCACCTCAGTGTATCCCAGAAAAAGAACAGCGTTGAGATTTTAATTGGTTTTGGATTTTTGTTTTATTGAGGGTGGGTTGTTTTTTGTTGTTTTTTTAGGGTTTTTTTGGGGTTTTTTTGTCTTTTTTTGGGGGAGGGGGTAGGGGGGTGCGAGGGGAAGGGAGAGGGAGGGGACAGTTGTTTGGTTGTTTTTCATATACAATAAAGCTATGCAGTTCCGCTGTCAGTCGCCTCAGAGAGTTCCCGAAGGAGCTCAACCACATTCTGCTCAACATCGAGTTGTTCCATTGAGTGGAACAATGGTAGTCTTGCAGATGGAGCAATGCAGGAATTCTGACAGGATCTCCAGGTGTATCCAGTTCATCATCTGAAAGCTCCGCAACCAAATTGGAAGGGACCAGTCCTCTTGTGCCATCTGTCAGCTCTCCCTGAAACCAGCCATTCTCACCCACATCTCCAAAGACATTACGCATTGTCCGGCAGTCAGAGGAAGCTCGTTTTCTGGGTCCTCATTAGGACCCTCAACAGGAATGTAGCTGTGTCAAGCTAAGAATCTTCAAACTGCTGGTGATACCTGTCCTGGAGAATGCAGGATGAAGGACAAAAGCTCTGCTCTCACATTCAGGGCCATCCTCTGACAGAAGGCAGCACTCAGGACTGTTCCCAAGGATCTCTTTCATGGCTTTGAGTTCAAGCTCCAGGTCTTCCAGATGACCTTGAAGACTTCTGGCCTCTTCAATGGCAGAATGGAACGGACTGGAGCTATTAGGGAGACTCTTGTTTGACTGGGTCAGAGTCTGTCTCGTTGCCTTCCCCAGCTCTATCTGCTGCTTCTGCTGCTCTCTTTTCCCTCTTGCGTGCTCTGTGAGAATGAGTTTCAGAAAGCACTACTCACTGACAGGAAATAAGGGGAAACTTGAAAGACTTTGCAACCTGAGTCCTGGCAGTGTACTGCCAGCGGCTGATTTGGCCGTCCAGGATCCTGGCACCACAAATGCTTCATTGCCAAATGCAGCAATAAGGTGTTCTGGGGAAAGGCCAACTCACAGGTAGTTTTTGAGCACCCATATCACAGTACCAACGGCCAGCACCAGCGCAGGCAGCAGCATTGCTGAGACCGTCACCGGAATGCGGCGCTTCCGCACAGATGTGTGAGCAGCAGCCTCTGTGCTTTTGCCTGTGTTCATCCCTGGAAGAAATGAGACAATGTCCCACGTTACCTTCAGCTGCGCTACAGATAATCTCTCAGTGTGCTTCATGGACCCAAGAGGTCATTTTGTCAGTGGGTGCCTCCGTCTCTGGTGCCGAAGCACCGGAGGACAAGAAGGATTGCTTCCACCTCTCGTTGGGTACGAAGAGGCTGCACAGGCACTACCCGTGTCCTCCTCTGGGCCGAGAGCTGGGGCTGTACTCTGGGGTCTGGGCTTGGTCTGTGGGGAGAGCTACAGAGCAGAATCCCTCATGCTTTTCCCGGCATGCGTGTCCTGAGCTCTCCTGTGGGACGCCCCCCAGGCTGAAGGTCAGGCTTCAGCCAGCACAGGGCACAGCCAGAGCCAGCCCAGGGGAGAAACACTCCTGCTTCTTTTACATGTGCTCTATGCTCACACGCTCAGGTCTGGCTGCTGACCTGGTGTGCAAGAGCTGGCAGCAAGAGCCTGCAGGCACGCAGTGACTCTGGTTTGTGACACCGTATGATCATGGGACAGAAATTACCTGGCATGCTGGTTGGTGCTGCCTGCATTCCTCTGTCCGGGATGGGCAGTGTGGGATATCCACCTTCCTGGAGTGCATCCGGGACCGGCAGTGTGGGATATCCACCTTCCTGGAGTGCATCCCGCTCACTTTGTTGGTCCGTTCCTTTAGAAAGAAAGCAGGGCAGTAGGAGTGGGATGTCACGTGCCCTCATCAAAAACTGAGCTTCACCAATCCCGAGCTCAGGTAAAGTCCAGGCCCCCCACCCCCAAGTACACTGTGAGCCCCTCTGTTACCCAAAGGCATTTGGGCCCTTCCAGCTATTGGACAATGCTGACTCCCTCACACCTCTTGAGGAATCAGCTCCTGTGCAAGGCCCTCACATTCTGTGCTGTCACCAGCCCATCACAGCCAGGTAGCTGCAGGCTGAAATCCAAGCTCTAACACACAGTCCAAGCCTTCAGAATTAGCATCTCCACCTCATTTCCAGCATTAGCAAAGGCAGCCAACCCTGCTCGGGATGCTTCTCCTGCCTTGAACTTGCTCAGCTGCACGGAGGGCTTTGGATGAACAGAAGCACAGCGCTTGCCACTTTGCCACTTGCTGCCATCTGGGTGCCAATGACTGCACAAAGCAGCTCTGACAAGTAATGGTTGTGCTGGGGGAGCAGCTGCCTCTGGGTCTTGGCTGGATGCAGACCATCTGGCAGCAGACCAGCTCTGGTGCTTGACAGCACCTGCAAGGTGATACATGGAACACGGCTGCAGCACGGCTCTGACCCATTCCTTCCTGCTGTGCAGGCTACAGCCTGCCCACACCTGCATATCACACCTCAGCTTCCCAG
>NC_140686.1:4832500-4952500 GCF_054131305.1 Coturnix japonica
TATAGAGGAGCACGGCCCCATAAGGGAGCATGGCCCTATAGGGGAGCACGGCCCTATAAGGGAGCACAGCCCTATATGGGATCAGGGCCCTATAAGGGATCACGGCCCTATGTGGGAGCCGTGGTGCGACTCCATGGGGCTGCCGGCCCTGCTGAGGGCTCTTCTGCGGGAACGGAACCATAGGACCGGACTGAACGGAACGGACCAAACTGGGACAAAACAGAACGGAACGGACCGAGCCGGGACGGGACAGAACCGAGCGGACCAAACCGGGATGGCAGGTATGGGAATGGGGGGGGGGGGGGGGGGGCAACGGCAGGGGGGGGCAATGTGACCGGGGGGTCACCTGGGGTCAGTGTCACTGGGGTCGCCATCATGGGGGTGTCACCGTATTGGGGGGGGTCACCTGGGGTCACCATTACTGGGGTCACTGTCATGGGGGGGGGGAGGGGTCGCCATAATGGGGGGGTCAACATAATGGGGGTCAACTGGGGTCATTGCCACTGGGGTCACCATATTGGGGGGGGTGTCCCCATCCCTGGTCGCCATTTGCCATGTTCCACCATGTCTGTGTGTGTCCCCAGGTGTGTCGGTGTCACCACGGCTCAGCACAGCATCAGCAGGACCTCCCTTATCAGCAGGACCCCCCCCCATCCCCCCTTATCACCATGTCCCCCCCTATCACCACCAAGGCCCTCCTTCTCACTATCACGACCCACTATCGCACCACCACAGCGCCCCCTGTCGGCCCGCCCCCCCTTATCAGCCCGCCCCCGTTTCCCGTCCCCGTTCTGCCCGTTCTGCCGCCGTAACGGGGAGTCCCGCGCGGTGTGGAGCAGCCACGCTCTGAAGGACGCGCGTGGCCGCGTGCTGTGCCCCATCCTGCGGCGCTACGTGTGTCCGCAGTGCGGCGCCACGCGGGACAACGCGCACACCAGGAGGTTCTGCCCGCTCACCCCGGCGTCATATCGCTCTGTGTATGCACCGAGAGCACGGGGACACGGGGACGGCGGTGACTGATAGCAGGTAATGGGGTATTAGGTTATAGGGGCTATTAGGTGATGGGGTTGTGGGTTATGGAGTTATGGGGTTATTTATGGGGTTATGGGGTTATTTATGGGGTTATAGGGATATGGGGTTATTGGGGTTTGGGGTTGTGGGGTTATGGGGGTTATAAGGGGTTATGGGCTATAGGGGTTATGGAGTTGGCCCCCACATATTGTACTGTGTGTGTCGGGGCAGTTGTGGTGGTGATGACGTTAATTAAGGCCGTAATTACTAATTACTATTACTAATAACACACTCTGTGTCATCCCCAGGCTGTGCTGAGCGCAATGTGGGAGAGAAGGCAGCAGCTGGGCACCAACTGTGCACCATCATTAGTGCACTATCACTTGTGCACCATCATTTGTACACCATCAGCTTTGCACCACCGCTCGTGCACCATCATCTTTACACCATCACTTTACACCTTCAGTTGTGCATCATCACTTGTGCACCATACCTTTGCACCATCACTTTGCACCACTACTTTGTACCATCATTTGTACAACATCACTTGTGCACCATCACTTTGCAGCATCCCTTTGCACCTTCAGTTGTGCACCACCACTTTGCACCATCACTTGTGCACCATCAGCTTTACACCCCCACTTTACACCCCCACTCTGCACCAGGAGCAGAGCTCAGCAGCTGTTCCCTGTTGTGTTGTTGTGTTATTGTGTAGTTGTGTTATTCCAGCCCTGCTCACACTCGTGTGTTTATTGCACCATTATGGGCTTTTTTCCCCCAATAAAGCCCCACTCACAGCTGCAGCTTCATCCTGGCTCGTCCCCCTCCATCTTCCTCCTCCTCCTCCTGCTGTTGTTCACCCCCCGGCTCCGCTCACGACGCAGCCGCAGCAGCGACTCCAGGGCACGATGGGCGCTCATCACACTGCGGCTGTAGGATAATGGGACCCCATAGGGGATAATGAGACCCCATAGAGACCAATGAGACCCCATAGGGAACAATGAGACCCCACAGAGACCAATGAGACCCCATAGGGGGCAATGAGAGTCCCCATAAGGGACAGTGAGACCCCATAGGGGATAGTGAGACCCCTATAGGGCACGATGGGCGCTCATCACACGGCGGCTGCAGGGACAATGAGACCCCATAAAGACCAATGAGACCCCATAGGGGATAATGAGAGCCCATAGGGGATAGTGAGACCACACAGGGGACAGTGAGACCACACAGGGGACAGTGAGACCCCATAGGGGACAGCGAGACCCCATAAGTGCCAATGGTACCCTAACCCTAACCCCCCCCCAGCACTCACTTGAGGTTGGACAGCTCGAGGATCAGCCCCCCCAGCACCGCAGACGCATCCTCACGTGGTGCCACCTCATTCCTGGGGGTCAAAGGGGGTGAAAATGGCACCAATCCGGGGCTTTTTAAGCCCAAAATGAGCTCTGGGTTCTGGTGGGGGGAGGGGGGTCCGACCTGGGGGTGCAGCTGGGTGAGGCCGGGTCCCCATCGGCGTCCACAGGGCACAGAGGGGCTGCAGGCTAGGAGGGGGTGGGGGGCTGGGGGGGAAATGGGGTGAAATGGGGGCAACTGGGGCAACAGGGGATGAACTGGGGGGAACTGGGATGAACTGGGGTGAATGGGGGTGAATGGGGGGGGATTGGGGGATATGAGAGTGACTTGGGGGGGGACTGGGGTGAATGGGGGTGAATTGGGGGGCATTGGGGGGATCTAAGAGTGACTTGGGGGGGAATTGGTGTGACTTGGGATGATTTGGGGGTGAATGGGGGGGAACTGGGCTGAACTGGGGCACCAAGGGCTGAACTGGGGGGAACTGGGATGAAATGGGGTGAACTGGGGGGATCTGAGAGTGACTTGGGGGGGGAACTGAGATGATTTGGGGTGAATGGGGGCAAATTGAGGGGGACTGGGGGATATGAGAGTGACCTGAGGGGGGACTGGGATGAATTTGGGTGATTTGGGGGTGAGTGGCGGAGAACTGGGGTGAACTGGGGTAAGTTGGAGTGATTTGGGGTGAACTGGGGTAAATTGGGGCAATCTAGAGTGGAATGGGGGGTAAACTGGGGTGAACTGGAGCTCTATGGGGTGAAGTGGGACAATGTGGGTTGCAGTGGAGTGCTATGGGGCTGTTCCCTATGGGTTCTCATAGTACTCTGGCATTACCTGCAGCAGCTTGGTGTCCCCCCCTGGCACCCCACTGTGCTCTGGTGCTGAGATGTGGGGCAGCCCCACAGTGCCAGCCCCATAGCGCTCCTCACGCTCTGCCCCACAAGTGGGCTCCGCTTTGGCTGCCCACTCGCCCTCCAATGGATCTTTGGTGGCCTCAATGCATTCTGTGCCCCCATCAGTGTCACTATGGGGCTGTGGGGAGCTGTGGGGTGCTATGGGGCTGTGGGTCACTATGGGGCTGCAGGTCTCCCATATCAGGGCTGTTCTGGTCTTCCTGCTGCTCGCAGCCATCCATCCCATCCTGGAACAACCCCCCCCATAACCTGTGTGCTCCTTACCCCATAGCTGTGGGGAGCTGGGGGGTGGGGAGTCCAGAGCGTCGCCTCCAATCATGGCCCCCATACTGATGTCCTCCATATTGGTGTCCCCCCCATTTATGTCTCCCCCATTGCTGTCCCCCATATTGCTGTCTCCCCCCTTGGTGTCCCCCATATTAGTGTCCCCTCCACTTACATACCCCTCATTGCTGCCCCCTCTATTGGTGTCCCCCCCATTTCTGTCCCTCTCCTTGATGTCCCCTCCATTGATGTCCCCCTCATTGGTGTCCCCCATATTGCTGCCCCCTCCATTGGTTTCCTCTTCCTCGGTGCCCCCCATATTAGTATCCCCCCCCTTGGTGTCCCCTCTATTGATGTCCTCCCCCTTGGTATCCACTCCATTAGTGTCTGCCATATTGGTGTCCACCATACTGGTGTCCCCTCCCTTGCTGTCCCTCCCCTTGGTGTCCCTGTCCCCTCCATTTTTGTCCCCTCCATTGGTGTCCACCATATTGGTGTCCGCCATATTGGTGTCCCCCCCCTTGGTGTCCCCTCTACTGTTGTCCTCCCCATTGGTGCCCCATCCAATCATGTCCCCCCCCTTGCTGTCCGCCATATTGGTGTCCCCTCCATTGTTTCCCCCCTCATTGGTGTCCCCTCTATTAGTGTACCCTCCATTGATGTCCCCCCCTTGCTCTCCCCCATATTAGTGTCCCCCCCATTAGTGTCCTCCATATTGCTGTCCACCATATTGCTGCCCACCATATTGCTGTCCCCCATATTGGTGTCCCCTCTATTAGTGTCCCCTCCATTTGTGCCCCCTCCATTGATGTCCCCCCCCTTGCTGTCCACCATATTGTTGTCCCCACTATAGTCATCCCCCCCCTTGTTGTCTCCCCTCAGTCCTGCCCTGACTTTGACATTGGGGCCATCATAGTGGTCAACACCTGCAAGAGGAACAGCAGCTGCTTGGACGCCATTTTGTGGCCATTTTGAGGCCCTTTGGAAACCATTTTGTGACCATTTGGTGGCCATTTTGAGGCTGCTTGGAGGCCATTTGGTGGCCATTTTGAGACCGCTTGGAGGCCCATTGGAGGACATTTTGAGACCATTTTAAGGCCATTTTTTGGCCATTTTGAGGCCATTTTAAGTCATTACCTGTCACCTGGCTGCTCCTCCTTTTGCCCATGGCGCCGCTCACCTGAGGGGAACACACGCCCATTGAGCATTATTTCCTCACTATTTCCCCTCAAATCCCCCCTGACCACCCGGTCTCTCTCACTCCACGTCCCAGAATAACACCGTTATCCCGCTATAACGAGGCCCAATGGCGCCCATCCCGCCCCAAGGCCCTTCCCGGCCCCGCCGCCACTTTGCTTCACCTCAGCTCCCGCCCGACGCCTTCCCGCCTTTTTCACACCGCGCGCTCTGCGCCTGCGCCGCGCGGGGGACGCTGGGAGTTGCAGTCCCCGGAGAGACGTAACACGGCGCAGCGCGGGGGACACTGGGAGTTGCAGTTCGCGGCGCGCCGTAAAGCGCAGCGGGGTGCGGCGCTTTTGCGACAGCGTCGCCGTAAAGTGCGGAGGTGTTGGCAGCCCCGTAGGAGGAAGCGGTGAGTGGGGACGGACCGGGACCGGGGGGGTCCGATGGGGGGGGATCGAACGGCGGGGTCCAATAGGGGGGGGATAGACCGGGGGGGGTCCAATGGGGGGGATCTAATGGGGTGGGGGTCCGATGGGGGGGGGTTCAGTGGGGGAGGGGGGGGTACAACGGGGGGATCCAATGGAGGGCGGGGGGATTCAATGGGGGGGGGATACAATGGGGGGGATCTAATGTGGGGGGGGGTCCGATGGGGGGTGTACAACCGGGGGGGTCTGTGCTCTGTCACAGGCATACAAGCCTGTTGGAAGGAGTGCATTGAGGCTGCAGCGCCCAGATGATAAACCTGAGTTAGCTGTCACCAGCAACCAAGCTTACGGTTAATTTCTGAAACAAGATTAGTGATAGTATTTCCAGGCAGCTGGCACAGAAGCTTCTTGGATTACAGTGCTGACAACACACATTCACCAGAGCCAGCAATTACAAAAAAATTCCCCACTCCCACCAGACCTTGAAGGACAGAGACCAATTTAGGTTTCTTCACTCTCACGAAGGGGAGTAAGTAAGAAGTTTCACTCAGTAATTCAACCTTACAGAGGCTACTTAGTAATTCTGTGAATTTAAGGAATTATAAAATGATGGATAAAAATCAGAAGTATTTTGTATTTAAATATATGTATACATTATACAGTTATTCTAATGCGACATCAAATGATTACCATTTTGCCCACAGATGTGAGAACTGTTAAGAGAAAATATACTTGCTTTTAACCACTGTAGATCACCCATGGCACATACCTAAGGACAACATAACAGCTGAAAGCAGTAACTGGGAGAAACACTATACAAAGTATACAGATTGGGCTGCACGTGCGTCAAGTGATTTATTAACACAACGAGGTTGGGGGGGAAGAAGAATTAAGTTTGATACCTGTTGTCTTCATTTCTCCTCTTCAATAACAGCTTTGGCTTCTGCCTCTTTTATCTGTCCAGACATACAAAGTGATAAGTAACTGTTGTAAAAGCAGGTAAAACTATTATCTTACAGAGCCATAATTTATAGAACAGTTCTCAGAAAAGCGAGCAAAACCTTCACCAAGTGAGCTGTGAGCTTACTCAGATTCTAAAACATTCTGTGAAAAACCTCTATCAATTTATGTTTGAAAAACATGGAACATAAGAGACGCTACCATGTTATAAAACTAAACTTCTGACTAACTGGAAAATTCAAATGACAAATATAAAACCTGGGGAAAATATATATATTCATTAATACCAGGGAAAATTCCTTAATAAAGTCACTCTCTAAGCTTTCAGTAACTCAATCCTCAATTCAGCACACTGTACACTGACGGGTAAATCCTTATATATGTATGTAATTTACACTCACACACTTCATTCCAAGTAATTAAATATGCCCTGACTGCTAGAGCAAAAGGAAATCTCCACTTTTGTACCAAATGACATATTGGATAATGCATACTCATATTGTTCGACTGCTCTTGTCGTAATGGAAACTGTCAATGCAATTACATTTGCTTCACCATCAGAAAGTTTTATGAAAAATAAAACCTGGAACTACAACTGATCACTCTACAGAACTGTTACATAGCATTCAAGACAGCAAATTAAATGCCAGAAACTTAACCAGTTCATGCACCACTTCCTCATGTTTCCATAAAAGGCCTAGAAAAACAATGTGGATACTCTGTCTCTTTAGGTGAGATTATGCAGCAGTTTCTTTACTTCAAACAAAATTATTGGAGAGCATCCATGTTTACAATGGGCTGAAAAGCACATGCAGTTGCTGAAAGCTCTCTATAATTGTGGCAGTCACCTAATACTGTGTGACAGGAACACACAAGATAACACTTTGCTAACCTTCAAAGTAAAAGTAAGGCCTAAATGAAGTGCTTCTATAGCTCTCACTAGCAGTAATGATTTTATTATCATTGATTAGCACTTCTTGGCTGAAGAGGAAATCTCCAGTTCCAATGTACATTAAAAATAAAGAGGTAATAGAGCATTACCTTAACACAGTGTTTCATCAAGTGAGTTGACACTATCTACAAGTAGTGCAATTCTCAGCAATAAGCCAGATTCAATAGTCCAAAAATTAAATGTGCAATTAAACTGTACGCTGAGTTGCACTGCATTTCTTGCTATTACTGTCTTGAAAAAATAACGATCTGCCTGTTTTTTCCAACTTTTCTCAAGGCAATGAAGACAACATAACTAAAATGGATACACCACCTCAGACGCCTTCCGTTTCATTTCCTTGCATAACACATCACACTCCAGTGAAACTTGGCCTTCTTGTATCTTGCTGCACTGTACTTCCTGTTAAGTATAAATTGAATTGTTTGTAATTCATTTCCCTATATAAAAATTTAATTATAAAGTTCATTTTGTTGGGAAAATTGTAAAACAATTTTATTCGGTATATTTACAGAATGAAGCTAATAAATAAATATTATTTGAAACTGTAACTGTATTCAAGCATCCTTTTCTATTTTCCTTCTTTCTGATAAGCTAAACTGAAACAAGGATAAATCAAATGGTTCAGTTTAATTTTTCTTGTCTTTTTTTTTTTCACTTATTTATTTAAGACAAAGCAATATAACCTTGTGAACTGTTACAAAAGATACCATGCAAAGTAACTAATAAGTAACTCTTCTGAAACTTCGTATCAATTCTCTAAACTGGCTGAAACTACAGGGCAAGGTCTGGTCATGGGAAGATCTCCCCTACTTCCTTCTCCTTCCTCCCCCTTACATTGAAGGCCAAAACAAACAAACAAACAAACAAACAACAACAACAGAAAAAAAAAAAACAAAAAAAAACCACCAACAAAACCAAAACAGAATACCAGCACAGAGAGAAAGTTATAATCTTATAATCTATACCACTAGCCTATGAAGAATTTTGTCAGGAAAGCACAGTAACATAGCCAGAAGCTATTCTGGTTTTCATGCTTTCTGACAATATGCAGAACAATTTTCATAGCATACAGCAAAATCCAAAAACTAACTTCTTCAGAGCAATTCCAGCATGCTGAGATAAACCACCTGCCTAGATGGTTAAGAATATGGTCCACTACAAGTTGTGGGTTACAAATTCAAGTGGTTTATACGACCTTGCATGTTTACATGCATAGCCTCATGATGCAACAGTTAACTTCAACACCAGAAAAGGAAGAAAAAATCCTCCTGTTTTGCACTCAAATTATGAGCTCCTACATTTGATATTAATTGTGATGGTTCAGATGAGGCATATTTACAGAGCAGCTTGGAATACGTGTCCTGTCAACCCCCAACTTCACCAGTAGTATACACAGACAGAAGACTGGTAGAGGAGAATTCAGCTGCAAATATTAGGTACTCAATTCTGTTTCTCCTTATCTTCAAGATCACAGGCTGCAGGCACAGAAGACTAAATATACAGGTACACTATCCAATCCAAGCTAAGAAAGAAGTACACTATCTGCTGTAAGAATGCAGCTCCAAGCAAATATGCATAAGGACCTTCTGGAATCAAAGATATCCTAATTACGATCTCAGACAAGGGCAGATGCATAAAGCAAACGTTAAAAGACATCATCTTTCACACTACAGAAACGAGTCATATTTCTGCAGTCAGATTAGCTGCAACTAATACACAGTCCAATTATCAGTGGCTTATTGGTTCTACCATCATTTACCCTCTACACTGTAGCTCTCTGTACAAAAGAGAGCATGGATTTGGGGCTTGACCTGGAAACAGTGAGATGATATTTAAGGTGGGGATAGTGTTTTCTTCTCTTTCTGAAGGGAGACACCATTTCACTAGGAATCAGAAGGATCACTTTGTGGCTATTTAAATAAGTGGGCTGTCATCATATAAGAATTAATTTTTATTAATTATATAATTAACTCATAACAACCTTTCCACCTTATTAAAATCAAATTTACAAGATTGAGGGGGGGAAAAAAAGTAACCGTCATCATATTTAAGGACCATAAAACTTTCAGAATAGCAGATCTGGAATGTTCCATTTCAGGCCACTGTAAAAGTGAAAAGTGAGCATCCTAAACATTAATTTCATTGCTTCTTGCTACCACACTTCAGTTGGACATCCACATAATCACTGAAGACATCCCGGCACTCTGGGACAATAAAATCTGAACTGGTCTGAAATAGCTATACAGTGTCAGAACTCAGCAGAAGATGATAACACATTTCAGTTTTCCAAAAGCAGTATGAAAATTAGGGACAGCAACAACTAGATGTAAGAGAGCTATCATGGAAATACCCATCTTCCTTATTCAATTAAGTCTGGCATAAGAAACAAGACCTCAAAGATCATCAAGTCCAACTGTAAACCTATATCTTAAGGAACAAGAAGCAGAAGTATACACGCAACCAATGATATTATTGATTTTACTGAACACAGTAGAGTAAGAAAAACTGAAATTAGTAAGAGCACTTAGTCACAACAAAATAATTTATCCTCAGCAGAAGTCAACATTTCAACTTACAAATAAAGAAAAGCTAGTTATTTATAAGCAGAGACTGCTCAATTTGAAGCACGTACTCTGGGCATTACCATCCTTTCTCTTGAACATGCGCCCTGCAAGATCTGAGATTTCTGAAGACATTTCTTGGAGAAGCTAAGAACTCTGGGGAAACTGCATCTGTGTGGAAAGCTCAGAAGTTAACCGGGTCTTGAAAATAATTTAAGCATGCTTTGTTCAAGCCAGATAGTGAATTTTTCATTAAGTTAACACTTGTCAAGAGGTCACAGCAGCCTCTGGTTTTCCCCTCATCATACTTGATAGCTATAAGCTTTGTCCTTTATCTCTGCTGAAAGCTAAGGATGCTGATGCCTCTGTTTGCTTTAAGGGCCTCAGACAACCATCAATTAGGAATTCAAAACATCTGTGACTGTTCCAATTTATGTAATTATAAACTTCTCAGTTCCTAATGAGGAAAATGTGCTTTGACTTCTTAAATCACTCCAGATCATCTGATTATTTTCCTAATGGAACTACAAAAATTGAAGTGTGCTTGAAGAGAAAGGTATTGCAAATCTGGGAGCTAACATTTTCTACAATGAATTTTATTTTCCTTAGTGAATATTTTGATTGTTCCACCCAGACTTTCAGCTGCTGTTGCTGCTCTGCTCAAGTAACTGATTCTATTCCAGTCTTGACCAGAGACAATCCATGTACACAAGCCTAGGAACATACAAAGAAAATGTGTCACTCTCAGAACTGCAACTTCAAAACTTACCTTTTTCAGTCGCTTACAAGGACACTTGAGTTTAACCTTCTGGCTGCAGTTCAGAGGACAATCACCTGAATGGCAAATCTCTTCACACCGGTGACCACAAGGCAACTACAAGCAAAACAAGAAATACCCCACCAATGAATAACTGAAATTGCATGCAGTCTATGAACTAGTTTTATTTCAGACACAGCAGCTAAACAGAAAACTCATTCAGCTCATCAGGTTTGTCTTCCTACCTGCAAAACTGCAAAGAAAAAGGTCAACTTATTTCACTAGTTACTCAGAGTTTTTTGGTTCACATAGAATTATTTATCTTTTACTGGGAACGCTTGATCAAAAAACAATTTTTTCTTTCAAATGTTACAGGAACAGTCATCTCCACAATGATTCATATATCGACTGCCCTAACTACCTGTATGATGGAGGAATAAAAGTAGATGAAGTAAGAAGGAACTGAAAACTGAAATGAAGTGTGATGTGACCCAGCCTGACCCACAAATTGCTAACAAGAGGGTAGAATTAGAAGCAAAAATACCACAAAACTAGTTTTTATGTGCAAGAACCTTGCAAACTATGCAGGAGTCAAATACAGGCCACCAATATTCTTACACCTGAATTAATTTCACTAAATCCTAAATTTCTGCATTTGGTAAATTATCCCACATCTCAGCACCTATAACTATCAGTGAAAATTTTAACACTTATAATGAAACTATTATTATTCATTACTGTATATAATTATTCATTACTGGGATAATTTAAATATGCTGCTGCCTTTTAGGGATGTAACAGTGTTCCCAGAACAACATTAGAGATTAAAAAAATAATTCACAAGAATAAAAACAAGTTTTCTTCCACAGTGTGTTGGGAGCTCAACTGACCTTGCTCAGGTCCCAAACAAAATCTTCATAATGATGATTTTTCATTTCCAATTACATAAATCAATACTGTCCAATACTGTTTATAAACAAAGGCAATAACTCATGTAAGATACCCAACTGATTCATTTATAAAGGTAGGTTTAAACAATATCACTCCCTGTACAGAAAGAGTTGGGGGAAAACACACTGGACAAATGACCACAGAGTCTCTTCCAGGATCCCACCTTAAGAGGCAAGAGCTTTTCCATTCATTTACATTTATTTTATCCAGCCATTAGTTCTTATCCACAGACTGAAAAACTTCTCTACTGTCCTTTCATAACAGGCTCTTTATTCCCATAATATTCCCTTCATTGAATTCCAAGCAGCTTCAATCAATGTTTCTTGAATACAGTAGCCAGAACTGCAAGTAATATTCCAGCTGGAAGAACATTGTACAATGCCTTAATTGCAGCTTATTCTCCACAGAATATCTTTCCCTATACATCTTCCACTCTCCTGTTCACTTCTCTCCAGTTATCCATGCTGCAACAGTAAGGCTTTCTACTGTCTCCCAGGAGGGTTGTTATTGGCCTTGACATGCCCAGTCTCACTGGTTTTTCTGTATCTGTACCATGTCCCAAACGCATGTGTTCTGCTGCACATGCGTTTCCTCAGTTGTCACCTACTGACAACACACCACAAATTCTCATAAGAAAATCCCAACGAGTTTTTGGTGCCAAGGTCATTACTGCAAACAGTGCAAGACTAGCCCTCAATTTGAGCCCTTGGAAAATCCCCTTATTGCCAACATTTCTCGTTCCAATCACTCCTGCAGGAATTTTTGTTGTTGCTTATGGCTTTTGAGGTGGTTGCCCTAAATAAAAAAAAGAACCACAAGCAGTTGTTTCCTTCAGCAAACACCAACTCTCGCAACGATCATCTCTTTTACATGAATTAGCTGTTTACTGTCTGGCACAGCCTCAAGAGCACAAGTGAAGTATGACATATGGGACTAGATCTCTTCTCTTTGTCTGGAGGAAAAAAGGAATTGGTCGTTCTATCAAAGAAGGAATTCAGTTTTGTCTGGCACAACTGATCACCTGCAAATCTACTTGAACTCTGCCTCATTGTTAAAAGATGGGTTAGATGCTCATGATTAAGCCTTGCACATGCTGAAGTCAGGCATGCTTCCATTAATAATGTCAAAGCCTGAACAGTTACATACCACCAGAGCACAGCACAGGAATATACTTAATGCAATACCAAAAATCGTATTTGCTTATTGAGTTCATACACAGCTCACATTCAGTGGGATGCAGGACAAGAATGAAGCTGACAGTTTCAGCTGCTTCTCAACCCCTCCAGTGCAAATACAACATAAACTCATGGGAAGCAGTTCTATGAGTGGCAAAACAACAGCCCCAAGAGCTAAGAGAACAGAAGCAATCCAACCAGTTCTGCCAGATAAGTGCTGTAGTGGGAAGGGAGGTGGTTTTGTCCATTTATTTTTTGCAAATGTTGAGGTGCTAAAATATAATGTGTTTATCCCCTTAGATCTTTTTCACTGTAAATATTCTGTTGTTAATAGCTAGTAAACTAAAGGCTGAAAAGAACAGGCTTTATATTTGTCATAGCAAGCCCATTAAAAGAAAGCAGTATAACCCACAACTCTGAAAACAATCAAACAGAAATCTTCATGAGCATTTTCCACTTTGGGAATGCATTTAAATCCTAACATTATGCCTGGTGATGACAAAAACCGTCAACATTTATGGATGCTTAACTAATCTTCACCAGCAGGTAATAAGCTATCTGTTAATGCACACATGAGAATAACCCCACTCTTGAGCAGCTGTCTCAAAGTTACAAACAAAAGCCAAGCTTATCACTTCCAACCCATGGGGCAGACTCACCAGTTTTAAAGTGTAGCTCTGCTCTCAGAGCTCTGTGAAAACCTCTACTGCTGAAGCTAGACACTGAGAAGGATACATGCTTATGATAGAAGCAAAGCTTTCATTGCACAGTAATAAAATGTAATGGAATACTGGCGGGGAGGTTCAACCTCTACTGCCATCCCACTAACATCTGCCTCTCATGTCATGGGCTGACATAATAAAATAGGAGGCATTACTTTCAGAGCAGCCCTCATAGATGCATCACAATGGGGTCCCATGTTTTACAATAAGATAATAGCAGAATGCACAGTAAAAGCAAAAGTACTGTTATTTTGTTGAAAAAATAATAATCACACGGAGCAAAGAAAAACATGTTAAACAGACCCACAACTACTGGTAATGGACATGTAAGCAATGGAAACAGCAATGGAAACTGTTAAAACTTTCGTTTAAGATCTGTCCCAAAACATCTGCTAACGTGATCATAAGAATTTAATCATCCCTGATTAAAAAAAGTTACATTTCCTTCAACAGGATATTTAGCTATTGCTACCAAACAAAGCAAAGAACTTTTTAATTAAAGCTTCACATCCAACAGCTGTAGCAGTATCAAAGACTTTGCTTCTCCCTTTAAGCAGATAGGAAATACGAGCTGTACCGCACAACATTTGAAGTCTTTCTTAATAGCTCAATACTACCACATGCAAAACAAAAGCATGAAACCTGGCAGGACTTTTCAATTCCTGCTGTATTTTTCCCAAGGCACCAGACAATACAGCTGATTTTCATAATCCTTGGAAGAAGCACAACACCTGCAATTCAAGTACAATGCTTTCCACCATTTCCATTAATCAAAAAGACAAACATCTCAAAGCTTCAGGAGAATACTGTATTCCATTGAACCTAAACTGCACTATGCCGAACGTGGTGGAGTTACAGAATACACTGATTTTTAATAAACATTAGTTTTCCTGAGCTCTTCTGGTAAACCAAGCTCAGATTCTGACGCTGAAAAGGAAATTCTCATAAAAACTAACCTGGTATTTACTTTTGGGCTGCTAAGATAACACAAAAACATTTCAGATTTGGTGTTGAGGAGACAATTCTATTTAGGCATGAAGAAATTAAGAAGAACAGAGAGTACTTCTGAGGTTATCAGAACAGGACTAGGGAAAGCAGGAGGAACAGAAAAACAAGGACAGGAACTACATGAAGCAGGACTGTGCTAACACATTTCAAGAAAATTACTAAGACAGAACTAGAAACACAGGAAGGGAAGAGAATGTATTTTTATGTAACTGATTACACTACAAAGTTTTGCATGTAGATGAAACAAGATAAATCCATATCTACAGGAATGAGAAGAGTTAACCAAAAGCCTTATCCAACTAAAACAGACCCTGCTGCCCTGAGTCTTCTGTTCACATCCCACTGAATTCAATTCTAAAAAGGCCCTGCTCTACAAACGATGCAATTCTGAATTGCAGACTTGAATTCAGTAGTACTACTGGATGGATTTTAAACCTCAGACTGAGTCTTGGGAATACATCCAGAAAAATCTCAACAGTTAACATTAATCAAAATCAAAGAAGAGATATGGAAAAAATCTTTGAAGAGAACCTGAAGTACAGGAACACACAGTTCATGTTAAGAGATTAGAACTACTCCTGAAAATAAAGAGGAGGAAGCGTTGCAGCAAATAAAACCAAAGTAACAGAGAAGGAAATGGAAGGACAAAAGTTAAGAGGTAAACAGTGAAATAATTCCCCTGCCGGGAAGAGAACTTTCAGACATCCAGGTGAGAAGATTGTGACAGATGGATTCATTTACTCAAGTAAGACAAATAAAGAGGATGTGCAAAACGAAGACATCACAAAGACAAGGGCAGAAAGCAGAAGATGCAAGTAGACACACAGCAAAGAGCCCAGAATTTCTATTGGGGTTTCATGGATTTGTTAACATAACCTTGTCTGAAAAACAGAGACTCTTGGGAAGCAGGCAGGAATACTATCAGTTTTGGAAGTTACTCAAAACCAGGAAAGTCTGTCTAGTAAAAGACTGGACACTTCTGAAACCAGAAAATAATGCAACACAGGTTTTGAATCTATGTCTATTCAGTTGAGGCAGAATTCAGGCAAGGTGAGACAACAGATCTCAGACTAGAGGACTCCACAGGCAAAGCAGCACAACGGAACAGAAAGCAAACAGTGCAGAAGGACAAGCTGAATCAAATTACTTCTGAGTGCCAACTACATACTACTGGAGACAAAGTACAAGGCCAAAACAGAGTAAAAAACCAATAAACAATTTCAGGATTAAGTATTCTCAACCCTTTGAAATTATGCACAAGCCTTTTCTTTACAGCTGGGAAGCAGAATTTCTGAGAAATTCTGAAGTGTTTAACAGTGGAAACACTTTCCAAAATATTCCTGACTATTCACGTTTTTCCTCTTTGTAAATTTCCTAATTCTACAGTAAGGAAACAGAGTGAAGAAAAGGCTGTCACCCCTGCCACAACTAATGACAACTAAAGAACAAAGGCACAATAGTAAGTAATACATAGATTTCTGAAAACACACAAACAGCACAGAATAACAGCACTGGGAGGGACTAGGAACAAGTCATTTTGCCCATCCCTCATGTCTTACAGCAATAAAATCCATAACTAGACTAACCCCAATATATGTCTAAGCTGTTACTGATGAAAATTCTGTAGCTTTTCCAACCTATTCTTCCCAAGCTCTACAAGCTTTACTACTCAAAGGCAGTAACTAACACGAATCTTCCTAACTGATACAACCATTAGTTCATAGCCTGTTTGCCATATAACAAGTTTACTATTCTTCTTTACAGCAACCCTTCATATAGTCACATACAACAAAGCAATTAACTCCTTTGTCTTAAGCTTCAAGCTACTCAATATGTTTCACTAGCACAGTCAGTCATTAAGAATTCATTTTACTTAGGTCCCGTGCAGTTTTTTTTGTTTCTCTTTTCTTGTTTCCTAAAACTGTTGTGCAGACAGTGATCACTGACCCTGCGCAAGAAAAATCACAAATACACTCCTCTGTATTTGTCCCAACCAAAGAGTATCCTGTTGAGAAAGTCTGTTCAAGATCAGTTTTCAATCAGTTTTTCAGATCAAAGGACATACTCTTCCTCATTCAACCTCAGCAGCTTCAAGCTTCAGCTTTCAAGCCATGAATGAAGTATTCACTGATACTGTCCTGGAGTCCTTAACCCTCATAGAATAAAAAAATCATTACGGTTGGAAATACCTCTAAGAACAAGTCCAACCATCAACCTATCACCACCACATTTGCAGCGTTTGAGGCACGGACTCAGATGTGAACGATCCAAATCGTTTATTACAAGTTCTCACATCCCTTATAGACCTTCACAAGTTGTTATTTTCTAACTTTCCCGTCCGCCCTTACAACTTTCCCAAACACCTTTACATGTCAACAAAGCATTCTACAGAACCCTTTTCAACTGTCCATGCAGGCACGTATCCAATCAGAGCTGTGAGACCCTTCTTCTCCTTGCAGAGGTGTCCTTGGTTCTCATGCTGTTTATCTTGCTCCACAGCTGCTGCTCTGAACAGCTTTTCTTGTATTCCCACAAGTACCAGCGCAGCCACCGCCCTCAGGCACCCTGGCCATCCCTTACTCACTTCCTTGGCAATTTGCAGCTCAGGGGTTTGGCAGATGACTTTTTTCCTGGCAGTCCTTAAGGTTCAAAGTCCAGCTATAATCTCATATCCCAAATATGTCACTTGCTGTTGAGTTATTTGTGCTTTCTGTAAACCAAGAAACTCAGCAAACTCTCAGTCTATTGTACACAGTCCTTTTGTTGCTGTGGCAGCCACGTGCTGCAGTAAAGTTCCACCCTAGGATGGAGGATCCCAGATCTCAGGCTCATGAGTTGACCATCATTCAGCTGTTCTCACAACCCTGGGTAACACTGTCCAGGTTAACTGAGACTCTTCCCCCCATATCAGGGCTTTCCTATTCAAAGACAAATAACCTTAGGCTTCCTTTGGCCAAACCAGGCAGAAGAGACATCCCTCAAATCCAGAAGGTAAACTCCATCTTTTCGTTCCCTAACTTGGTTAATAAAGTGCACGGATTTGCCACCACTGAGTGTATCCATTCAACTATTCTAGTACTTGCCCTCAAGTCTTGTACCAAACTACAGCACTTGCTATCAAAATTGGAATCCAAACTCCAAAAAGTTACCTATTATTTCTTTTATCCTCCTACAGTCCCATAGCCTCAAAGGGCACCGCTTTACCCTGACTAGGCAAGCTCTTGCTTTTAATTTCTATTTAGGGCTTCATTTTTGGCCCTGATGCCCACACCACTAAGTGTATCATATTTGAGATTGCTGTAACTCCTGGGGGTACAACATTGTTTTGCCCAGTTTGTGTTAAAGCCAGAGTTACAGTTTTTAATCAGTCAATATCGTTGCACTCTTAGCTCCAGTTTTATTCAATTTCTTGCCAGAGTAACCTGGCAGGTACAAGAATTTCTGTATTCCTGCTTGTTTTCTTAGCTTATGTTTAATTAATCCAAAAAAAGGAAACCTTTTCCCATTGGGCAGTAGCATCTACTACTGTTACAAAACCATCTATGGGTAGTAAGAAGCACCCATATCCACCAGAAAACGAACCTCAATATCCTGCTTTCCTAAATGCAATTTCCCACTGCAGTTTGCACACTGCTTTCCTTCCAGTGAGGTCACTCCCAAGTACACTGCCCGGTGCAACTCAAGGGTAGGTATGGCCAGCCATACGGACCACAAACCCACACAGAACCGCAAGGTATCGCTGCACAGAAGACTTATTAGGACCCTTAGACAAGGATCTGGGGAAAGTCGTATTCTTACAGCAGCTTCTGGGTAAAGCTCCTACCCACAGCTCGGTTCCATTGCAAGAGTTCTGTTCAACACACAATGTCCTCTGGTGCTGTACCGGAGATTGCCTTCTTGCTGGGACATACTCGTGGGGGAGAGCAGTAACAGGAACGCCAGGACAGCAAGGGAGGGATGCCTGATGACAAAGGTGTGCGAATGTCCCCACCGAAGGAAGCAAAGAGAGCCGACAGAAAGCGATGCTTCATTAGCGTAACAAAACACAGCCCCCATTCCTCCCTCCCTCCCTCCTCCCCCGCACCCCTTCCCATCGCCATCCCCCGGGGGCAGATGTGCCATGAAAACGAGCTCTGGGCGTGATCGTTGTGGGAATTCCTGCCTTCCTGAGCCTGTGCGGAAGAGGCGAGAGCCTGGCTGGAAGCCATCCGGGCAGCACCGCGGTGGCAGGAGGTGCACCAAGGCCGTCCTGCGGCCAGCTCCGGGCTCAGGGCACTCGGCGTCCTCTGCTCTACGCGACTCCGAGGAGCCCGGCTACCTGCACCAGAGCTGGGAGCAGCCTGCTCGGCACCCAAGGTAGGTGCCCTTCGTGGCTCGTGCAGAGGAGCGCACGCTTCCTGCCCCCTGCCAGCAGCACCGGGAGAGGAGCGGGGAGCGGCCCCGGACGGGGCGGAACCCGCACTGCCGTACCCCAGGCGGGACCCTGGTCCCGGCTCCAGCTCCCGCTCAGCGCAGCAGGTTTGCTGGCCCAGACGGGCTGCAACCAGGGCGGCAGTTCATGCAGCCCGGGCTGGGCTCCGAGGGGCACGGGAACGGGCTGGGAGCTGGGACAGTGAGGAAGGGAGCAGAGGAGGTCAGCGTGCTCTGCTGCCCGGTTGGATCTCTGTAACACAGCGCAGCTGGGGCTGCAGTTCTTCCTCTGGGCCACGGGAGACACGAGACGGCCTCGCTCTGCAGCTGTGCACGCGTGGATTGACCGAAGCTTTAAACCCCCCGATGCCTCCTTTGGAGTGTCTTAATGTGAAGCCTCCAAGTGGAAATTTGCACTCGCCCTGCTCCTCCTCCCCGGCAGCCCCCAGCTTCTCTTTGGGGACCCTGCGACCCTTGAAATGGCGTTACCTTTTGTTTGCTGAGCGCTTGCCTGATGGCTCAGCTGGGGTTGTGCAAAGCCCTGGCGAGGCTTTTGTTCAGGCTGTCCCGGCAGCTGCAGATGCCTTGAGCACACAGCTGCGGGCCCTGAGCACGTTCAGCATCTGCAGCAGCTCCGGCACTGGGCTCTGGAACAGACGATGAGAAGCTGGCAGCCTGTGGGCTGACTGGAGCACGCGTTGAGAACACGGCCGAGCAGCAGCAGGTCAGTAAAGCACAGCCCAGGTGCCTTCTGCAAAGGGCACGCGCTGCTGAGAGCGTCCCCTGGCAGTGAGCGCAGTCTGCGTGCTCGGCTGAAGAGGGAGGGAGGAATGAATTTATTGATATCATGCAGGTGTCCTGGAGTGCTCTAACAACTGCTTAACAAGGCTGTTGTAACCACGTGGTTGTTTATTGCCTTAATTGTTCTGTTTAGCACTGCTGCTATTCGATAAGTTGCCTTCACGGTTCAGTTAAAATTCCCAGCACAGCATTGGCTGGTGGTGGCTGTGACCGTCACAGGCTGGTTTGGCTGCAGTGCTGTCAGATACTCTCTCTTCTCAGGAGATGGAAAAATAATCTCCATGTGGTTGGATGTTTTGTTGATTTATTGTTGTGTTTAAGTAAGCCATCCTATTTATTTGAGAAGTGTGAACCATCCAGTTGACTCCTCGCCGTTTTGCACTTCCTTACCCGAGGAATGTGAGCCATCACCACTTTTAGGTAACATCAGCAGTAGGTGGTTTTGAGAACTACATCAGTCACCTTTACAGAGTACTTTTCCCAACCCTTTTCTGAGGGCTTGCTTGATTTCAGCAAGCCCAGGGCTACTTCCACTCCTGAGAGGATGTACGGACATCTGCCAGAGGATTTAATCCATTTGCCACCCTGGGCAGCCTGTTCCAGTGCTCCGTCACCCTCACTCCCCCCCACCTGCAAGTGCAGCAGTACTGAAGGCTGAGGGCTCTTTTCGTAGGCAGGCGGGCAAAGGCAACTGAAATGCAAGTTTGCTGTCCCTCTTTGTTCTCGCATCAGTAGGCCCTGGATATCTTCCCAGCACCTCTCTTAATCAGCCTGGAAATGTTTGCTAGCAGGAAGTAACCCCATCACATTGCCTTAGACTAATGATGCCTTTTTCCCCACTCACTGCAGGCAGCCTCTGTGAGAGCAGTGGAGCAGCAGCTGTCTGTGCTATGGCTGTTGAACTGCATTTCTCACCACCTGAGATCCCTGAGCCCACGATATTGGAGAACATGCTGCGCTACGGACTCTTGTTTGGAGACCTTTTCCAGCTCCTGTGTGTGCTGGCCATCATCCTGCCAGTTTCCAAGTCCCCAAAGGCAGTAAGTAGCGCTGTGTGAGATTGATAGGAATGCTCAGGCAGTCGGCTGGGAGGGAACTGTCTGTAGCTGTTGCCTACGGCAGTGTGCCCCGGCACTGCTGAGAGTGCCGCACTTGGTTCTGTCCTTCCTTCCGCACGCCAGCAGCCTTGAGCTGCCAGCTCATCCTATCCTGCAGCTGCTGCTGCGCCCTATGAGCTGCCAGGCAGAGGGTCCACCCTCCCAGCACGGACCGCCTTGCTAGAGAGGACTTTAGGCTCTGGTTTGCATGGGATTTTTGGGAACTAGACAGAGGTGGAGTTTCTAATGTGCCTTGAGGTCAGGAAGGCGGTTTCCAGTGCTGGCCCCCAAAGCTGCTCGGTCAGGTGACTTTTTCTCCCAAAGCAGCTGTCAGCCAGTTGTAAGAAAGCTCCCTGACTGTTTCCCAATTGCTTCTTGCAGGACTCGGAGGGTTTTGAGTCTCAGACTTGGGAGACAGTGAAGAAACCCAAGGCAAGTGCTGCTCAGCTGAGCAAGAAAGCCAAGAAGGAAAGCAAAAAGAAACGATAAGGGCTTGAGCAGGAAGGCACAAAGGACAGCAGAATCGCCTGGATTGCATCCTCAGAGGTGCACCAAAGGACACACACTGCGTGGTCTGGTTTTCAGGCCTGGCCATGCTTTCCCTTTCGTGGACTGCGGAGAGGAACTAAGGAAGTTTTAGTCATTACCAGTATCCCTCCTATTTGATTTCATATTGAAATGTATTTTGGATGCATTTAGCTTCTCTTTGTTGCAAATAAAAGCGAAACAAACATTTGAATAGTGGTGCTGCCTCTTTCAATAGCTGCTCAAAACATGCCTGGCTCGGGCTGGTAATCGCAGGGTCATGAACTGGTTGGCTTCACATCCCTCCTGGAAATGGAGCTGCTTGTCCCATGTTTCCGTTTTGGTGTTCCCAACTGGTGGCCTTTCAGCCCATCTGGAACTGCTGGCGACGGACTGTGAGCATCCCCTGCTCTGTGAGGGCTGAGAGAAACAAAAGCAGCGTGGAAGGAAGAAAGGTGTCCCTGCGCCTTGAGTTTGTCTCAAGCCCTTTGGCTTTTTCTGGGTTCTGATGCACTGTCTGTTGCTGTTTGTACTGGGAAGCCCAGCTGCATGTTGGACTCGGAGGGTTTTGTGTTTACTGGCTGTTTCCAGTACTGGCTTCCACACCTGCTCTTTGAGGTTGTACAGCTGAAGCTTTAGGTGAAGTTTTCATGTGAGACAGGAGACTATGATGCCACCTTCCCTTTAGTTAAAATTGGACCTCAGTGATGTGGTCTACAGTGAGGCAGAGCCTGCAATTGCTGGTGCTGATTCTCCGTTACTCCTCTGTTCTCTTTGCAGCCATCACTACCCATCATTTCCCTCGATGAATTTAGTTGAGATACTGTATATCTTGTGCTTGTTCTTTGGGAATGATGACCGCTTTGTTTGATGTGGGGTTTCTGGCCCTCATTCCTCCAATTAATGCGATGGAACTGACAAACTTGTGTTCAGGTTGTTTGTATGCTCTATTTCTTATTTTCTCTGTATATGCACTGTCCCCATGATTCCCTGTGCATGTGATTAATTCACATGACAATAAACAAAAGAGACAATCTCCATTTCTTAGGAATGATGCTTAGGTTCAGGTACAGATGAGCTTCGTTTTAGAGGCTTCAGGCTTTGGAGACTACCTTGGTTCGAACAGCAGAAGGCATCAGTGTTCACTTCTCAGCAGCACCAATCTACAAACCTGAGTAATAGCTGCTTGTTGCTCTGTTTCTGCAGAGCCTCGCAGCTCCCCATGCACTGATTACAGCCTTTAGAAAGGCAGCCAACTCACTTTCCTTGGAAAGCCACACAGATGTGAACCGTAATAGCCCATTGACTTTAGAGATGATTGAACAGGACTCTTTGATTAAAGGATACTGTCAGATGCGTGTCTGCCCCTCTATTATCTGGTGCTCTGTGTTGGAAGCTTGAAGCTAGCACATCTTGCTCTGCCATTTTCTGTGTGTCCTTTTCCAGTTGGCAAGCTCTGACTGCTAGAACCCAAGATGCTAAAGCAATATTTAGACTCAAATGCATTTAATGAAAGGAGGCAATCTGTGTGTGTGCGCTTTCTCCAATGAGACTGGCACTGTTCCCTCGTGTCTTTACCAGATAACTAGACTTTATTTCCTGTAGAGAGTTTTATTTACAGCTGGTTAGCTGAGAAGGGTCGTAAACATGGTGCAGTTAAACAAACAGCCATACCACCTGCAAGGACAGCAAGAACAACAAGCAAGGATGACCTGTGATGGTGAGAAACTGGCCATGATTTTGTGAACTCAGCAAGGGAGTTACTTTCAGGATGATAACAAGTTGTTAAGATACTTGGGGATGGTATGTAATTGGGAACCAATGATGAGCTCCGCTTTTGCAATATGTATGAGCTAATTATCCGTATTATGAATGTACATGCAGCCAAGGTGTCATGGTTTAATAATTTTGTAATTTTGCTATCAGTATTCCACATCATAACATCATATAAAGCATGAATAATTTTACTGAATCTGCAACTTACAGAAGAAGACTACATCTCCCAGAGAGCAACACGATGGGTCACGGGACCTGGACTCTATATTAACTCGGTCGCAGACTAGACTGAGGTCTTTCGAGTTCTGGCGTTCAGGGGAGTGTGTGGGAGCCTTCAGCCGTTCGCCTAGATTCACAGTAGGCCTCTCGGTTACGGGACTCATTCTCTCTCCTATTTTGCTTGATTCGTTAGCTCAATTTTCAATTTTCAATTATTTTGTATTTTATTGTGTTATCCGGTATTTCGATATAGTATTTAGTAAATAAGTGTTCCTCCTTAGATTGTTGCCGCTGTTTTCTTTTCCTAATTAACTTTTTCCTTTCGGCCTAGGGCCCCTCCGGGGCCCACGGCCCCCTGTCACGGACGCAGGTGGATTTTTCATTCAAACCGTGACACAAGGAATAAACGAGAATAGCTGATCATATGTCAATGACAGGTGTGGTCGTTTGCTTTTCTCCCGCCGTTCTACAACAAATGGTGACCCTTGACGTGGCCTACCAGGAAGGATCGCAGCGGTGAAGGTGTTCGGATCCTTAAGCAGCGGGGATAGCATGAGCCAGGAAAAGAAGGTGCAGGTGCTCTAGGTGACCTTATAGAAGGGCCTAGTCGATACGGGCCTCCAACATCCTTAAGACTGCAACAGCACGCTGACAAATAGGTATGGGAAGGCAAGCGGTTTATTAAACATTTTCTTGCTTTTTTTAAAAAAAGCGTCAGGTATTTTCTTGCTTTTTGAAAAAAAAGAGTCAGGTTAAGGGGACAGACTTGCAAAAGGAACTCCCCAAGTTATTAGCGTATGGGTATGCTAAAGGGTTATTTCAGAATCTGCATTTAGTGCATGATCTTGCTGAATGGCGTAAATTTGGAGATGCAATTTTTCAGGGAATGATAGATGGGGAGAAAATGGCTAAAAATTGCGGGAACTGGTGGCGTGTGGTTTATAATGATTTGCTGCAATATCTGGCAGAAAAGGAAGCGGCAGAGCAAGCTAGTGCTGTGCAGGGGAGGAATAAGAATTATAATGAATGGTCAGATTGCCCGGTGCCCCCTGCTGTGTCCACCATAAAGTTGCCGCCGGCCGCCGAGCCTGCGTTGCCGGTGGCTGCGGAGCCGAGTGCCCCGTCTCCGTCTCCCTGCACGTCCGTATCAGACGAGCCGCCTGCATCGACCATGGCGCTACAGCCGGCCCCCTCGACCCCCCTTTGCAATGAGCCATTGTGCACTTCAGAATTGTAATGCTACAGCTCGTGGCATTCTAAGTACCTTGAGGAGTAACTGGACAATAGAGGAGGCGTTACACAGATTATCGAGCGTTCCCACAGGGGCTCAGGCTTTCATAGTTGAGGCTATTAAAGAGCTAGGGGCAGGATTAAAGGCACAGGCTGAGGCTTCTCAGAATCAAGTGTCAGCAGCTCTTGCACCCTTACAAGCATCTGCGGTAACCAGTGCAGGCCCAAGCACCTCTGTTAAATGTTTCTGGTGCGGCGTTAAGGGACATTTGCGACGGAATTGCCAAGCTGTCGGTGTGTGGTGCCAGAACTGCCGCTCGGACAACCACAACACCGTCACCTGCCGTCGCCGGTCAGATTGCATTCCTACAAGTCCAAAGGAACAGCTTGGGTGAGATGAAGGTGCCTTTCATACAGTTAAATGAAATCAAATCCCACAGTCTGAGACTCGGTTTCTCCATCTGCAAAATGCTATTGATATTTATGCTCTACGGTAAGACCTGTACAGCTATGTTGTACAACTATGAATTACTCTTGATAAACTTATTCAGTGTGCTTGAATGTGATACTTTGAAACCTGCAGTAAACTCAGAACAAGAGGAAAAAAGAGAGAGGAAACATTATGGCTTTCAAGTAAAGTCAGAAAACAAGTTACAAACAAAAAAAAGTACCTGACCCTTCCTGCCTTGAAGGAAAATCAAGCCTCCAAGGAGTTTTACCTATCTCTACCTTTCTGCTGAGGGTTTTAAAGTTTCCAGAGCAGTTCTAGAAGCCTCATTATAAATATCAATAATGATTTATCACCGAAGCAGTAGCATGAACAAGCCAGAGAGAGAACAAAACAGTCTCCACCAGAGCACTCAGACTGCAGAGAGCTTTCTGCATGCCTGAGCTTCAAGGGTCTGGATGCTCCCCAAAGATGGCCAAGTATGATTCACGTGGGGAGCAACATGGGAGGGCATGTCTCTCTCTCTCCGTGTGCCCATTTCCCATGTACTCAATTTCTATTTAAATACAGCATCGGACATTTCCCTGCCTCTCCCCACCACATTCTCTTGGGACAAGTGTGCCTTCCACACACTGCACACCTGAACTGTGCAAACCATAGCTGCTGGAACACAGCCAGACATGGTTGACAATGGAGCCAGGCACCATTTACATGACAGCTTTTCTACAGTGCAAACCAGGCCCATTGTTACCTATGCAAAAAAAAAAAAAAAGCCCTAAATGGAAAGTTCCTGTCCCTTGACAGCCACCCCTTCAAGAGCAGAGAAGGGTCTAAACCAAACTCTCACCTCAACAACACCATGCCAAATGTCTGCGCAAAAAGCATCAGGCTCTCTCCACATTTGTCAGTGCCACCATCAAGCCAATGATGTAGGGCTGGGATGGAGGCAGCTCTTTTCTCCTCCAGAAAACACAAGAAAATGGGCTAACAAGTCCCAGGGGCTCACGGATTTAGTCAGCCTCCCTCTTTATCAATCATTTTGTAGCTCAGGCCCCTTTGGCCAACAGACACAGAGCTGCCCCTCTGTACTAATCCACAACACTGACAGAGCCGAGAAGGGCTTTAAAAGGCATTCAGCAGGCACCAATACTTGGACCACACACTTCCCAAGGTACTAACAGCAAATGCTCCTGCTACACTTATCTGCTGGCAAACCTCATGAACGCGGACAAACCAACTGTATACTCCTTTTGGGTTTACCCTTAACCTAAGTAACTGAAGAACCACTGCATAGTCAGATGCACCTGTCCCCTGTCACCTCCATTCACAGACAAAAGCTGGTGTTATTTCATGCTGCATTAATTCCCTTCTGCAAGATAAACAAGCAGGTCCATGCCTGTCAACCAGTACCTCCACTTATTTTTTATCCTCCTACCAATTATTTCTGCACTGTGAGAGAAGTATGGGGAAATATTTCATGCCAGAAAGTTTTCAAAGGCAGCACTACTCACTAATGAGGTAGCTGACCTCAGCAGATCTAAGGGTTGTGGCTCTCATTTGCTCTATGATATTTCAATTCATTGAATGAAATTTCTATGTCCCTCATTCCACCCTCCTTTCTCTCCCCCCCCCTCCTCCAGCTACAGCAGCTCAAGTTACCACCTATCAGCCCAGCTGTACTACATGCAAGTCTAAAGCCTTTGCAAAAAAACAGCAAATATGCAAAGTCAGTGCCAGAAGTAGCATCTGCCACAGAGCAACCTTAATATCAGCACATTGGAGAAAACAATACAGGATCACAGCTGAGCCCACACATTGTAGCCACAGAATGTAGGCCACCCCAACCCACAGAATGATACAGCAGTAAAAGTCTCCAGTGTCATGTTCGTTTTTATATTTACTTGTTGGAGTAAAAGCCCATTTTAAACCCTTGAGGTAATATAACACATGTTGATACTATCATAACAGCACAACCACAAACAGAAACTATCTGTAAGCAAATGAAAATAAAACAATCACACAGGGGGTCTCTGAGCAGGAGGTCTGAATGGTACCTGATTCTGCTGCTTATTGAAGAGGGACCTCACCCATCATAGGGGTAACGGAACCAATACAAACACAGAATCACAGAATGTCAGGGATTGGAAGGGACCTCAAAAGATCATTTAGTCTAATCCCCCTGCAGGAGCAGGAACACCTGGACCAGGTCACACAGGAGTGTCTGGGCAGGGTTTGAATGTCTCCAGAGAAGGAGATCCCACAACCTCTCTGGGCAGCCTGTTCCAGTGTTCTGTTACCCTTACTGTGATGAAGTTTTTCTCCTGTGTTCCAGCTTGTACCCACTGCCCCTTGTGCTATCATTGGACGTCACCGAGAAGAGCTTGGCTCATCCTCCTGACACTCACCCTTAACATATTTATAAATACTAATGAGGTCACCCCTCAGTCTCTCCTTCCCTGTGCACAGGTGGCAAAGAAGGCCAATGGCATCCTGGCTTGTATCAGGAATGATGTGGTGAGCAGGACTAGGGAAGTCATCCTGCCCCTGTACTCGGCATTGGTGAGGCCTCATCCCAAGTACCATGTTCAGTTATGGGCACCTCAGCACAGGAAAGACATGGAGGTGCTGGTGCAGATCCAGAGAAGGGCAATGAGGCTCATGAAGGGCTTAGAAAATCAACCCTATGAGGAGAGACTGAGGGAGCTGGGGCTGTTTAGTCTGAGGAAAAGGAGGCTGAGGGGAGACCTTATCGCTCTCTTCCAGTATCTGAAGGGTGCTTACAGTGAGAGTGGGGCTGGTCTCTTCTCACTGGTGAGAAGTGACAGGACAAGGGGAAACGGCCTCAAGTTGCACCAAGGTAAGTTTAGGTTGGATGTTAGGAAACACTTGTTTACAGAAAAGGTAGTTAAGTACTGGAATAGGCTCCCCAGGGAGACGGTTGAGTTGCAGTCCCTGGATGTGTTTAAGAGCCATTTGGATGTGGTGCTCAGGGATATGAGTTAGCAGAGGGTTGTTAGAGTTAGGGTGCTGGTTAGGCTGTGGTTGGACTTGATGATCTTCAAGGTCTTTTTCAACCTGGGTGATTCTATGATTCTATGATTCTCCAACCTAAAGAGACCCAGCTCCCTCAGATCTGTAGTCCCCCAGGTTCTCCTTATGACCCTTCTTGTATATGGGAATTTCTTCACTAGCAGATTTAATCAGCAAGATCAGTGGAGATCGATTTCCACACACCCTAGATAATCCTTGGAAGGTAAGCAAAACTGCCTTACAGATGGGCAGGACTGGACTCTTGCCTGTCTGGGCCATCAGTGAGATGCAAACTCTCAAGGACACAAGAAATCTCACACTATCCTACCAAATGATGCATTGGTAAGGCACCAGAACAAGTAGTCGAGGGATGTGGAGTCACCATCCCCAGAGGTGTTCAAAAACTGTGAAAATGTGACACTGAGGGACATGGTTCAGTGAGCGTGGTGGGGCTGGGATGGACTTTGTGATCTTAGAGGTCTTTTCCTATCTGTATGATTCTATAACTCTAAATCAACCTGACCAAAAATCATCTAAACTACTTAGAGCAGCACGATTAGGCATGTTTCCAAAAGCAGCCACATACCTGCCAAGGGACAGAAAATGACTAAATTAACAAAGGCCTTAGGTATGTAAATAAAATAAAATGACAAGGACACAAAGAAAAAACTATACAGCCAATCTCAAGCAAAATACAAGCAGTCCTGGTGTTGGCTATCGAGATCACTGTGCATCCACATAAGTGTAGCACAGGCCAACTTCCAGTTCTTAACCAGGCTCTTTGAGAGATCAAGCCACACTTAAATTAGCATCATCAAAAGGATCAGCCAATATACTAAGTACAAAACTGTAGGGTTATTCAGCCCACTCACCACCCCAAAAAACAAACCCCAAGTTCATTCTGTACCCCCACAGCATAAATTATTTTAGCACTGCACCCAGTTCAGAAAGGATATATTAAAATTCCCACTTTTTTTTTTTTTTTACTTGAACAAACCATTTATCTTTTACGAAACTCGCTCGCAGAGAGAGTCTTGAGTTAGCAAACTCATTTTACCAGAAGACAATCATTTGCTTTAATTTTGCAGGGCTTTTGTCCCCAATAACACAGAGACAGGAGAAATGCTGCAAAGATGTTTTTCTAGAAGAGAGGAAAAGTCATTAATTTGTATGTCATTGCACGTTGTTAATATGAAAGTGTTTCTGGTACTGATAAAAATTTCCATTACTGGATCACCTTCTACATTGTTGCTACATAGATTCTACATTTAGTATTTTGACATTGCCAGTCACCAATGCACTTTGGGATTCTTAGGTACTCAGCCCCTGCTGACAGCTTCAGTGTTAGAACAGTGGATTTCCACATGATGTGAGCCAGAAGAGCATCACAAGGGCTCTTGAACACAGCATACCAAGGCCTGAAATCATCACAGAATGGTGTGTGTTGAAAGGGACCTTTCTCCATCCAGATGAGGAAGAGAGCAGTCATCTGGGCTGAGGCCTGTCCAACCACAGCACTCAGTCCTGCACCTCTCAGACATCCAGAGGTGCTCTGGGTTTGTCTCAAAGTGAAACACACCTATTTGCCCTTACAGTCAACAGCACAAACCTTATTGCTGTGTTACAACTACACTGAAAAGAAATTCTATCTACCTTCCTCTTGAAAATCCCCCTTTTACAGCCCACGCCTTTTAACACACAGCATCCTCCTTGGAACCATGGAC
The DNA here is from genome assembly GCF_054131305.1 of Coturnix japonica. NCBI lineage: Eukaryota > Metazoa > Chordata > Aves > Galliformes > Phasianidae > Coturnix > Coturnix japonica. The sequence continues at coordinate 4,861,993 of NC_140686.1, forward strand.
CCAATAGCACTCCAAAACCAATATCTGAGTCCAACTAAGGTCCTTCAAAAAGCTGCTAACATGTAGATTTTGGTGATAATTTGATGAATGGATTTGTTGAACAAATTGCTTTTACTGTGTATCGATAAAAACACAATCAAAGCTATTTTTATGCCTAGAAACCTAAGTCTTTGGCATGGCTTCCTATGGTGGCTTCTCTGAGGTCTGCAAATGGTTAAGCTCACAGTACAGACTTCTCTACAATGAAGCAGCAGTAAAGGAATCCTTCTGCACTAACATGATACTGATGGAAATCAAGTAGATCCAATGCCACTGCTGTTCTCTCCAGCTTACCTGAAATGAGCTAACGAGCAGGTAAGTTCCTGCAGGAATGGATAGAACCACAGCAGCCACATAATCACAATGCCTAATTCCCTGTGGACATTCAACTAGAAACTAAATGGCCACCAGCCAACATGGGTTTGCATGATTCATATGTAGTGAAAGAAACCCTGTGGCTGGAGTTAGAGATAACACACAGGATGTAAGGAAGAGTTGTTGGCTAAACTTTCAATGCCCAGCACCAAGATGAGTTTTAGCCCTATTTTCATTAACACCATGAATGACCTCTGAGTACTGTAAACAAATCAGCAGCTTCCAGGGCCTACACAGTGCAGCAGTAGCAAAAAAAGCCACTGACTTCCTTGTCTTGGACTCCCACCACAAACAAAACAGGGCTAAAACAAAGGTGAAGCTTTATCTACCAGCAGGGATTTCAGAGTTCATTGCAAGAAATGAGATTAGGATTGCAGGTGTTACATTTAAGGCACAGAGTGTTGAAAGACCAGCCCCTTACCCACACCGTATCACAGACCTCAAGCCTCACCATGTACATAAGGATGTGCATGACATACCATGACACTGAGTCCTGAGCCTTCAAACACTCCTGAACACAAGAAGCAATCGCAGGGAGATTAGACCATTAGAACAAGAAGCCACAGAGAGAAAAGTGAAGGCGTTTTTTGAGTAGCAGCTACAAAGTGCCTGATTACTCCACTTGCTCCCCAAAGACTTGCTTCCTACACCCACACCCCCCCCTGCAGACAATGTTTAAATAACTACTGAAGAAAACAATCCCCAAATTCTTCACATAGTTCAAATACTTCACCTAAAAGGAATTTTTATTCTTACACCTCAGACTGCACCAGCCCTCAGCACAACACACACGTTTACACCGTGGTGCCTGAATTGTGCACACAGAAGGCATGGAGCTGCAGAGCTGCTCATGGGCCTGGGACTACAACAAGGAAATGTGCCAGCTCTGAGTATGTTTTCCTGTGAAAAATGCCATGCTGGTCCTCCACTTACTCTTTTAAAGTGCCTTTCCATAGTCTACATGAAAAAGAAGTCCTCCTGCAGCCAAGAGACACGTACCTGAAAACCTATGTTGCTTCTTTCCAGGACTGGAGCTCCAGAATATTTCTACCTTGCCCCAGAGAGACCATATTACTAACAGCAGCAGCCCCCCAGCAGTACTCAGTCAAACCAAGTAGAGAAGCTGTGTGGCTGAATGAGGTCTTCAGGGTTTTAGAAACATCACTCTCCAAAGAGCATCAGTTGCTCTCTGTTACAGTACTGCTATTTATAACCTGGAAAAGCCTTTCCATCCCAGAGAGCCATATCATCTCCTTCCAACAAATGGACTGCAGCCAAACTACTGCAGAAACCTTCCAAGAGAATAGATCAAGCCTTGCATTCCTCAGCAGTGATACTCAATAAAAATCCATTCATCTCCTTGGGATGCAGACAATTCATGTCTCAGATGAACATCCTTTGTGTAGGGTGGCAGGGTTGTATTTGTTTCCCCGAAGACCTTCAACTGCTCAAACGCAGCCATAACAGAGATGAACTCTGAAAGCCCAGAAGTACAGGAAAAACAAATGGCCAGGAACAATTATAACCAAATTATGCTACAAGACTTTCTCTTTCCCTTTCTTTCTAACACCTGACAATCCTTGTATAGGGGTAACAGTAGCAAAAAGAAGTGATCCATCATATAGAAAGAATTAACAGGCTGCACCATTGCTGCTCAAGCTCTCAGCACTGATCTCTGCAAAATATTTTGGGGAAACATAATGCAATTTGGAAAATGCTGCATCTTTCACTACCCCTTTTCATCTTGCTTTTCATCAACGTAACTTCTGAATGCTTAAAACTCTAACAGAACCACCATAGCAGGTACAGCCCTTTCCTGCAGCAGAACACGTTTCCTGTCCCATAAGGTACACTTAGTTCAACAAGACTGGGGACGTTTGCCTAGGGGACTTTGGGACAGTCCCCTACCACTGACAACTTGGGGTCATGAATATGCTCGTATTTCCACAGGGACTGGCCCTACGTGGGTTCCAGCATGATATGTTTGGTCTCATCTGAAGGCAGAAAATAGCATCCAGCCTTCATAGTAATTGTAATTGTGTGTTTCTTACTTAGTGGTATTGCTTTGAAACTTGCTGTGTTATAGAATCACAGAATCACAGAATTATCAAGGTTGGAAAAGACCTAGAAGATCATCTAGTCCAACCATTACCAATACTTCCTGGCTAAATCATATTCCTCAGCACCACATCCAAGCGTTTCTTGAACACTCCCATGGTTGGTGACTCCACCACCTCCCTGGGCAGTGCATTCCAATGCCTGACTACTCTTTCCGAAAAGTAATACTTCCTAATGTCCAGCCTGAATCTCCCCTGACGCAGCTTAAAACCATTCCCTCTAGTTCTATCACTGATTACACAAGAGAAGAGGCCAACCCCCAGCTCACTACAACCCCCCTTCAGGAAGTTATAGAGAGCTATAAGGTCTCCCCTGAGCCTCCTCTTCTCCAGGATGAACAATCCCAGCTCCCTCAGCTGCTCCTCATACGGCCTGTGCTCCAGACCCCTCACCAGCTTTGTAGCCCTCCTCTGAACGCGTTCCAGGGCCGCAATGTCTTTCTTGCAGTGTGGGGCCCAAAACTGAACACAGTACTCAAGGTGCAGCCGCACCAATGCTGAGTACAGGGGGACAATTACCTCTCTGTTCCTGCTAGTAACACTCTTTTTGATGCAAGCCAGGGTGCCGTTGGCCTTCTTGGCCACCCGGGCACACTGTCGGCTCATGTTCAGCCGAGCATCAATCAGTACCCCCAGGTCCGTTTCCTCAACACAATCCTCTAGCCATTCTGCCCCAAGCCTATAGCGCTGCCCAGGGTTGTTGTGGCCAAAGTGCAGAACTCGGCATTCGGTCTTGTTGAACCTCATCCTGTTGGCTTTCGCCCAGCTCTCCAGACTATCCAGATCCCTCTGCAGGGCCTCGCTACCCTCAGGCAGATTGACACTCCCTGCCAATTTGGTGTCATTCACGATCTTACTGAGGGTGCACTCAATGCCCTCATCCAAGTCATCAATAAAGATGTTGAAGAGGACAGGTCCCAGCACTGACCCCTGGGGAACACCACTCATGACTGGTCTCCAACTGGATTTAACTCCATTTACCACCACTCTCTGGGCCCAGCCCTCCAGCCAGCTCCTTACCCAGCCAAGAGTGTACTCATCCAAGCCACGGGCTGCCAGCTTTTGTAGGAGAACAGCATGGGAGACAGTGTCAAAGGCTTTGATGAGGTCTAAGTAGACCACATCAACAGCCTTTCCTTCATCTATTAGACGAGTCACAGGATCATAGAAGGAGATCAGATTGGTCAAGCAGGACCTGCCCGTCATGAACCCATGCTGGCTAGGTTTGATCTCCTGGTCATCCCACACCTGCCTTGTGATCTCCCTCAAGACAATTTGTTCCATTCCCTTCCCTGGCACCGAGGTCAGGCTAACACTTACAACCTTTCTTGTAAATGGGAGTCACATTGGCAAGCCTCCAGTCTTCCGGCACCTCACCCGTTAATAGGGAGCGCTGAAAGATAACAGAAAGCGGCTCAGCGATCACCTCCGCCAGTTCCTTCAGCACTCTCGGGTGAATCTCATCCAGACCCATGGACTTGTGGCAGTCCAGTTGGAGTAGTAATTCCCTGACCGCTTCTTCAAGAATCACAGGGGGTTCAGTCTGCTCCCCAGCCGAGACTACCAGGTCAGAGCGTGGGGAGCCCTGGGAAGGACCGAGACGACTTTTAAAGACAGACGTAAAGAAGGCATTCAGAACCTCTGCCTTTTCCTTACCCTCTGTAATCACATTCCCAGCCTCGTCCAGTAAAGAATGGAGATTCCCCTTTGTCCTCCTCTTACAGCTGATGTACTTGTAAAAGGGTTTCTTGTTTGTTTTTACCCCAGTGGCCAGCTTAGATTCAAACTGGGCTTTTGCCTCTCTGATTTTCCCTCTACACATCTTAACAGCCTCTTTGTATAGAGTTATAGTATATATATAACAAAGAGTTATATATATATATAACAAAGAGTTATATGTAACTCTTTGTTATAGATAATATTAGTAATAGTTTGACATAGTGTGTGATTTTCTGTTTTACCAATGCAGTCTCAAGAATTAGAGTTTTAGGCATTAGCTAGGATGTTGTGTGCTTCTTCTATTTTAGTAATAGATCAGATGTGTATTAAACAGGATTTGATGTAATCCATGCTAGAATGTACAGGAACAGCTCTCTCGGTGTTTTAGTACTGTTTGGTTACGATGTTATTATCCTATTAATTAGCTTTTCTTAATTTGCAAAGACAAAACCTGGATAGGAATCCCAGACAAAGAGATGACCCTGTATCATAGAATAGATACCTCTCTTACATCCAACTAATTGGGACTTGAAAATATAACCATGCATCATTTTAGACAAAAGTGCACGCTAATAGAACTAAATTTGATAGTTTATTCTGTTTTCCAAGCAGGTGTTCCACTTGGGCTCTATATCATGCACTGGCCATGCGGATATGGTGTACAACTGGAAGAAATCCTTCAGACCCTGAATGCAGGAGAGAATCTGTGATGGGTGAGAGAGGAAAGGTGCACCTTGAAGCAGGGGACGCCCTGCTGGCACTACCTGTCGCATCCACCACCAACATGGTTTGCTGTTTCTCAAGGGTCAGTAAGTAATAATGCCCCTAGTGATACTCTAGTACATTTTTCCTCTAAAATTGGTTCTATTTGACATGCTATTCCATTAAATTGCATGATCATTAATCAATTATTAGCCCGGATAACTCAGTCAGTAGAGCATGGTTATGAGCATCTTAAAAGCATTTATTGCACAAATTTTAGTGGTCATTAAAAAATCAATGTATCAGAGTATATGAAAATTGAAGACTTTTCCAAATCAGTTACAGATTAACACAATGGGACCCTCACAGATTTATTTTCAGGTTGCAGAAACTTAGGTTGCAGTACAAACATATTTGTTCTTTTTAGTGGGTTTAACAGTAATGTTGTTATGTTGTATTTGACTTGTCTCTTTTTTCACTTTTAGAGTATTGTCAATCAAGGCCTTGATTGAGTTATCATAGTTATGTTATTAATATAAGTAGTGTTGTTATTCTATAGGCAGTATCTTGAAATTGTTGTAATACAAGAAGAATTTTATGGAGCAGCAGCCATGGATCAAGATAAGGAGTTCACAGAGCAGCAGCTACAGAGCAGGATAAAACTACATGAGAACTAATTGAACAAATGAACTGAATTGCTTGTTAAATATGGTTAGTCGGTCGGTAAACTGAGCCTTTTCAGCCTAAAAGAAAACGGGGGAAATGTAGAGAGTGTTTTTTACAGCTAGTTAGCTGAGAAGGGTCATAAACACGGTGCAGTTAATCAAGCAGCCATAACACCTGCAAGGACAGTGAGAACAACAGGATGCCCTGGGATGGTGAGAAACTAGCCATGGTTTTGTGAACTCAGCAAGGGAGTAGCTTTCAGGATGATAACAAGAAGCTGCAAAGATACTTGGGGATGGTATGTAATTGGGAACCAATGATGAGCTCCACTTTTGCAATATGTATGAGCTAATTATCCGTATTATAAATGTACACGCAGTCAAGGAATAAACGAGATTAGCTGATCATATGTCAATGACAGGTGTGATCGTTTGCTTTTCTCCCGCCGTTCTGCAACAGGTGCTGTTCTTTAGAAAGCTCTGCCTGATTATGCACATCTCTCTGCATAGAGTTGGGCTTCTTTTGACAGAGGGCCCTATTACAATCTTGGAAAAAAACACAGAACATGATAAATGGAAAACTCACGTTGTAAAGCTAGATACCAACAATTTTTAACAAAGCTTGCAGCTGCACTTCCCCACAGAGAGCATGGCAAAGCTTTGATGACAGGGCTTAACAGACTTAGGAAAACTCACTGCAAGAGACTGAATGTGTCTCACTTTGTCCATTCTTCATAGGTGCCCTGCCCGCAGCAGGAGCAGAGCAAGAGGAAGACTGAATCTCCCCAGTACTCTGAGGTACTTTCTCTGAAGGATGTGCAGGGACCCCTGTTGGCTTGCTTACTTCTTGGCTTGCTTACTTCTAGGCTTGTCACCTCTGGACCCACTTCCCTCTGCTGCTGCCTCTGCCTTATGCTTCTGAACAATGACACCTTGAAATACTTAAGCTCTAGGCCAGCTGTTCAAGGTACATAATGCTGCTAGCAGGCCTGGGTGCTTTTCACAAGCTGGAGGGGCAAAGCAGTGTGTTAGAAACAGCCTTCTAGTGGATACACAGAAACACTTTGCTCCCCCTGCAGGTTTCTGCACTGAAGCTGACATGAACCTAACAGTGGATGAGCAATGGGTATTTCTGAATTCTCCCCATCCCTGATTCTAGGAGGAGCCCAAGCTCCTGCCTTCGATGCCCAACTGTGAATTGGCCCGTTTGCTAAGCTTGTGCCACATGAAAGACTGCAGCCATATTGGGGATGTTTAATGTAAACAGGCACCAAATTACACGACAACACAAGCCATATACTCACATCAAAGCTCTGGACTCTGAGGTTTCTCCATGTCCGTCCTAAGTTTCCACGTAGTTCCCAGAGAGTGGTGCTCAGGTCTTTGCTGTAACAACCCAGAGTGGAGAGCTGATTCCTTCTCTGGGACATTTCTGTAGCTCAGGATGCTTCAGCGTGCACTCAGCTATGACAGTGACTGGGAAGGAATGGGGCTGCTGCATTCCGTGTCTGCTCCTATGAGCAGCTTAAGGTTACAGTGGGGGCATGAGCTCAGGTTGCTGTAGCACACTGAGCATCGTTTCAGCAGGGTAGATTCAGTGATATGAAAGTTGGTTGCCTTGTTTTACTAACCTGTAATTAGGAGGGCTGCCAATCAAGAAGTTGCTTTTTCCATGCTGGGAGAATTGTGTGCATGTTCCTTTCAAAAGCTATTTTTTGAATTCTAATAGAAGGGAATGCAATTAAGTAACGTGAGTTTTTGAAAGTAGAAGTTGTCAGTTTCCCTCCATAAAGACTGCTCTTTCAGAAGTTGTGCTCTTGTGAATGTCCACAGCAAGGCCTGTCTCTCTTTCAGGCTCAAGGCTGGAAGTGACAGACTGGAAACCACAGCTCAGCAACAAAGCAAAACGAATGAAGCCCCTCAGGACAACCTTCAAGCCTTTGCTTCAGTAAGCTAGTTAAAAACCTCTGTGGGTTTTGCAAGCTCCTGAGACTAGTTAAGTAATTCTGTGAGGAAAATGCATGATGACATTTTCCTGGAGGGCCTAGGAGAGCTGAATTCCCAAGCTGTGCTGACCATAGGCTACTCTGAAAATCCTGCCATTCGTTATTTCCCCACGTTTGTGGTTTTGAGACTTGCCACGATGCTATGGCAAGCCGTAGTTAACACTAGAGAAGGTAAGGGTTTACACTAACATGCTGGTGTAAGTATTTTCAGGTTTAGATCTGCTTTAGTTGTGGTATCGAAGACCTCAGGCTGCACGTTAGACATTCCTCCTGCATTAGAGGTATTTGCCAAGTTTGTAGAACTGCACAGCACTGACTTAAAGTGTCTCACTGTCCTTAACGTGGTTAGAGTTGTTATAAAATAGTATTTTCATCTGAGGCCTATGAGAAGCAAATGATTCATGGATTTGGTCTGGGGAGGTAGGGAGGTGACTGCAGGCCCTGTGCTGTACTGATACTGGCAAGAGTGGCAATAAGGTGTGAACTTCAGGAAGAAACACTGCATATACAAAATAACAAAACTTAATTTTTAGTCTTTATTATTAAAGCATGTAAAAAAGAGACCAAAAAACCCACAAAACTAGTGGGATATGTGATCTTGTTTCTGTGAAACAACCACATGAGGCTGCTTTAATGGCAGTGATTGCCATTCTCAGTGAGAACTCCAGGTTTTGATCACAGTTTTGATGAAATTTTACTCTTCCTGTGCTTCAGCCTTGAAAAACAGTCACTCACAAATGTATTTACTGCCAGAAGCGGTGACACAAGTAAGAAGGAGGATATTTCTCTCTGGTAAAATGAGACTTGTAGAGGTCTGGTAGAGAGACATGATCAAACTTTTAGTTGCAACTCCATATATTCCATTTGAAAATCTGCAAGTCATGTATTTATGTCAACTGAAAATGGAGTCATAAAGAAAGCAAATAAATGATATATTTTTTTTTTCAATCTTGAAACCTATTCTTAATTTTCATTGTTAAAATGGGAAGCATAGCTGCATCTTTTTCATTTAGAGTAAGCCAAAAGGAATTCTTTCAGCATTATCAATAGAAACTAGCTGTTAATCCAGCTGAGGATTAACAGACCATGTGCATGAGATACAGTGTGAGAGCTTCAGACTGGACCAGGAACAAGCAAAACTGTATTTAAGCATACACATTGGCTGCATAGGGAAGCAAGAGTGTAACATCAAAAGCACCACCTCAGCTCCAGCTCTCCAACCTAGACAGAGCTGGAGCTGCTATAGTCTCTACCTGCAACTGCCCAGTTCTCTTCAAAGCCCTGGAGCAAGCAATGCAGAAACATGCTATCTGCCCAGCCAGATTTCCCAGCTTGTAAACACATCAGCTGCAAATCAGGCGTAGTAAATCACCTGTGGATACTGATAGGACAAGGGGAATGGTTTGAAACTAAGGCAGGGGAGGTTTAGGTTAGATATTAGGAGGAAGTTTTTCACACAGAGGGTGGTAACTCACTGAAACAGGTTGCCCAAGGGGGTTGAGGATGCCCCATCCCTGGAGACATTCAAGGCCAGGCTGGATGTGGCTATATCCAGGGGGGTTGAAACTAGATGGTCATTGTGGGCCTTTTCAATCCAGGCCATTCCATTCTATGATTAAAAGATTCTATGACCAGACAACACGCAGCACACAAGCCTTTACTGCCATTGTTACTCTTCAATAAGCAAAATACACACAGTGATTTAATAGGGGAAAAATAAAGACTGCAAAAAGAGAGCTTCAGACTGCCATTTTGTACCTCAGAGCTGCAAGGATTGTGAGCTAAATTATCCAGCCGTATTGTTATGTCAAAGGAAAGGTGAGTCTTTAGCAGACTAACCCAAATGCCAATGCTTACGCAACACTTAAGCCACACTTAAGCCCTTACTTGAAAATCTTACTGTGCTACGTGGATCTAGTACTGGGTAAGAGAAGAGGAATCACCTCACGCAGACAGCAACAGGAATAGCAATTGCTCAATGGTTCTTAGAGAAAGCTCCAGATTACCAAAGAGAACACACTGAGAATATGAGGAACTGTGACAGGAAATACCAATTTCTGAAGAAAAATAAAAATTAAATGGAACTATTTGTTTTTAACAGGAATGAATTAAAAATATTATTCAAAATCACCCATATTAAAGATTTAATAAACAGTATGAACAAAGGTGGAGGGGGGGAGGGGAAGATGGGAAAACTGAAGACAGAAAGCTGACAACTGGTTTAGTAACAGGTTAAAAACGCGTGCTTTGAGATCCCTATTAAATAATACCCACAAGTAGGGCAAGAAATAACCCTGCAGACGGTTATCCCCGTGACTATTCCAAAGGCAACGGCCCCAGGACACACCGTTGCCAACCGCTTTCTGAGGCAGCCGAGCCTACAGACGCGCACACTCCTGCTCTCCGCGGGTGTGTATCCTCTTGATATCGCTTACTATCGCTTCATATCGCTTAGTAGCGCTTAATATCGCACGTATAACGCATACGTGGGGCTCCCGGCTCCGGCTGGGAGCCTGAGGCTGCCCTGCAGCCTGTGGGTTGGGCCGCGGCTTCTGAGCGTGCGCCGTGTTTCCGCGTCCTGCTCGGGGCTCGGCCCGGCAGAGTTTTAAGACGACATGAAGAAGATACTCAGCTTCGTAAAGAAGAAAAAACGGGATCCGCCGCCCGGCAGCGCCGCCTCGGCGTGCTCCGCCGGTGCGTACGAGATCCGCCGGAAGGAGCTGACCAAGCTGCACCAAGGGGCCGCCGCCGGAGACCTGGCCCTGGTGCAGCAAGGACTGAAGAAGCACGACATCGACGAGCGCGACAGGGCGCAGCGGTAAGGGCGGCGGGCCGGGCCGGGATCCCCGCTGCATGACCTGGGCACAGAGGGCTGCTGTTAACGGGGGCCGTGCGTGGCTGGGACGGCCGGTAGAGGCCGCTCCGATGTGCCCTCCCGGCCTGGATCCCTCGTAGGGCTGCTCGGCATTCCTCCGAGCTGAGAGCTCTGTTGGGGGCTGGTGAGAAAGGGCAGCGATAAGGCTGCTGGCTTCATGAAGGCTTTCTTGCTTGCGAAGCTGATGGTGGTTCCTTTAGGTTGTCATATTCCCCAGTGCTTGGTAACGGCTGCTTTTGGGTGAGGAGGGGCTCCTGCACAAAGTTGTGTTTGTTACAGTTAAATTACTCATTCGAGCTCTTTGCGGTACACTGTGCTAAATAAATAATAAATACAGTGCTCAGATCAATATTGTCAGGCTTCTATTCGGAGGTGAAGGATCTTGTATACTTATTTGGGAATTTCTCAGTGGGAACAGTCACTCTCGAGTTGTTCCATGTCTGTGACAAGGCATGATGAGTTATTTGACGTTCTGCCTGTTATTTCGTCCTCATCTTATCTGCCTTGGAGGAAGCTGGTCTTATGGAGGGTACTCATCAGCCTGCCTGTGATGGGAGCTGTTAGGACAAGAGGGAACAGCCTCAGCTTGCACCAGGGGAGGTTCACGTTGGATGCTAGGATAAGCCTCTCCAGAGAGTGGTTGTGCACTGGAATGGGCTGCCCAGGTTGGTGGTAAAGTCACCGTCCCTGGAGGTGTTCAAGAAACATGTAGATGTTGTACTAAGCGACGTGGTTTGGTGCACGCTGGTAATGGAATAAGCTTGTTTTTATTTTATTTTGTTTATTTTGGGAGGTAATTGGGATAAAGAAATTCAATTTGCCCTGTTCATGTACCACAGAGTGAAAATATTTGTTTAGCTGTCTGTTTCAATTTACACGTTTCACTTTTAGGACACCACTGCATCTTGCTTGTGCAAATGGACGTGAGGATGTCGTTACGTTTCTAGTAGAAAACAAGTGTAAGCTAAATCTTTTTGACAGTGATAACAGATCTCCACTGATGAAGGTAAGTAGAACATACTATGTTGCTGCAAGTAGGAATTATTGATTATGTATTAAATGATGTCTTTCCAGATTCTTTAAGTAAGTCTGTGTAGAAGCATGCATGCTGTAATCAGTGTGGCTTTGGCATGTGCTAGCTAATCTTGGCAGATGCTTTTATATTCCAGGAATGGGAAGTTGTAGTAGTAGTGACACAGTGAAATATGACTGCTGGAAATTTTACCTTTTTTTTTTTGTGTGTGTGTGTGTGTGTTGTTTCCAGGCAGTACAATGCCAGAAAGAAAGATGTGCAGTGATCCTGCTAGAGCATGGTGCTGATCCGAACCTGGCAGATGCTGGTGGCAACACTGCCCTTCACTTGGCTGCTGTAACTCCTAACACATTTCTAGCAGGGATGTTAATTGAGCACAGTGCCCGTATCAATGCTCAGAATAAGGTACATTTCGAGATTCAATAGAGAAGTTCAAAAAGTTGCATTGATATTTTTATTGTAGATTTTTTGTTTGTTTCTTTTGATTTTTAACTTGAATTATTTCTGTTCTTTCAGGACGGATGTACTCCTCTTACTCTTGCTATCTCTGAAAATCACAAAGAAATGGTAGAGCTCCTTCTTAAAAAAGGAGCTGATGTTCACACTCGAGATCCGTGTGAAAGGTGAGGAGATGGTCTAAACTCTGCAGGTCACCTTAGTTGTCTTCAGGTTGGACTGATGGGAGGGATGGGAATGAGCATTGAAGTAGAAAGACACAGAGAAAGAGCTCGTTGAGTGACTGGCGAAAGCAGGTCTCAGCTTGGCAGGTGACATGCATTATTGCATGTTTTCTGCATTGAGAACTGCAAGAAAACATTGTTTCTGGTAGCCGCTGTGGCAGGAAAATTGCTATTGTGCCAGCAACATTGCTGTTATGCCAGAGAGAGTTTTTCAAATTGACGCCAAGTTTGTATGCAAGTGTTGTTAATATGGAAGCTTTTTTTTCTGTTCATAAAGTGATTTTCTTTGAGATTGAGCAAATGGGAATTAAAATAATTACAATGTCTGACTAAATTGTATGGTTTGTCTTGTATTTTGGATGCTGTAGAACCCCACTTATGACTGCAGCAGCCGGTGGGGAGCTTAAGTTGGTAGAAATACTTCTTCGCTATGGTGCTGAAATTTTCCATAAAGACGTTAATGGATGGACAGCTGAGGACTATGCTATTCTTCATGGAAATGCTAGGTAAACTTTTAAATTTATTGCTAGGTTTTTAGTTATCAGTGTTGAGTTTGAACCTTTTTGGTAACAGCACCAAGTTTAACGGTGCTATTTTGAAGATGTGTTCGTTGACATCTTCTCACGTATACTGTTCATGTGTCTGGTGTTAATTTGAAAGTTGAGAAAAGGGCTTCTGCTCAAAATTCTCTGTAAGATTTCAAGTGTTTGTTTCTAAGCTGATGTCTGCCTGCTATACACTATTAAAATGTGTCTGTAGCCCACAGACGCAGAAGTTCAACTTGAAAAACTGAAATGTTTGTAAATTCTTCTCAAAACAGAACCCTTGTTATTACTGTCTTCAGTTCCACTGACCAGGAACCACCTGTTTTGTTTCAGAGGAGATCTAGCTGTTATTTCTTTTGTTAAATTACTAAGCAGTTTAACTCCTCCTACACATAAGTATTTTACCCATGGGTGTTCATTCATAAGAGTGGTTGTATTTGTAAAAACTGGACTGCAAAGGGTACCGAGCAGAAGTAAATAACTTCATAGATCTGGATGTGCATCTATAAAATAGATGTGTCCATTATATTTGAGTATGTTACGGTTTGCAAAAAGTAGAGTATGTTACACTTACTGAATATGAAAATTGTTTTGGCTATGGTTATGTTTAGGATAGATAGTATAAGGCTCTTATTATCCCATTAAGTGTTTATGTAGCTATGGGATTATTTTTCCCAAATGCATTTCCTTTTTTGCTCTCCATAGTCTTAGTAAAACACTGGCAGAATATGCAGACCATGAGAACGCAGGGGAAGCTTCTGCAGGTGCTAAAGGAGGCATCCCTGTGCCAGTGACTCCTCACCAGGCAAGAGCTGCTGGCTTTACGTTGGGTGCAGCTGCTTCGAGCAGAGGAGGTAGGATGCTTAACTGTGGTAGAGCTAATGGGCAGAATCGTGGTGGCCCCTTCCTTAGGTTGGTTTGCATCTTTTAAATTCACCGTGCTCAGTGTGGACTTCAGTGGAAGCATCAGGTGGACTGTAATAAGAAATGTTATGAATGTGTTTGCTTGCTGCTAGTTTACACTGCATCTCCACAGGCTGTGGGGACAGTTGTGATTTGTGTGCACTACATCCATCTGCTCATACAGTTGTCACTTTCAGCACATCAAGTTGCCCATTTATTTAAATTGTCCCTTTAGCAAGGGGGAGGAGGGAAGAGAAGAAACAAAATAGGTTAAAGTAGCCTTGTTTTATGGGTGTGCAATTTTTCTTAGAGATGCTCATTTAGATTGTTGTTCAGAAAATCCAATTGCAAAAGCTGTAGTTTCATCCCAAATAGTAGTTTTATCTTCTGTAGCAGCGAAGCAGCAGATGAATTGCAAGAAGATGCATCTTTTGTTGATTACCACTGGATTTCTGTCACTTTGTTTTAATTTTAATAGTTTCACCTGCATAAAGCTCCTTTTTTGGGAGACATAATTTCTCACCTTCAATTACAATTGCTTTTGTTTGTGTTGTGGAGACGTAACAAAAATTGTCTTGGAAAAATAACTTCATAAGCAACAACAGTACATTGTTTGTATATACCGTATCTTTTTGGACATGGTTTGATTTATAATCAAATAATGTTTTTTTCAATTACTTTTATTTAAAAAAGAAAAAAAAAAAAACAACTGAGAAAGACTTTGTGATCCAGAAAAACTGTTACATTTTCTCATTGCCTTGTAAATAAAAGAAATACATTCCTTCAATGAATTTGTAAAATCCAGGCAGCGTTTATAAGCTCAAATTGCCCTAAATGAATCTTAGAAAGTTGCTATTTTAGTATGAATGAGATTGCCTTGCAGTTTACGTTTCAAGCCCCAACGTACGAGGTTTTATTTGTTCCTTATTTTTAAGGGTTTTGTGAGAATCATGTGTCAGATGGGCAGCAGACTGTTCAAACACAAGTCATTACTTTTTTATTATAAAGACTGAGAAATATGATCAAAGAATACATGGCATATTTTTTCTTCCTGGACTTATCCCAGATGGAAGTATAGATTTTAGACCCAAGTGATGTTGCCTTTGACTTAGGAGCAGTTACTTTGAACTAGAGAGTGGTTGAAAAAGTTTCTTCGTAGCTTGGTTTTGAAGTTTTGTTTGCTTGTTTTTCAGTGGGGCTCAATACAGTTGGTTTAATCATTGAAATACTTTTTTTTATCCAAATCCACTCAGTTGCTACCTTCCATGCACATAGATAGTTGCTCTGGTACCCCATTGTAAGGACTAACAGGCCTGGGTTAATTTAAAATATGTGATTTGAGGGTTTCTTCTTCCAAGTAGAGGGTACATTTAGACTAGATATCAGGAAGAAATTCTTTACTGTGAGGGGGATGAGACACTGGAACAGGTTGCCCAGAGAGGTTGTAAATGCTCCCTCCCTGCAAGCATTCAAAGCCAAAGGTGGATGGGGCTTTGAGCAACCTGGTCTAGAGGGAGGTGTCCCTGCCTATAGCAGGGAGTTGGATTTAGATGATATTAAAGGTCTGTTCCAACTCAAACCATTCTGTGATTCTCCCTGTGCTCAGTCTCTTAAAGATGACACCAGCATGAGGAGTAGGAGGGAGCAGAGAGAAAGTTCAGTAGCGTAGTAGAAACAATATTGGAATTAATTCTGCAGTCTCTGATTGCATCCACACCCTGAATCATGAGAGTCCTTTTAATATGCCACAGTAACAGTCTTAAAAGTGTCCTTTAGAGAAGCCGGGATGTTGAGAGAGAGACCAGAGAAATACCCACTTTGGAATTCTTTTATTGTCTTTTGCTCTTCTGTTTTATTTTTCTGCTATCTAAAATTTTGACCTTATCCTTTCTGCTACTTTTGTACTTTCTAATTAGAAGAGGAGATTCTGAAGAATGTTGAACAGGTCAGCATTTTTCAACAAGTTTGCTCATGATTATTTGGATGTCAGAACATGAACCCTTTTATTAATCACGTACAGATTGGCTTCCAGAACATATTGAATGACCGATCTCTTAGATTTTAAGTAACAATTTCTTTTTGAGGAAAACAGTAGTTGTGCTATTTCTGTTTCTAGTATGTTTGCAGTGACAGTATGTTTGGCCACTGCAGCACATACTAGTGTATTGTTCAGCGTTTCCCTGAGTCATTTGCAATTGGACTTGATAATCTTTTCCAACCTTAGTGTTTCTATGATTAGAGGAATTGTCTCAGCATTGTAAAACTCTTTACAAAAGTAAATTATCACTTCTGTGTGATTTTTATCTCCTGAGGTCAGATAAAACTTTTCCTGTATTCCCTCTTAAGGAAACAGAGAAAAGCCAGAAGGGATGAGAAATCATCTTGAGGTTCTTTTCAACCCAAGCCATCCTATGATTCTTTTAAACTTTCTCTTAAGTGTATGTTTCTGATAGTAGCTGTTTTTCCACAGCACTGCATGTGTATGTGATAAAATCCATGTAAGTAGGACAACCTTCTGCTCCAGAGAAAAGTAACAGATTTATTGTGAAAGAATTTGATGTCAAGGTAGTGTTCCACAGTTTCTCTTTTGACACACAGATGTACACATGCACACAAATGCATGTCATAGTCACAGCACATTCTCCCAGTGCTGTAGCTTTGTGTGTGTGCTTTTTGTATTTTCCAAACTTGTGAGATTCCGCATTTATTCTGATGTCATTGTTGTCTGTCCTTTCCATGCCTTTCCCTTAATGGATATAGAAATGCAACGGTCCCCTGAGCAGACTCTGAGAACAGGAGAATCGAGTGAAGGTATTCATTCTGCACAGCAGTATTTTAAATACCACACATGTCTTGTGATACACAAATACTTATTCATCATAGGTGCTTATTATCTTGCAGATCTGTATCTTGATGATTTAAGATCTATGAGTTAGAGTGGATTTGGGGCAGCTTTTGTTTCTTTGCATGTTTTGCATGAGTCCCTTATTACTGAATTCAGCATTTGCTTTTATCACTTGTGATAGTGTTGGTTTTGGGGTTGTTTGTTTTGTAATCTGTTCTCCTCTTGCTCAGAAATGGTGATATAGGCTTCAGTTAAAGTGGAAACGGGTCCCTGGAGACTAGATCTCATTTCTGTGTCAGTGCATCATGGCTGTGGTTTTGGTCTAGCTGAAAGCTATCTCATCAAATTCCTGTCTCGCCTTCTAAAGGATAGCAGGATCATTGGCAGTATTTATATGTTGAAAGCAAAAGTGTAGGTAATTTAATGAGCTGTTTTCCTTACTTCTAGTGGTACTCATTGAAGATGTAACTGAAGTCGTTCGTCCAGAGTTTAACTGTTCCACACAGCAGCAATTTTCTGTTCTGCGTGGAAAGTTAGCAGATAGAGTCATAGTACTGAGTTAGTTATTTAGCTTTACATACAGCAGGATTCCATTAGCATTTAAGAATATTCTGTGTTTTCTGTAGTGGAAAACATCAAAAATCAGATTGTTAGCATTTGAACCATTTAAGATGCCCTCAGATGGGAAGTTTCAGCCTCTAGCTTTTTTCTCCATGAGATTTCTTTGAACATTTATACTGTACTGCATCTCAGAAAGCTGTGTTCAGATCAGGGAATATTCTCGCATACTGTGTTTAGGAAAGGCAAAATTTGTACACTCATTTGTAGGTTGTTAGTAGTAACCCTTCTTTTTGTTATAATATTTAACAGTTCAGAAACTTCAGGAATTATGATTTCTATGTGGAGATCAGGTATGTCTGTTTTCCCTTCTGTGCTGGGAATCAGAAAGTCCTTCTATTATGTTTTAGTTGTTAAGAGGTGTTAGCGCTTCAAAAATTGTGTTCCTAGACTGCAGTTTTCATTAGAACGGTGACCTGAAGGATTTACTGCAGGGCGCTCTCATCAGGGTTGCTAATGATCTGAAGTAAGAGCGATTGTTGGATATGCTTCAGCACAGAGCTGGCATTCAGAGGGACTTCAATGAGCCAGGGCAATAGACTGGCAGGCATCTTAAGAAATCCATCGGGGGCAAATACCAAGACCCATTTGGGGTGAAAAAGCCCCTTCCTACAAAACATGATGGGACTGCACGGCAGGGGAGCAGCTCTGCTGAGAAAGGACACAGACCTGTCAGAAGGCAAGCTGAGCATGAGGCAGCAGGGTGCTCTGGCAGCTAAGGGCTGCAGCTTGCACTGTGCTAAGAGTAGCAAAGCCAGGAGACTGAGAGAAGCGATTGTCAGCCCCTGTTTAGCACTCACTTGACTGTGCCTTGGCTGTAATTTTGAGTTCCTTCTACGTGAGAGGTCGATGGATCAATAGCAAGCTAATTCTCTAGGGAGCCATCATATTTGTGAAGGAGTATTTGCCCTGTGAGAGAGGGCTGAGAAAGTGGACTTACTCAGCCTGAAGAAGAGGCAGCTTTGAAGGGCCCTAACTGCAGCGTCCAATGCAGATGAGAAGACAAAGCCAGATGCTTCCCTGTGATACTTGACAGGAAGCGAAGATGGCAAGAGGTATAAATGGAAGCAAGATGGTTTCTAGCTGGAGATGAAAAGTGTTGCCATGATAAGGATGGCAAAATAGAGAAGTTGTGAACCTTCTCTTGGAGGTGTTCAAGACTAGACTGAATAAAACCCTGACCAACTTTTCCTGACCTCAAAGCTGAGCTGGCTTTAAGTAGTTGGTTGAGAGACTTCCAGAGATCCCTTTTGACCTGACCTATCCTATAGTCTTAGGTGTGAGTTACTACCTTCACTGAACTGATAAAAACTTGGGGGTGTAGTATAGCATGCCCTGCTAATGCTCCTTTTGTCTCAAGTATATCATTTTTTGATTCACTGTAGAGAAATGCTGGTGATTCTTCTAGCTAGGGATAACCTATAGCTCCTGAGTATGCTTTTTGATTTTCTTTGTATTTATAAATATACTTTATTTATAATCCATAGCAAGGTACGGCAGCAAAAAATGGTAGATATTGTAGATATGTCTGATTTGTTTTTCAGTATAATTTGAAAAAGCATTTGTTTTGTAAATACTTTCCTTCATGCTGTTCTTATTGAATTGGCCACTTCAGCTTCTGTACTCTTATGAGCTGTTTTCATGTTAAATGTCTGTATTGGTTAATTTTTAGTATGCAAAATCTAATCTCAACATGTCGATTTATATTTGAACAGCAATGGATGACTTTTTCGAAGGATACTCAACAAGGTGAGTCTTATAAAAATACCAAATGCTTATTTGAGGAATTATTTGAGAGGACCAGTACTTACTTTTCGTTGTTTTTGAAGTTCTGAAAAAGAGGGCAGTAATGGCACCTGGAATAATTCTGAGGAAGAAGAACTGGATTTTACAGCCAAGGTATGGTGCCTTTATGGGAAAATAGTTGTGTAAAATAAGTGATTTGAAGGCAATTTCCTATGAGATAGAAGGAAACTCTTTTTCCAGCCAATTCTTTGGGTTTTTTTTTTTGTTTTTTTTTTCCTCCTTAAGAAGAGTCTCTCATCTGCCAACCTTTCTTCTGCTGTAAGTTTTTCCTAAAAATTGTTGCTTTGGCAGAACATGCAGTAGATTTGTGGTTTGAGGCAAAAGAGTAGATATTAAGATAAACTACCACATCGTATTAGTTGTTCATTGAGTGAGATTTGCCAACCCTAGGAATTGATAAGTTAATAAATAACCTGTTCTGTTCTCTTTCAAACTTCACAATTGTTTCCCCTAATTTACATGATAGGATGATTAATGAAAAAGAACACGATAATGAAAAAGAACATTTATTTATCAAAATCTAGTGAAATTGTTCATCACCTGGTTCTCTTTCCTTCCTCGCTAGGTTCCTCGAGTGTTCGATACTTGAGTTGCTCAAATAATTATTCTTTCTTTCTTTTTTCCTTCTGTGGGATGACATTCCGTGCTTGTATATAATCTCACACTGCATGACTATCTTCATTTTTTGAATATTTGGACTTTTCTCTTTATAAGCTCCATGTGCTTATCCTGCTGTTTTTATGAATGTTCCAAAGGATTACCAGTTTTTTCAATGGCGTCTGGAGTATTTAGTCTGTTGCACTGGGATTCTGCAGTGATTAGGAACTTTAGTTTGTTAGTTCAGCACACTCTGTAATGCTGGAGATGTAAGCATGTGTACTTTAAAATTTTTTCTATTTTCTTACATTGATTTTAGGGGAAGTGATTCAAATTTCTAGCATTATTTTGAAATTTACAGATATTTCACTAAGTGGAGTTATATTAACTAATTTATTCTTCAAGCTTCAGGAACTTTAATTGATACTTGAGTTGTGCATACTTACAAGTAAGTAATCGCGAGTGTAGTTGTATTTTACCAATAGATTAAAGTACCTTTTTAGAATTGTTACGCATTTACAGATAGTTTTGAATAGTCACTGACTTGTACACAAGAGGAGAGGAATGTTTGTGTAATTAAAGTTGAAGGATCTAGCAAGTATCTGAGTCCTTTCAAAAGGGGACAGCCTGGTTGTATTTACTGTTCAAGATTTGATGTAAGTAAAGGATTTGCTTTAAAACAAAAAAGCAAACAAAAACAGATCAAATAATTCTTTTAAAATGTGTTTTTATTTGCAGAAGCCACAGAAGCCAAACTTGACATCGTTAACGAATGTTCCCCAAAAATTCAGAAATAATGGTAAGTTATTTGGAAAGTACTTCATAATACAATGACATACAAAAGTAAACTTACTAAGTAATTTCATTTCGGTTTTTGTTGTTGTTGTTTTCACTTGGCTGTAGTAATTGAGGAAAGTAGTGTTATAAGAACAGAACAGATGGTCATGTCAGAATAAAATAAGTAAGATAATGGAAATGACCATACTGAGTCCCCTCCTAAGCCTTTGTGTCTGATGTGTCCTTCTCCCATCCTGCCCTTACCTGGCTTCTTTTCCATACAGTCCCAGATGACTACTTTCCTGTGTTTTTAATGGGTAAAATGCCTGCTGCTATTTATATAACCCATTTGATTCATATTCCTCTTTCCCTTTCTCATGCTTTAAGGTGGTGGTGATAGTTCTAGAATTGAAATTCCTAAGTCACAGAAGAAAAGCCTCAAACAAAAAAAACCAACAGGTGCAAATCTGAGCAGAGGAGAATGTGGAGAGTTGTTGAAACAAGATGTCTCAGATTCAGGCAACCTTGAGGAAGATGAATTGGTGGAAGAGGAAGAAGGGCAGTGCAAAGAGGTACATAATAAATTCCATGAAACACTAAAACAAGAAAGTGAAAACCTGGGCCTAAATAGATATGAGGAAAATCTATGGGCAGCATTTCCCTCAAGCACAAAAGTAAGTGTACAGGGATGATTCAATTGGAAGAGTTTGTTAAGGGTAATACAGGTAAGCGACAGTAAACTATTTTCCTGTTAATACTCAATCACGTATCTGTATTCAATCATTGTATTTTGATACTGAAAACATCTTGTTCATAGCCAAACTCAGACATTATTTTCAATATTTTTATTATGAGATTGGAGAGTTTTGGAAGGAGAAAGACAGGAAACTTCATTCTTTCTGGAATCTGTGCACTTTCTGTTATGTAAAACTGAGGGAATGGATAATATCCATTAGAAGTTGTAGCCATTTAGTAGAATTCATGAGGTAATGACTGGAAATGAAGAAACAAAAGGAAGTTTTGAATGAAATTGAGGGCAGGAAACTAGTGAAATTGTGAGATATGTAGGCAGAAAGAAGACTTTCTGAATAATATCAATGAAACTGCATTTAGATTGACACAAGGAAGTGCTTCTCAGAGGTTTTGCATAGCCAGAGATGAGGTTTACAACATGAGGCACTGCAGTTTAATTGTGCAGATTCCCACTAAAAATTGTAGGCCTTTAGAAACCATGTTGCACTTTGCTTCATTTAAGTCTTACCCAAGAAAACCGTTTTCCAAGTTGTTAATGGGTGGTGAAGTAGATATTGATTTCTGTGCTTTTCAGCTGTTTTGGTCAATCTGTTTTAGAAGGAGTCACCTAAATGGAAAGAAGAACAGGAGAAGGAAGATACAAGAAGGAAGCTGCAAACGACAGTTTTGGGGGATGTGAAACATTCTGTTTCTAGTAATAAACATCAAGTCCGTAAAGTTTCAGAAGACACAGCTTATGCGAGAAGTGAGTTTAAATATGATCCTGATTGCTCCTCTATAAGTATTAATGTTCAGTAAATAAAGTAAAATGATGATTATCCTCAAAGATGATAAACTTTCCTGTTACCTGTGAACCCTAGCCTGCTGTGGTAGAGAAGGTCTGCAGCTTTTGTTTTTTTTCGTTCTTACCTAACGGTCACAAATGGTGGTGCTGGATTCCTAATGATTACGTATGATGCAAGTTTCTTTATTAATTTTGTTGCTGTATTCTCCTATATCTGAACAAAACAAGTAGGTAGTCTAGTGTGTCTTGTGTGTGGCACTGCTGATTCCCTTTCGAATGGGTACTGTCAGATTGAAAAGCTGTGGTTTTTCAGGGCTTCAGCCAAAAGCAGACCTGATTCAAACTCAGAGAAGACTCTTCCAGTACCTCGACTTGTTCAGTTGTAGAATGTAGGAGATCTCTCCTTTGCTAAACCTTTGTGGGCTTGAGAGCATGACCAGCTCAGAGAGAGTTGGGTAATTTGGCATAGACCCCAGGGTGCGAAAGCAGAAGATACTATTTCCATTGTCTGACTCCAGAGCACTGCTTGTTGCAGTAGACTTCTTCAGAGCATGTGTAGCTATTGGTCAGATGCTGCACAGAACATTGTCCAAACATGGTGAACGTAGCCATGTCAGCTGTCCTGCTTGGGCATCTTCTGCTGGAAAACAGATGAAGAGGAGTGAAGAGAATACTGTGATGTGACTGGATGTAAAGTTACCCTTGAGTGGGACTCACTGTTTGGTTTGTTCTTTGCTGTAGAATTACTGCTCGTCTTTCAGATCCTTTATTTGACTGATGGGGTATAAAAGTGTAGTGCAGTATATTTCTCAGTGTCTGTATTTCTCCTTTTTTTTTGTAGAAGCCCAACCCACAGTAGGAGCAGAGAAAAAGGAAGAGTCTGATTCTCCCTGGGATTCTGAGGTACTTTATGTGAAATGTGCATCTCCCCAGTCTGTGGGAGAGCCAGATGAGAACTACGTGAGAGCTTGCCTTTGCGTTGAGCCCTGCCCCTGGTGAGGCTTATTTACCCCATATTGCTGCTGCTCTATGTCCTGTATCTGAGGGTCAACGAAATACTTGTAGTGTAGGTTCTGTGTGGAGATAGTACTGGGACAAAGTTACGTTAAGCTTCTTGTATCGGCCCTTTGGTTGCAGGCTTTTGAGTTGATTTTCTAGCACAGTAGTGAAACACAATAACTACTTCCCCTCTAGCCTTTGTTGTTGGGAAAAAAACTAATTCCCCACTCCTTTCTTAAAAATACAAGACTTTCTAGATAGCTTAATCGCTATCAGCTTTGCCTTTTTGGCCTTTAAGCAAATCAAATCTTGCTTTTGCAACGTAGTGATGCACTCACTCAACATTGTGGGACATGTGCCCCAGCAATGTAGGCTGATATTTGAATGCCAGGTGCAAATTTGATGCCAATGTTCAATCAACACAGAGCTGCAGCTTCTTGTTCACAATCAACATCTTGATTTCCTGTGTAAATTTCTTGTGTGGCTCTGTGATTTGCCAGCCTTAATCAACATTATGGAATAGTTTAGATGAATTGTGAGGATTTTTTTGCCCTTTTATTTAAAATGCAAAAGCCTTTGTTAGATTTTATTTTAAAAAAATTGTTTTGTACAAATTCTTACGCGTATGTACTGTATTATACAGCCGTGTTCTGAAGGTTCGAGGAAAGCATCTCCTCCTGTGTTTCTCCCACCTGCAGTTGAACATGGAGTACGCTTGCAGAGTGTTTCAGGGGAGCACAACAAGGGTAACTATCTCATAGATTGGATTTGTCTGTGTTTATAGACAAGTGAACTTTTTCTTTTGTTTTCCTTGTCAGTCCTGTTGTTCAGTGAGTATGTGCTGTAGCAATGAAGTGCTTGGCTGATGTTAATTAACAGCAGTGAACACTGAACTTGCTGGCCTGCTTGATTAGTCCAGGCGGTTCTTGCATTCATTATGTATACTTTTTGGATATGTGTTTGTTCGGGTGTTTTTCTTTGCTTTAAGTGGTTGCTTAAAGTGGTGGGAGTGGTATCTGGTTTAAGATTTAGCTGTGAACCCTAGCCTGCTGTGGTAGAGAAGGTCTGCAGCTTTTGTTGCTTTTCGTTCTTTCCTAAAGGTCACAAATGGTGGTGCTGGGTTCCTAATGATTATGTATGATGCAAGTTTCTTTATTAATTTTGTTGCTGTGTTCTCCTTGATCTGCACAAAACAAGTAGGTAGTCTAGTGTGCCTTGTGTGTGACACTATTGATTCCCTTTCTAATGGGTACTATCAGATTGAAAAGCTGTGGTTTTTCAGGGCTTCAGCCAAGAGCTGACCTGATTCAAAGTCAGAGAAGACTCTTCCAGTGCCTCACCTTGTTCAGTTGTAAAATGTAGGAGATCTCTCCTGTGCTACTCGTTTGTATGCTTGAGAGCATGACCTCAGAGAGAGGTGGGTGCTTAGGTACTCACCCCAGGGTCTCAGAGCAGAAGATAGTATGTCCGTCTCCAGAGGATATCTTGTTGCTGTAGATGTTTTCAGAGCTCGTGTAGCTATTGGTCAGTTGCTGCTCAGAAGGTGTGGAAGCAGCACTCACGGTGCATTCACTTTTCTCTTAGTGCATTTTATGTGCAAAGAGTTTATTTTGGAAAAGCATGAATAGTCAGCACTCAGGCTGGAATCAGCAGTTATGGTTTTCCAGAGTGGACGCCATTGCTCCTGTCTGGCTCATTCCTGTAAATTTTCCTTGCGTTTCTGTGTGAGTCAATCCTGAGTTTGTTTTACATAATGGAGTAGCTTAGAAGAGAGAACTGACTGTGGTCTGCTCTAGATGGGAGTTTGGTGGTCAGAAGATACTAGACTTTGAAGTGATAAGATTTAAAATGCTTGCAGTGTTCTGGACTGTATTGGAGCTGTGAGCTTCTGTTTCATTCCTAAATGTCAGTCCTTATGTATGTACCTGGTCAGAAGTTGCAGGATTATGAATCATGGTCAGGTGAGGTATCCCTTGATAGCACTAAGCAAGGAGCCGTGTGTGTTGGCAGCTTCCTCTTAGTGTGAGGTTGTTTTGTATCGTGCTTTTGTGGTATGTCCTATAGAGTGGAATGTGATAGTAAGTGCCAGATGATGGAGGTGTAGGCAAGAGGGAAGATGACTCAGGGTGTCCATATGCTGAGACTGAAGCATGCTGGAGTTTCTTCCTTAACGTTGTCCCAACACGAGGGACATTGTCATGTCAGCCACCATTCTTATGCATCTTTTGCTGGAAAAGAAATGAAGAGGAGAAAACAGAATACTGTGATGTGACTGGGTGTAAAGCTACTGTTGAGTGTAACTCATTTCTTGGTTTGTCCTTTGCTGTAGTACTGTTACTCATCTTTCAGATCCTTTGTTTGACTGATGGGGTATAAAAGTGGAGTGCAGTAAATTCTCAGTGTCTCTCTTTGTCCATTTTTTTGTAGGTGCTCTGCCAGCAGTAGGAACAGAGAAAAAGGAAGAGTCTGATTCTCCCTGGGATTCTGAGGTACTTTCTGTGATATGTGCATCTCCCCGGTCTGTGGGAGAGCCAGATGAGAACTACGTGAGAGCTTGCCTTTGAGTTGAGCCCCGCCCCTGGTGAGGCTTATTTACCCCATGTTGCTGCTGCTCGATGTCCTGTATCTGAGGGTCATTGAAATACCTGTAGCGTAGGTTCTCTGTTGAGATAGTACTGGGACAAAGTTATGTCAGACTACTTACGTTGGCCTCCTGGCTGCAGGCTTTGAAGTTGATTTTCTAGCACAGTTTTAATACAGCAGTTTATTGCTGCTTTTAAACTTATGAACTTCTCAGGCATATTTTTGTGAGGATTTTTTTTTTTCCTACTATTCAGATCTATTCTGCTGATCCAGTCAGAGTTTAATGGATGCCAATACATTGAGCAACCCAGACATTTAGATTTTTCTGTATAGAACCTCTGTCTTCTCTAGATAGACTTAATCCGATTTTGAAAATCATGTTCAGCAGACACCAAGTGTGCTGGCTGTGTTTATCCTTTCTGTCTGATAATTCTCAAGATGAGAGTGAGCAGGGTCTGTAGCTACTTCCCCTCTAGCCTTTGTTGTTGGGAAAAAAACTAATTCCCCACTCCTTTCTTAAAAATACAAGACTTTCTAGATAGCTTAATCGCTATCAGCTTTGCCTTTTTGGCCTTTAAGCAAATCAAATCTTGCTTTTGCAACGTAGTGATGCACTCACTCAACATTGTGGGACATGTGCCCCAGCAATGTAGGCTGATATTTGAATGCCAGGTGCAAATTTGATGCCAATGTTCAATCAACACAGAGCTGCAGCTTCTTGTTCACAATCAACATCTTGATTTCCTGTGTAAATTTCTTGTGTGGCTCTGTGATTTGCCAGCCTTAATCAACATTATGGAATAGTTTAGATGAATTGTGAGGATTTTTTTGCCCTTTTATTTAAAATGCAAAAGCCTTTGTTAGATTTTATTTTAAAAAAATTGTTTTGTACAAATTCTTACGCGTATGTACTGTATTATACAGCCGTGTTCTGAAGGTTCGAGGAAAGCATCTCCTCCTGTGTTTCTCCCACCTGCAGTTGAACATGGAGTACGCTTGCAGAGTGTTTCAGGGGAGCACAACAAGGGTAACTATCTCATAGATTGGATTTGTCTGTGTTTATAGACAAGTGAACTTTTTCTTTTGTTTTCCTTGTCAGTCCTGTTGTTCAGTGAGTATGTGCTGTAGCAATGAAGTGCTTGGCTGATGTTAATTAACAGCAGTGAACACTGAACTTGCTGGCCTGCTTGATTAGTCCAGGCGGTTCTTGCGTTCATTATGTATACTTTTTGGATATGTGTCTGTTCGGGTGTTTTTCTTTTCTTTAAGTGGTTGCTTAAAGTGGTGGGAGTGGTATCTGGCTTAAGATTTAGCTGTGAACCCTAGCCTGCTGTGGTAGAGAAGGTCTGCAGCTTTTGTTGCTTTTCGTTCTTTCCTAAAGGTCACAAATGGTGGTGCTGGGTTCCTAATGATTATGTATGATGCAAGTTTCTTTATTAATTTTGTTGCTGTGTTCTCCTTGATCTGCACAAAACAAGTAGGTAGTCTAGTGTGCCTTGTGTGTGACACTATTGATTCCCTTTCTAATGGGTACTATCAGATTGAAAAGCTGTGGTTTTTCAGGGCTTCAGCCAAGAGCTGACCTGATTCAAAGTCAGAGAAGACTCTTCCAGTGCCTCACCTTGTTCAGTTGTAAAATGTAGGAGATCTCTCCTGTGCTACTCGTTTGTATGCTTGAGAGCATGACCTCAGAGAGAGGTGGGTGCTTAGGTACTCACCCCAGGGTCTCAGAGCAGAAGATAGTATGTCCGTCTCCAGAGGATATCTTGTTGCTGTAGATGTTTTCAGAGCTCGTGTAGCTATTGGTCAGTTGCTGCTCAGAAGGTGTGGAAGCAGCACTCACGGTGCATTCACTTTTCTCTTAGTGCATTTTATGTGCAAAGAGTTTATTTTGGAAAAGCATGAATAGTCAGCACTCAGGCTGGAATCAGCAGTTATGGTTTTCCAGAGTGGACACCATTGCTCCTGTCTGGCTCATTCCTGTAAATTTTCCTTGCGTTTCTGTGTGAGTCAATCCTGAGTTTGTTTTACATAATGGAGTAGCTTAGAAGAGAGAACTGACTGTGGTCTGCTCTAGATGGGAGTTTGGTGGTCAGAAGATACTAGACTTTGAAGTGATAAGATTTAAAATGCTTGCAGTGTTCTGGACTGTATTGGAGCTGTGAGCTTCTGTTTCATTCCTAAATGTCAGTTTCTTATGTATGTACCTGGTCAGAAGTTGCAGGATTATGAATCATGGTCAGGTGAGGTATCCCTTGATAGCACTAAGCAAGGAGCCGTGTGTGTTGGCAGCTTCCTCTTAGTGTGAGGTTGTTTTGTATCGTGCTTTTGTGGTATGTCCTGTAGAGTGGAATGTGATAGTAAGTGCCAGATGATGGAGGTGTAGGCAAGAGGGAAGATGACTCAGGGTGTCCATATGCTGAGACTGAAGCATGCTGGAGTTTCTTCCTTAACGTTGTCCCAACACGAGGGACATTGTCATGTCAGCCACCATTCTTATGCATCTTTTGCTGGAAAAGAAATGAAGAGGAGAAAACAGAATACTGTGATGTGACTGGGTGTAAAGCTACCGTTGAGTGTAACTCATTTCTTGGTTTGTCCTTTGCTGTAGTACTGTTACTCATCTTTCAGATCCTTTGTTTGACTGATGGGGTATAAAAGTGGAGTGCAGTAAATTCTCAGTGTCTCTCTTTGTCCATTTTTTTGTAGGTGCTCTGCCAGCAGTAGGAACAGAGAAAAAGGAAGAGTCTGATTCTCCCTGGGATTCTGAGGTACTTTCTGTGATATGTGCATCTCCCCGGTCTGTGGGAGAGCCAGATGAGAACTACGTGAGAGCTTGCCTTTGCGTTGAGCCCCGCCCCTGGTGAGGCTTATTTACCCCATGTTGCTGCTGCTCGATGTCCTGTATCTGAGGGTCATTGAAATACCTGTAGCGTAGGTTCTCTGTTGAGATAGTACTGGGACAAAGTTATGTCAGACTACTTACGTTGGCCTCCTGGCTGCAGGCTTTGAAGTTGATTTTCTAGCACAGTTTTAATACAGCAGTTTATTGCTGCTTTTAAACTTATGAACTTCTCAGTCATATTTTTTGAGGATTTTTTTTTCCTACTATTCAGATCTATTCTGCTGATCCAGTCAGAGTTTAACGGATACCAATACATTGAGCAACCCAGACATTTAGATTTTTCTGTATAGAACCTCTGTCTTCTCTAGATAGACTTAATCCGATTTTGAAAATCATGTTCAGCAGACACCAAGTGTGCTGGCTGTGTTTATCCTTTCTGTCTGATAATTCTCAAGATGAGAGTGAGCAGGGTCTGTAGCTACTTCCCCTCTAGCCTTTGTTGTTGGGAAAAAAACTAATTCCCCACTCCTTTCTTAAAAATACAAGACTTTCTAGATAGCTTAATCGCTATCAGCTTTGCCTTTTTGGCCTTTAAGCAAATCAAATCTTGCTTTTGCAACGTAGTGATGCACTCACTCAACATTGTGGGACATGTGCCCCAGCAATGTAGGCTGATATTTGAATGCCAGGTGCAAATTTGATGCCAATGTTCAATCAACACAGAGCTGCAGCTTCTTGTTCACAATCAACATCTTGATTTCCTGTGTAAATTTCTTGTGTGGCTCTGTGATTTGCCAGCCTTAATCAACATTATGGAATAGTTTAGATGAATTGTGAGGATTTTTTTGCCCTTTTATTTAAAATGCAAAAGCCTTTGTTAGATTTTATTTTAAAAAAATTGTTTTGTACAAATTCTTACGCGTATGTACTGTATTATACAGCCGTGTTCTGAAGGTTCGAGGAAAGCATCTCCTCCTGTGTTTCTCCCACCTGCAGTTGAACATGGAGTACGCTTGCAGAGTGTTTCAGGGGAGCACAACAAGGGTAACTATCTCATAGATTGGATTTGTCTGTGTTTATAGACAAGTGAACTTTTTCTTTTGTTTTCCTTGTCAGTCCTGTTGTTCAGTGAGTATGTGCTGTAGCAATGAAGTGCTTGGCTGATGTTAATTAACAGCAGTGAACACTGAACTTGCTGGCCTGCTTGATTAGTCCAGGCGGTTCTTGCGTTCATTATGTATACTTTTTGGATATGTGTTTGTTCGGGTGTTTTTCTTTGCTTTAAGTGGTTGCTTAAAGTGGTGGGAGTGATATCTGGTTTAAGATTTATCTGTCTGAGGATTTGGATATTTCTGGATAATCAGTAGAAGAAAAATATCATTTGGTTTATCTTTTTGTTTGTTTGTTTAATTTTTTTTAGTTTCCTGTTTTTCTTTAAGAACTAAAATATGTGGGCAAATTCTTGTTATGTTTCTGCGGGTTTCCACCTGCAGCTCATGGCAGTTGCTTTATGACCATCCTGATTGATCATAAGTGTGCTGGAAAATTTTGCTATTGGAATAAATCTTTTATCTTTTTGAGAGTGCTTTGGCAATGTGGCTTATAATATGGATTCAATGACATAGCCTAAGAGGCAAGTCCAATTTTATTTTTGTAAGCAGACACCAAATCTTAGCAAGCTTCTGGAATCCATAAATCAACTTACCAATTGTCTTTAATGTCTGCTTCATATGATTCTGCTAAGCTTGAAATCAGTGTGGAAGGTGGGAAGAGGTGACTGTGGTAGTCTATCTAATGTATTTCCATGTTACTTGACCACCTAGTGTTTGAAAATCAAGTCTTGATGATTTTAGTATTTATTTAAATCTAAAAATTATTTTGTGGAACAATTCGTAGAAGCATTTTGTATGCTTGTTTCATGAATGGAGTCGTAAAGTATAAGATGACTGCAACACAGTAGGTTGTGTGAGTTAGGAAATAAGATTTGACACTAAACTTGAAAAAGATTTGGAATAACGCACATGTTGTGCATTACAACCAAGCAATGTTTGTATCATTTATTTCCTTGCAAACTGATCCAGAGAGGTCAGTTGAGAACCAGATTGTTTTTACCTCATTGAATGATGTTTGTATGAGGTTGCTGTGTCTGTACCCTTGCTCTCCATAAGCTGTTAATGAGAAAGTAGCCTCAACATTATGCACTGCTAGAATAGAAGTAGTCATAGTTCTGCTGGGTTCTTTCTTGATTGGTCATTAAGAAGCCAAAGCTATCTGCTCTAATTAATTTTTCCAGAAAGCAGAATTCAGCTTCCAAAAGGAACAAAATATTTTAATCTTGTTCTCTTAATAGACATGACTTAATGCTTCACATGAATTGTTGTCATTCTGTGATTTGATTCTTTTTTTTTTTTTTTAATAAAAGTTGGATGATGGGAATTACTCTGTATTTCTTATATACTACTACAAGTTCTGTGTGATAAGATAATTGGATATTAGCTATTTCACTCTCAGTGAAGTAATTTGTGCAAGAAACAATTACAGAGCCTACTAATGTTGTAAAGAATAAAAGATATCTTCAATTAAATAAAATAACGCTTTCATTTTTCATCTCCAGGCTTTTCAGAGAAACCCAGTAATTTGCAGGTAAATGCTTTTCATTGAAATCTACTTGTCCTGCTCATTAATGAATATGTAGTTACTTTGAATGTATGGGTGTTTATTTTTCATTGGTTTGTCTTTCATAGTTAAAGGTTTCTGCAGTTTTAGAGATGAATGAAACATCTTCAAAAACAGAAAAGCAAAAATCAGGTAATGATGTCTTTTATATTCTGATTTTAGCTTCAAAATCTTTCTGATAAGCATATTTAATTAAGCATTTGATTCATTTGTTTTGCAGATCCACAGGAGAAATTGAGTGTAGATGATATTGAAGGTATTTATAAATAGTTGTTTTTTTTTTGTCATGTCCCTTTGTGGGCAGATACATTGTAGTTGTAAATTCTTCATATTAAATTAATGTTTTGCTAGCAAGATGTTATTTCAGCAGCAGATTTAATGAAATATGGCTCTATCTTTGGGTGTTTTCTCCACTACAGCTCCATTCAACATTTCTAAACATCCTTCTACAGTGTAAGGTTCCTCCAGCATACCTGCTATCATCACCCCTTGTCAGGCAGTCCACATTTACTCATTTCCTTCTCATTGCCAAATATACCAATCTGCAGAGGAGCAATAGGGGTCATGTCCTGTGTCTGATTCCTGGCTAGGGTCTGCAGATGGAGCTGTCCAGGAGCTGCAGGTGGGACAGAATGGGTGATTCACAGGCTTATGCTTCATTAGCATGATTGATTATTTACCTGGCTTTTTCTTTGCCTCTCTGGCAGTTGTATGAAAACATGTATTACATATGCTCTTCCAAAGCCATCCTCTCATGTTTTGTTTAAACTGGCCACTGAGTTTAGAGCTAGTGGAAGGACATGGGAAAGAGAGTGTAGGTGGGAGGTAGTGAGTGGAAGTATGTTGGCAGGTATTCCTTTTGGTTGGGAAAGATAAATAAAAGTGAAGCAGCTAGATCATTTGTTATACATGGGAGAGAGTATATCTAACCTCAATGGGTTCTTAGTTTCTTAATTCTGATATATGTGAATTTAATTATTTGTTAGCGAGATACAAAACAGTTCCCTATTAAGGTCTTAGAATTTCTACAACAAGCCCTGAAAATTACAAATCAGGTGAAAACCTATATAAGCAAGCATATGAAGTAGATGATTAGATAAGAGTTCAGAAAACTATTGCAACTTCTAAGTATGGAATGGAAATTGCTCCAAGCTGTTTGACATCCATGTCTTGGGAAAAAAGGTACTGTTTCTTTTGATGACAATAGAGGTTAAACTTCTTTCTAGAAAAAAAATGTACGTGTGTTTGCATAAAGAAAAGGAGATTCTCTACTGCATTGATATTGTTTTTGTAAGATGCACAAAAGGTGGTTAGAATCATTGAATTATAGAATTGGGCTGGAAAGGACCTTTAAAAATCACCTAATTGAAACTTCCCAGCTGTGGGTAACCTGTTGCAGTGCCTCATCACCCTCATCAAGAATTTATTCCTTATATCTAATCTGAACGATCTTTTAGTTTAAAACTGTTACCCTTTGCTCTGTCACTACAGGCCATAGTTAAAAGTCTTTCGTGTAAGCCCCCATTAATTATTGAAAGGCCATCATATGGTCTCTGCAAACTCTTATATTCCCCAACTCTGTCAGCTTTCCTCATAGGAAAAGTGTTCCAGTCCTCAAATTGTTTTTTGAGACCCTTCCCTGGCCCTGCTCTAGCCAGAGATTTTTTGTGCTGGGGGCCCCGGAGATGAACTCGGTGCTCCTGGTAGGGTTTTGAAAGAGTGGAGTAGAAGGGGACACCACCTCTCTTGGCCTGCTGGCCATGCAGTGCTTCTTTTTTTGTGGCCCAGGGTGCAATTGGCTTTTTGGACTGCAAGCATGCATTCTCAGCTTATATGTAATTCTTCATCCAGCATTATCCCCAAGTCCTTTTCCACAGGACTGCTCTCAGTCTGTTCATTGTCCAGCCTGTGCTGAAGCTGATGACTTCCCAACCCAGGTGCAGGATCTTGCGCTTGGCCTTGCTAAACATCATAAGACCTTCTTCTGTAGGCTGTCAGTATCTGTCTGAATGCGATCTCTTTTCACTAACATATCAGATACACCACTTGGCAGCACTTCCCTGTCTACCAAAGAATCCATCCATGATATTTCTCCAATTTAGAGAGATGAGCTCTCTAGGTAGCTAACATCAGTTGCTATTTCTTTATCCTCCACTCTAGTCACTCCATAATAGAAGGTTGTCTGGGCCTTGGAAAGTACCTCCTTTCTTAAACTCTTTAAAAACAAGTGTGATGTTTCCCTTTCTCCTGTCACTAAGGGTTTTACCTGACTGCCACAACTCTTTAAATATGGTGGATAGTGACTTAGCAACCTAATTTACCCATGATCTTGGAGGTCTTTTCCATCCTTTGTGTTTCTGTGATTCTGTGAGTTCTTGTTTTGTCTGTTTTATGTAGTCATGTGAAATGTAGTCCAGTGATGGTGTGGGACATGGGAAAGTTAGATAGGAAAAACAGTCTTTTCATAGCTCATTTAATGTCATCATTTCATGTATTTTCTGTTCATCCTTCCTCGTGTCTGTTTTTTTTCTATAATCCATGTATTTGCTCAAAGATCAGGTATTAAGAAATATATGTGAAAGTTTGTCTCAAACTCCTATGTTTGGGTTTCAGCAAGCTGTATTTCTTCTGCAGAGTGTTATAATTCCTATGGTACAAGTATTTCTAACTCTAAAAGGGTTAAACAAGACCCTTTGTGGCACAAAACAAGGAGAAATGAAAGTAGCTAGAGGAATCTAGCCGATTGCTGTCTAGCATACAGTGTGTCATGTATGTATAAATATAGTTCTACATGTAAACCATTTGAGATTCTTAAAGGTGTATTTCTGACTGATTTTCATCAAATTTCCCTTAGGAATGAAAGAGAAAATGCCCTGAGAGGGATTAGTTCGCACAGAGGCATCTTCAAACTGTTTTGTAATATTATGTTCAAATCGTAAATAATCATACGCTTGAGAGGCTGTGTTAGTTTGTGCTATTTTCTCACAAATGCAATGATTCAGGATGTACTCTAGGTATAATTAATTTGTAATAAGTCATGTTCGTTATAAAGATGTAATTTTTTCACTGTAGGTGAGCGCTCAGAATCTACCGTTCATGTGTCGTCATCAGCTAAAAAAGAGATGGTCAAGGATGCCACTGAAAACTTTGGGAGGCAGGTATGTGAAACCAAATATTGTGTTTTTCCTTGCGTGCAATTCTGAGAAACAGTGCAGTCATGTGGTGGGTTTTTTGTTTTTTCCTATGCAAAATACATACTCATTTGGGAGCAAAATTTTATATCATGTGATTATTTCTTTGACAAAACACACCAGATTTTCCTCTGTGTATTAGAAAGATTAAGTAAAAACCTGAAATATGATCTGTCAGTGCTTATCTCCTTATCTGATCAAGTTAGTAAGTGTTCGAAAATATTTTTTGAAGGTCATTATGGTCATATAGGCTAGGCGTCCTGTTTGTATTGAGCATACAGGACTGGGTAGGGATCTTCATTGAGTGTCTGGAGTCTTCTGTAATACCTCAAGGGAAGTGGAGGAAGTAATATCATCATACATCCAAGGCACTGTGGAAGAGGGATGTGATTCATTTCAGCAGGTAGAGAGCGGAACTTAAGTATTGGAAGGTGGTAGCGGATGTGCAAAGTGAATGGAGCTTGGAAATGAAGTGGCTGAGACAGGTGGTGACTGAGATGCTCTCCATTGTGAAAGATTTTTGTGGAGTTACGATGTGGAAGGAGAAAAGGGCCTCTATAACCAGAGTAAGAAGGACAATAGTTGTGGTTCCTTGGGATGCCAAGGCTGCAGACCTTGTTCAGAAGGGAACACAAACCAAGGGCAACTTTGCAGGGACTGTGAAGTCAGAGATAGTGAGAAGGCTGGAGAGAGGAGCTGGTCAGTGAGCTTGAGGCATGGTACCGTTTGGATAGATGTCTCAGTTCTTGATTTTGGGCTGAGGGCAGGAATGAACAGGTATTCCTTGTAAATATTTGTCTTGGGAGCTTGGAATAGAATTTAATAATTCTGACTCTGAGGAGCATAAGTGATTGTAATGTAGCCAGTCCCTTGTGGTGGTTAGTAAAAAAGCTTGTTATGATCACTCACGCTTGTTATGAACGCTCACCAGCAGGGGGTTTAAAGGGACAGTCAGTAGAAAGTAATGGAGTATGGGAAAATTTGGGCAGTTGTGTTTTCTGTTGTTACTGATTGGTTTTGATCTGTTTGATTGGTTTATGTTTCTAAACTAGATCCTTCTGTTTTGAGGAAAAAATAAATAAGGTATCTTTGTTTTGTTGTTGTTGTATGATGGGATGAGTTTGCAATGTAAATTATATGGCTTAACGGTAATTTCATTTTTCTTGGTAATTTTTCTGTCTTTACCTGCTTACTTAAGGATAAATATGTTTTAGAAACTACCAACTTGATAGAAAATACAGCACATGAAAAGCAGACTGACAAAGCAGAAATTTCTCATCAGGAAGCCCTAGCAGAAAATGAGGAATCCCACAGTGCTGACAAGCAGTTAAGTCTAAAGCCGTGGGAAGAAAGATACAAAAAATGTGGATTGAAAAAGAGAAAAGGGAGTTGAAAAGAAATTTTACAAACATTACAGCAGAGCTGAAGCAGCTGTTTGGTGAAATTAATGAATCTGAGAAAGCTCCATCCCTTGTGGCAGAAGTGTCAGAAGATGACCTCATTGAAGAATTGAAGAGTCTTTGTGTTTCGTCTTGTGTGACAGAATCAAGTGATAAGTTAGAAAGTAAAGGTGAATTTGGAGATGTGAAACTTAATGTAGACCTAAAAGAACCCAAACCTGAAATAGTTATTCTGAGTCTCTGTGTCCTTCCTGATCACAATAACTTAAATGCGAGCATGGAAAATACCTGGAGAATACCAGATGAAGAAGGCTGCACTAATTACACAGATAATACAAAAGTACATCTATCAAAATCAGAGGAAATGGAAGAGAATGAGAATGGGATTAGTAGAGATGTAGAGGGAAGTCCTGAGTATTCCCTGAGACATTGTTTAAAAACAAATATTTGGGATGACATTTCTAATAATCTTCCTAATATAAGACCTGTTTCCACAAATGGTGAAAGTACACTTGGCTTTATAAGTGAGAAGAAAATTGGCAAGGACATCTGTCTTAGTGACAGTGTTCCCAGAGACTTCCTTATCAAAAACAAGGAAATAGGAGAAACAGAAATCGAAAATCTTTTCCCGCATGCTCAGCAACCTTGTGGCATGCTGAAAAGGAATCTGGATGAAGAACTAAAACAAGATGTGGAAAGATTTAAGAGTAAGGTAGGAATGCTGCAAATGGTATTCCTGGCTTTGGAAAAAGAGAAGGTAGAGCTACAAAAAGAGGTAGAAGTTCACCTGCTTTTCCTTATTCTTTAGTCTTTCTCAGTATCGGTGGTCCTGTTCATGTTAGCTATTGATCATTAAAAGAAGGTGCTTTGTGCAAATTGGTTTTTTTGTCTTAAGAGAAGAACGTTACTCATAAATAAGGAAAGCAGTGGAGAACTGTGCTTTTCCCCATAATGTAATCAGAAGGTTTTGAGAAAGCAAAGTGTATTGTTTCAGTTTGACAATAGGTGGCAGTCATTTCCAGTGTAAGTAGTTATCACCTCATTACCATAAAAAGAAATTCATACAAGTACACCAGTTTTGATTGTCGATCAAGGAATGAAAATAGCTTCTGAACAGGGTCTTGATTTATCTCTTCATTTGCTGTGGTTTGTGCATGGTGTGCCTTCATTGCCTCTCACTAAAATTCCTGATTGCTGTGAAGCTGTTTCTGCTTTTGAGTTCAGTTTGCTTTTGTCCTCATCATTAAGGAAGTACGACATCATACATCCACTCATACTTTGTGTTTCTACAGCTACTGTTGTGTAGTCCATCTGATTTCTTATCCATCAGTAATGCTTCTATTGTTTGTTTCCTTAGGGCTGCTTTGCTTTTTTGTTTTTGTTTGATTGTTATACTTCAAATCAAGAGTGAATTCAGAGTATATTTGTTGACTTGGTACATTTTGTAGAGTAATTTTGGGGGAAAATCTTTTTTATTTTACATTATTTTAAAAGTCAAGCTTAGATTATTTGGTCTTGGATCTCCTTTAGAATCAGAAAAATATATGAAGCTTAATTTTCTCTTCATAGGTTGAGAAGGAAAAAAGGAAGCAGAAACATTTCAAAATGCAAGCAGTGGAGAAACAGGAAAGTCTTGATAAATCAAATACACCAGTGGGCAATATTACCCATCAACCAGTAAAAGAAAAGCTTGCTCTAAGGAAGAATGAAAAAATGATAGAAGAAAAACACACAAAGAATTCTTCATCTGAGGAGAGACCAAAATTACTTGAAATGCCAGTAAAAGGGTAAGCTAATAAAATAATCCGTAGAATTAGATTGTTTTAAATCTTGTAATTGAAGCACTTTCCTCGGTATTGAAAGCTATGCTGAGTAGTCCCCTGCTCCCCAAACTGTTTTAAAAGTATATTTTTCAAAGAACTAAATGCACAGTGGAGGTTCAGATTAATTTTGCTGGAGGTGATAGAGGTCTTAATCACAGAATCATAGAATGGCCCAGGTTCAAAAGGACCACAATGATCATCTAGTTTCAACCCCCCTGCTATGTGCAGGGTCACCAACCACCAGACCAGGCTTCCCAGAGAATTTCTTCCTTAACACTGACTCTAATCGTGTCTTTAGAATCTTACCTCCTATGCCTAATAAATTAATCAAGAACGAATTCAAAGCCCTTGCACGTGGGAAGGAGGAACCCCTTGTGTACACAGTGAAATGCTCTGGCTGGTGAGCTGATTCGCTGAGAAGCCTCTGGGGGCTTTGGCAGAGATTAAGTGCAACATGAGTCAGAATGATCTTGCAGCTGAGAAGGCCAGCAGCATCCTGGGTTGCAGAGTCAAGAAGCTGAAGGGAGGAGTCCATCCCTACTTAGCATCTAGTTGGTCTGTGTCTGGAGCACTGGGTCCAACTTTTGGCCTCCAAGTACTTGTGTGCATTTCTTTTTATGGCCTTCAAGAGATCGTAGTCAACATGTGTGAGTTCAGTAGAGGCTTTCCAGGCTGATCACAGAGCATGAAACTCTGTGAGAATAAGCTGAGGGAAATAAACTTCAGGATGTGCCAGCAGTCTCCCAGTACGTGGAAGGGGATTGTAAGTAAGACAAAGCCGTTCCTGATTTGGCCTGGATTTGATTCTAAACATTTTTCAGAATTCCCAAACATCTGTAAATAGAAGGAATTAATTTTTTCTTCTATGTAAAATCTCAAAACAGTATTAGCTATACATGAGTAAAAGCTGTACTTTTTGGGAAGCTAAAGACTACATGTAAATCTTTCTCCTTTAGAATAAGCTGCTTCAATACTGATGTTACAGCCAATGTTTTGAACTACTTGTTAGTGGTTGCTGATATTCAAATCTTTTTTTGAACACTATCCTTATCCTTTAATTTATTAAAAGAAATGAAAAGGTTCATCCGCACATGGTAAGCAGTTGTTATAGTCTAAGGAAGGCTTCTTAAAAGTTTTTGATTTGTCTTAGATAAGTGATGTGATGTTTTATCGGTATTCCTTGCAGTCATTATGAATCTGTACTATATAGGTGATGATCAACTTATTAAAAACAGTGTATTTTTGTTAGTAAAAGTTCATGGTTTACTGTTCATGTTTACCTATGTCGACATGGAAATACATGATGAATTTTGTACATCACTTAAGGGCTTATTTGTCAGTCTTGTGCAGCTCATGTATAAGGTGTCTTCCACCACTAATGGAATGAAATTAGAGTGATGTTAAAAGTTTCAAATTGCAGAAAAACTTCTATATTTGAAAAGGTGTGACATTTCTACAGTTTTAAGTTGTTTCTCCTGGTTCATGATGTGGCATATTTACTTTTTTGTCAGTGCTTTAATTCCTCAAATACTCTCTTTTAAATCCCAGATTTTCTGTGAAACAAGAAGAGGAAAAGAGACATAGAGCTGAAATGCGATATGAAAAAACAAGAAAGCAACTAAAGAGGGAAAAGGATCAATATTCTAGAGAGACAGAGGAAAAACAACAACTTGAGTTTCGTGTAAGGAATTTAGAAACAGAGTTAATAACGCTGAAACAGCTCAAGAAACAGGTATATTAAATATATATCTTCTGTTTTTCTGTTTCTTTCAAACTGATATTTTATGCTAGTATGTTCAACTTGTTGGTGAAAGAGACATTAGGTAATTATCTTGGTGCATTTTGAGGACCATTGTCATGAAACCAGCGTGAACAAACAAGTTCATGATACCTTTTCACATTTTTCAGAATTATAGTTTGGTTTGTGCTTCAGGCAAAGCTTCTCTTTGAGTTATTTTTCCTAATTACTACAGAACTCTGTGCGCGTGTGTGTATATGTATGTCTATATCTATATATCTATATATATATTATATGTGTGTATATATATATATATAATGTTTTTATTATTGTTTTTTTTCTTCAGAAGGAAATTACAGTTACTGTTTGTAGTATTCTTTCAAGTATACTTACATGAATTTAAATTTAGGCCTAAATGTTACTGTTTACCTGATAATCTGTAAATTGCCTCAGTTGCTTACAATCAAGACTGAATCCAGAAAAACTCTCACCTTTATTTTTATTACAAGTTTAGTGGCTTATTTAATGCAATTGAGATGATGATGTTCTCACTGTACACAACCTGCATGAATTCTTCAGTTCTTACATACAGTTTTGAGGGTCTTTTCACTGGCCTTTACCTACTTTTCAGCATTCCTGTCATGGTTCTACGCAGTTTGAAATATACCTCGGAAATTCGGTCTGTTGTGTTGTATTTTTCCCCATAAATAGTAAGCCTCAAATTTTCAGAACTTGTATTTGCAAACATATTAAGAACATGTGAAAGTGGTCATTAAGGATCCTCAGTGGCCACGTTGCTCTGGCAGAAGCAGTAAGTAGTTAGCATCACCTCTTTCAGTCTGCCTGGATTTAACAGGGACATCATTGGCATTAGTTTACCTCCTGGTCTGCTGTTCAGCTGGTCAGTCCTCTTCTGTGTCTCACTTCATTAATAGCCTTTGGAAATCTCATACAACTCAATTTATCCAGCAGTATTGCTAGATTTTGGTAAACTGAAAATGGATTGGCACATTTTCTGAAGCATTTCTAAATATTAGTAGAAGAGATGTAGACTTAAGACCTTGCAGTGGGGTAAAGTAAGTGTAGTTATTGTGCTTTTGGAAATCTTAGTCATTTGTTTTGTGCAGTTCTTAGTGTTAGTGCTCATATTGATGAATAGATGTTTTTAAATCTTTGACTGTAAGCATATGAGTGTCCATCTCTGGTTTTAGTATGTATATATAGTTTGTTAGAAAGATAACTTGGGTTTCTACTTAAACTCTGTATGTTTCCAAGAATAGTAGTTCTAGTTTGTTTGTTTTTTTCTTGTGTTATAGAGGGAGATTCATTAAGTATAAAACTTCTATGATGCTGATTTGTGCAAAGGACTCACACTATCCTTATAACTTTCAATTCAGATAAATCTAAAGATGTTTGTTTGCAAACATGGAAAATTGATATGCAGGTCATTCTATGATTTTATGATAAATGACTCTTAATAGAATTAATAGAATGTAAGAATAAAAAGAATGAAATAGGAAGGTATTGCTAATTCTGATTTTGTTCAAGATTCACAAGTTCAACTATATTACTGTAGGTTGAAGAAGAGCGTGATGAAACACAGAGACAGCTCTCTAATGAAAGGAGTGCTAGAGCTCTGCAAGAAGGAATTTTGAGCAACCACCTGTGGAGACAGAAGGAGCTGGAAGAAGAGACAAGAAAAACTATTGGGAAAAATTCAGAGGTAAGCAGTTCCATTCCTAATTAATTTGGTTATACTTCACTGTGCTCATTCTAAAACCTTAAGAAAAATAACCTTTTGTGCCTTTTCGTGGATTATCTACAGTTTATCAATATAACCAAATTTTGTTACTGTTGTCTAAAAACTCTGAATAGCATCATCAATCCCACATAGACCTGAATTGCATGTGGAAGTAGGAAGCCACTGGAAAATAAGACATTGTGTTCCCAGTCTCTTAAACTGCCTGCTGTTCTTCACTGTATAGTTGTTACAATCATTTCTAAGGTTTCTACCCGTGAAATGTCCAGATATCTGGAGATTCACTAGGAAAGAAGCTGGCTGAGGCTGTTTGTGATCCTATTACTTGGCTTTTGAATTCGTTATTATACTGTCATCACTTTCTTGTTTCCATGTCCTTCATCTTTTTGCTTAATAAATTATTTTTATCACAGCCCATGAGTTCTGTTTTGTTTCCTGTTCTCTCCCTCATCCCACTTAGTGATGAGAGTGTGGTGCCTAGCTGCCTGATGGGTTAAACCTGAATTTATTTCCCAACTAACTATTCATTATTGTCCTTTATCACACAGAAATCTGACACTAATGACAGAGAAAAGGATTTGCTACACAGAAATCAGTTACTGCAAGAAGAGATTGCTATGCTAAGACTGGAACTCAATCAAGTAAAACTTAAGCACCAGGAGGATGAAGGAAAATACTTAGAGGAAAATGAGTCTTTGAAAGAAAAGAATGATTCTCTTCAGAAGGAACTTAAACTGAGTGAGGAAACCTTAACACAGACAGTATTTCAGTACAATGGACAGCTGAATTTACTCAAGACGGAATCTGCAATGCTAACTTCCAAGCTTGAACAGAAAAAAGAAAGCAAAGACAGACTGGAAACAGAGATTGAATCATTCTGTTCCCGCTTGAATGCAGTGGTTCAAGATCTCGAACATCATCAGTCATTGAAAAGTGATGCCGAACAAACATTTCAGAGAGAACGTGATGAATGGCTTCGTTTACAAGACAAGCTCCATCGTGAGCTCTCTGAGGTGCGAGAGAGCAACAAGAGCTTGTCTCAGCAGCTGAGTAAAACGGAAAGCAAAGTTAATAGTCTAGAAAACGAGCTTCCCCAGTTGGAACAAACACTTCGAGAAAAAACACTGCTTTTAGAAATGACACAAAAAGACTTAAATCAAGCCCAGTGTCAAGCAAAAGAAAATGAGCATGCGTGGCAACTTGAGAAAGATCAAGTCAGTAAATTTATGATAAAGCATGAATCTATGCAGGAACGATTGGCCCAGCTCCAAAGTGAAAACCTTTTACTCCGTCAGCAGCTGGAAGATTTGCAGAACAAGGAGATCATCAAAGAAAAGGTTGTGAATGATGTCCAGGACAGATTTCATGATATGTTCAACAAACTCAGAGCTGACAGTGAAAAGCAGGTTTACCTCATGGAAGAGAGAAACAAGGAATTAAATACCAAGTGTACTGATTTAAAGGAACAAGTCTTTAAATATGAGACTGACAAAGTAGAAAGAGAGGTAAGCTATACAATTAGAATAAATTAAAATGTTTCAATTCATAAAATGATTTTGTATTTCTAAAATGCATCAGGTGTAAGTTTTACACATAGGACCAAATTGTGTTGTTTTGTTGTGGTTCATTGTTTTTTCTCTTAGAATTAAGGAGGACCGGTAAATGACTGAACTGTATAATATAGTCAGTTTAAAGGAGTAAAGTCAAGTTTCATGTTTTTCTTCATGTTTATCTGTTTCCTTAGGGTTTGGTCAGACAGCTGCAGCAGGAGCTTGCTGATGCTCTTAAAAAGCAGTCTATGTCAGAAGCTTCCCTTGTAGTTACTACATGCTACCGCAGTAACCTTGAGGAAGACAAATTGCACTTGCAGAAGGAACTGGACAGGATTAAAGCTAAGGTACAGAGAGGCTGTAACTTACACATAAAATCTGAGGGTGATTTTTCCCTGTTTCTGGTGAAGAAGAGAAAAATAATGTTCTGAGAGCAAGTACCAGAGAGAGCTAAGGAGGTTAGCAGTGATACCCTGTCATAATTCACGAAGCTGGTGAAATCTTTGCCAGCTGGCCTCCTCCTCTGTAGTGAAAGATAAGTGTTACTAGAATCATCAAAAAGCCAATTAGTTTCTTTTGCAAGTAGGAGCCGTTCTTCAGCCCCACAGCTAAAGTTCTTCTTGTGGCTCCAGGGTGTTGTAGCAGTGTTCTTTCTTTTCCCAACTTACTTCCCTCTCCTGGTGTCAAACACAATTAAGAATTTATTTGTGGATGGGATGTGTACAAACTACCAGCTATCTGAAGCAACATTACACAGGTGCTCTGAATTTACAAATTGTTTTTCTGTGTCTTATAAGGTTGGTTGTAAACACTATAAGGTGGTCTTTATCCCCTCAGTCTTCTCAACTTGCCCCTTGTCATCTGTGATCACAGTCATGCCTGTGCCAAATCAGAGCAGAGAGTTCAAAGTATAAGCAAATGTCCTCCTATCCTAGAAATAAATTCAGGGGTATAGATTTAAAGACAAGTATATGAACTGCATTGTTCTGTGCACTTGGTGTCCATGACTGGGTGGTCTTCGACACGAAGTCATTATGTCTTTAACTGGAGAAGATCTGTATTTGATAAGCTGCTTTGCAAAATGACCTGGTGTCTCAGCAGGTTATCGCTTTTGGTTTGGCCAAGTTTGGTGTCTGATTTCTGAGAAAAAGTAGAAATACTGGACAGCTGAATTTGAGTTTTTCTTTTTTGCTCTCTGTGAGAGTTGTGGGTTTTTTCTGAAACATCTACCATAATAACGTACTAATGAGCTGTGAAATCACTTTAGGAAAAGGATGAGGTTTTTTGGTTAATATTTTCGATAGAATAGCAAACAAGTAATTTCAGGATGTCACAAGTCACTGAGAAGGTAGGATTGGCAGTGTCAATGCTCATAATGGTGTTATAGAAAATCCTTTGTACAGATGGGAGAGGCCAGTGTCACAGATGATGAAATATCATCTGTTATTGTTCATTTGCTAAGAGAAATGAAGGCTTGAATGAATTGGAAACGATTCCAGTACTTTGGGTAGGGGGTGTATGTAGATACATGCAATATCCAAATTCTTCAGTGCTCACTGAGCTCTCTATACTGAACCTAACCGGGCTGCTGAGGATTCTCATTGCTACTTTACAGTTACATGACTCTGAACAACAGCGTATTCAATATGAGCGTTGCATTCAAGATTTGAAGACTGACCTAGATAATAAGGAAAGACAAATATCAGCTTCTAACCAAAAAATGAAAGACCTTCTGTTAGCAGCTTCCAGAAGCA
This sequence comes from Coturnix japonica, assembly GCF_054131305.1. Lineage (NCBI taxonomy): Eukaryota > Metazoa > Chordata > Aves > Galliformes > Phasianidae > Coturnix > Coturnix japonica. Next base: position 4,906,150 of record NC_140686.1, read on the forward strand.
GTTCTACAATAAAGCAGCTGGAAGAACATGTCCAACGGTAAGAAAATAACAGAGTGAAGCAAGGTTTTGCTTTCTGGGATTCTCTGAAAACGTCAGAATTGCCTTGTTGCATCATCAGGGTAAAACATGATTTTAAAAGAAGCTCTTGCTTTAAATAGCATTCTTTCACACCATTCTTTTGCAGTGTGCGCTATTATGGATTTGTCTAATAAGATCTGTGCTTCTCTTTAAGGCTTGAAATGGAAAATGCCAGAGTGGAAGCTGCTGCGCAACACCAGGACAAGAGAACTGAAGCCTCAGTAAGCCAGTCATAAACTTCCCTTTTATTTATTTATTTTTTATTTTTTTATGTGAGCTTCTGAGCCTATTTAGATATTTTCCTGGGGATCATAGGGGAGCTGAGTCATCTGAGCTGTGGTGTGACTGTAGGGTACTCTGAAAATCCTGATGGTCTATTCTCCAGTTTTGAGAGTTTTCCCATAAGGTAAAGGTTGTGAATCTCCACCTTTCACTGCTGCCATTTCTGTCTTTGCAGTAGTATGAAAATGTTTGTGTTAATCAGCATGATTCTTTTGATGGATAGGACGGACAGTGTCAGCAGGAGGGAGATGTGTGGTTGAGATCTGGGAGGGGAAACCTGGATGTGAGAAATCTATTTTATCTTCAGAGCTTTGTCATAGTTTCCACCTGAGCTCATTAGGTTCTTTTTCCATTTGTGAATATGTGTTGGTACTTTACTGCCCCGCAGGGGGCTGAGGTAAGGAAAGAACAACTAGGTGAAGTAATGCTGTGCAGTCAGTGGCAGGCAGCTGGGAAGTAGCTGGTGCGCATGCATGGCTTAGCATCTTGTGTAACCTTGGAATATTCTTTAATTAGTTTGCTGTTGGAAAATTAAGCTGCTATAGGGAGAATAAGAAGGATCTAGTGGAAGGGAAAAGCTGTTGATTATCTGCACCAGAAAAGTCAGTCTGAGTTCTTTTCCAGGTTCCTTTCCTGTCATCTTCTTTTGGTGATATACCAATTAGAAGGTTTTTAGCATTTTTAACACTTCTGTATTTTACCCATACATTGTCACATAGGGAGAACTGACATTTAACATATCCTGTAAAGACACATGAGGAAGTTTTATGAGTTTGTCATATAAGCCTTTAAGCTCAGGTTTTTATGTCCTTCTGTACGTCAGGGATGTCTCTCTTTTTCTTAAAATGTGCTATTCAAAGCATGTAGGCAACTTTCATTCTTTACAAAGGGAACTGAATAAGCAAACTTGTTTACACACAAATGCATCTGTGATGCAAATCTTTGCTCCTTTGTGTAAAAGGATAAGTAACATTGCTGTTCTGAAAACATTTTCTTGCTCTGAGGAGATCTGCAGTTATTTCACAGTCAGTAAGTGTAGGGAATTTTAAGTGGTGGGCACAATTATAAATGCAGTCATTTTTGTATCATTATGAAATCTGGAGAATTTTATGAAGAAAACTGTGAGTTAATGTTGTATGTGTGTCTTCTTATCTCCAAATGATGTAACCTCATTTTATCGCATAGAGAGCATTCACTTTTTCCACTAGCATTAAGTGCTATTCTTGACGGTGCTTCTCAAGCCATCTTTTATAAACTCAGTGTAACATTCACTATAGATCCTTAGTGGTGAGAGCTTAGCCCTGCCTCCATTTGAGTTACTAGTTTATAATGCAGTTCATGTGCAGTGTTGTCTCTCTGGTTATCTTGGCATTCCCTTTGTCATTGTTGTTTCCATAGATACAAAATCAGAATATGTTGGCTATGACATCCAGAGGCTCATGCATGATGTGCGAGGAAGATCGAAAGTCGAGAGCCCACCTTGAAGACCATATTGCTAAACTGAGTAGGGAAAATGCTGAGCTTTTAGAAGAAGTGAGCCCAGAAAACAGTCCCTAACACCTAGCCAATACCCAGAGCAATGCTGACATTTTCTTGAGTTCTTACATTCTCTGATTTTATATCCCTGCTACTCAGGCCCTGAGTACTATTGTGATTTGGGTGTCATGAAGGAATTGAATAAAAGCCAAGAGAATATCTCGGAGTTGTGCTATCAGAAAGACGGTGTGGTTTGATACCAGTTGAGCACATGGAGCAAGGCAGCAGTTCCTGTGTTCTTTATTTGATTTCCTTCTGGTTATTGTCTGACCCCTTGATTTCCAATCAGGATTAAAACACCCCTTATTTTCAGTGCAGTGTACGGAGGAACTGCTGCATGTTTTCAGAATAACAGGAGCTTAAAAACCTTGCAGAATAAATAAGGTGCAAATGCAAACTACAGAACTAGTTGCCAGTTCTCCTGTAGTTTGTCTGAAAAAACACCATGAGGAACAGCAACTAAATTAGTAAACACCCACAAATAAGATATGGAAGTAATGACTGAGAAGACACTGGTGAATTCCAGAAAAGCAGACTCTTCCACAAGAGCCTGCTGGTCATTGGAATGAATGCTGTAGAGTGTGCAGTGTTCTCCAGGGCTGTGGCTACCTGTGCAAGCTGACCTATTAGCAGAGGAACTGCGGAAGCTGTTCTCTAGCATCTTTTTTCCAGCTTTTTGGGACAAAGCCCAATAAGGGGGCAGAGGAGCATTTGCTTCAGCAGGGGCGTTAATTGGTATCCCTAGGTCTTGGCCCGCTTGTGTGAAGCCTGAAGTGATTTAAATGTTTACAAGAATCCTGTGCCTCAGTGTTCTGCTGAATGTGGCAAAGGGATGGATATGTGCTATCTGCAGTTGCTATGTGTACTGTCCTGTGCTGAGTGTATCATGTATTTTTGTTTGTTTGTTTTTTGAAAGTGTGAGAATGAAAGAAAGAATGTGAAGAAGCCGATAGAATTGAAACGACCACTTGAAGCATGTCTTGACCAGGAAAGGGAAAGAAATACTGAACTGCAGAAGGAATGTGACAGGTATGGTTCACTAGTACTTGAAAGAGAGCTCATGTAGGTTAGAAGTCAGGCTTTAAGGAACTTGCATGTAAAAGTAGGTGTGTTTAACTCTGAACAAATTCAGATCTCACATCAGTTCTTGCAAGACAGTTCTGGTACATGAGCCTATGATTTTCTGTAGCTGCCATAAGAAGAGCAAATGTAGGCTGCCTTGCACTTCTGGGAGGGAAGTCTTTTTTTCCTCTGTTGAGGTGAAATGTGGACCCTCCAGGTGATCTATTGCATTGAAATGCTGGTTTTTCTTATTAACTTTTGGCCTGTTGAGCATGGTAAAAATGAAGCAAGCCATAGCTATGCTTTTCTTGTACAAGCGTGACAAATAGATACCTAGTTCCTTTGCTTATTTTCTTGACTGATTTGTTGTGCAGGTTCAAGAGCCTTTTGAAGAAAGCTGTGAAAAAACTAAAGATGCATGAAGCCAAAGAAAGAGACTCCCAGTTCAATTTCCAGGGAGAAATGAAGAACAGGTATTCTGAAATGGTGAATGAAGTTGAAAAATCAAGAACAAAGGCAAGTTCTTGTTGTTTCTTTTTGGGTTTTTTTGGTGGTTTTGTTGTTGTTGTTGTTTTTGTTGTTGTTTGTTTCTTTGTTGTTGTTGTTGTTTTGTTTGGGTCATGTTAATTTCTAGAGACTTGTAATATTCTTTTCAGTAGGTATGGAAAAGTTATATTTCTGGGAGAGAAAATTGGCTTCACAGTTGACCTTGGAAACTACTGAAACATCTCATATTTTGTACATATTCTTGCAACCAGACACTGGATTTGACCTAGAGAGAAAATACCTTCTTTTACCACTGCTGTGGAAGCTGCTTTTTGAAGCACTGTTTACAAAGCTTTCAAGAGCAATGGCAGGAGGAGTACTTGTTACCTGTGCCCAGTTAACTCTGTACTGGAACATTCCCCCTGAAGCATGATAGGCATTCTTTCTGCTGTCTGGGTAGAGTGGTTTGATTTCCATCGAGCAGTAGAGCAGTGCACAAAAGAATGGCCCTAGTGCCTTTCAGCACACTCCCGTAAGTGAAATTCTGCTAGTTTGCTACTTGTTGATCTTTTACTTGCTGCAGAACTGAGGAAGGTTGTAAGTCAAGGAACCCTATTGGCAAGAACTTAAAAGTTGTTCTTCCCTTAAAAGATGATCTTGTCTTTCCTTTGACTCGGGTACTGAGTCAGCAGATGACAGTTACAGACTTGATGGTCTTCCCCTTCATAAATTTTCAGAGAATAATTTTACACCCCTCTAAGTTCATTTTATTACTGTCTGTAGGTTACTGAACTTTCTCATCAGCTGGATTTAGAGTGTAAAAAATGCGTCCAACTACAAGGACAAAACCATTATTTGCAAGAACTGCTGGCTCTAAACATGAAAAAACATGAAAAACTAGAGAAGACCAGATGCCAGCTGAAAGAAGAGGTGGCAAACCTGAGACAACATCTGGAGGCTGTCCACAATGTGCACATGATGACTTACAACCAAATCGAACGATACAAGAAAGAAGTGGAAGAGCGAGCTGCACAAGAAATAAATCAAAAACTTCAAGAAGTCAATTTGTTTTTGCAGGTAAGTGAATTTGTTGTGTATGTCTGTAGTTTTTATTATGTAACTTCTTTTTGCCATTTCTTGTTCGTACTTTGGTTTTTTGTGTTAGTGCCATACTTCTATATTTCCTGAAGGGAAGTGGAAGAATGGAAAATTGTTTGGCAAAAGTGCTTTTGTGTGTGTAATTTGCCTGCAGGTCCCCAAGCTAATAGCCGTCCCTTGACAGACTTCTGTTTTGCAGTTCTTAGAAGAAGCTATGGCCATCTGGTCATCTTGTTATTGCTGTTCATCACATGAATGCTATAACTTAGAGATGGCTTGGCCATACGTACAGGTTATGTTTTATCATTGTACAGGATAAAATGCTCAGGGAAGAAGTCACTGAAGTTACCGTGGGGCAGAAAGAGTGGGGATGGGATTCTCATAATTTCTTTGTAGAATCCTTTTTGTGTGCCCTGTCCTTCAGCCATAGCATTCTTTTAGTAGCTGCTCCCATAAGTAATATTGCTAAGAGCAGATCTGTCTGGATGAAAACAGTTATTTAACGTGTTGGTTCCAGGGTTTTGCCTTGATTGCTGATAGTAGTGAAAAGGTCCAGTTGACTCAGTTGAGTAAAACTGGGCCCTTTAAATTGGTTATGGGCAACCGTATAGGGAGATGCAGTTCACTTTTTCTTTGCAATGGTTGAAATTGTATTATCTGCTTCAGGTCCAGGCAGCCTCACAAGACAAGATAGAACAAATCAGAGAAAATCATCATGCCTCGCTGAGAGACCAGCTGAAGTGCAGAATAAAAGAGGTTGAATGTGAGTTGGACAAAATAAAAAATACCAAAGACAATATTTTTCAAAACGAATCTATGCTTGCGGAAGTGGAAAAATACAAAGAGCTGCATCGTGAAGAAATGAAAATGAGAATAAGGCTAGCAAATAAGCTGGAAAGGTAAGTGCGTGCTTTTTTGGAGTGGTAACAAGACGTGAAGTAGCAGTAGCTTGCATGAAAAGCCTTGTACTGTTTCCTCCTAAAATCCTTTTTCTGTGTCAGCACTATGGATGTAAGCGTAACCCTCTAAAACCTTTCTCCTTTATTTTTGGAACCACCATCATTTCACTTCAGTGTTCTAGCAGTCACACCACTAGTTATGGCATCACTGGCCCATGTTTGAAGTTGATAGCATTTTAACACATGGCCTTTGGGCCCCTCTCATTTTGGACTTCTAATGCCTTCTCTTTTCAAAAGCTGAATAGTAGTCAAAGACCTGGAAGAAGTGACTCTGCAAAAATATTATCAAAGATAATTCTTTGTGTGTTTTTAAATATTTCAGAACAACCAAGAGACTTGCAGAAGCCAATTGTAAGCTCTTTGAGGAACGCCAAAGAAACAAATCTTTAATTGCGAGCAGCACTGTCAGTGGAGGTCCTATTGCAAGTCCAGGAAAATATTCAGCTGAACTGGGAAATCTCAGAAACAATTCCACACTGAACAGAAGCTTCAGCCAAGGGGAATGCTTCCTAGATGCTGCTGGGATTGCATGATTGGCAAGAAAAAAAGTTGAAGTGTACATGGATAAGGTAAGCATTGTGAAATACTCTTCAGTGATGAAGACTTTAGGTCATTAAGATTGTACAGAATTCCTAGAGTGCTCAGACACCAAAAATACTGACATCTAAATGATGAACTATCTAACTGTATATACACATAACTATGTACTTATGTAAGGTTTTTGTATTGTTTTTTTTTTCTTTTTTTTCAACTAGAGAAAATTTAATAAGCAGCTGCTGTGGCATTGGAAGTTCCCAGCTAAGCTATTTATTAAACTTTACTGTATAGAATGTGCATAAGTGTATGACATACTTGAAATGGATAACTTTGACATCTTTGCTCAGCCCATCAGACATCTCTGGTCAAGCCACGTTGTTTTTTTCCTTACTGATCTTCATTTTTAGTTTCTTTTAGTACATTAATACTAACAAAGACATCCTTTAAAACTAGGATGATGTGAGTATGATTGCTTTGCTTCTTCCTATACAGTCTGCTGTGGGATGCATGCTGTGCCTAGTAAACATTTCTTTTTGTGCTTCCTGCTATGTATTATTACCTGAGAAAACAACAACCTACTCTTCAAGTCTTCACAGCTTTATAATATTTTGCAGCAATTTATACATGATTGCAACTTCTGCAATAGCTTTGAAGTACTTTGCCAGTTGTGCTGCTTAGTACTTGGCCTGTTCACCAGGCTACTTAAAAAGACAAGAGTTTACCTGACTCTGAGCCTTGTCTTTGCTTCAGTTATACCTCAGATTTTTCCAGTAATCTGTTTCCTTCTATTGGGAAAAAAAAAAACAACAACAAAAAAAAACACCTCTGTATTGCCATTAAATTCAAACTAAGTGCTGCCTTCTTGGATGGAGGAGATTACAAGTTCTCCTGACAGTAAAGTTCATAATAACTGGAAAATAAGGAACTTTAATTGGAGTTTGCCTCGTGTAGTCATCTTGCACTTTTGTTTTTATTTAAAGCTCTCAGTGCACATTTGGTGTTTTTCAAAGTAAGGGAGGTTATCTGAAGTAGAGTGTGAGCATCTCCTGGGATGAGGAAGCTCGTGTAGATTTTGGCTTTGATTTTGCAAAAGCTTTGATAAAGCTTCAGGGATAAGAAGCTGAAAATACTTTACGCTGCCGTTATTCAAAATGCTGGTATCAATTACTTTGTCCATGCAACTGTTTGAAGAAACAAATTGCACTGATTACAAACAAGAGAAAGAAATGCAGCTCTGAAAAGTGGGTTCAGGAAATAATAGTGACTTCTGCTAGCTGCAACCAGCGTGAGTGCATGGATTCATGAAACCAGTTTTCCTACTGGTAGCATAAGAAAGGGAACACCTACTTCCCATTCCGTCTCTCAGTTTCTGTTTCCTTTCTGATTTTATTTCCTGTCTGCACTCCTGATTTTTAGCAGTCTTATAAATTTCCACTCTTTTGACTTCTGCCTGTTCCTCTTGTTCTTTTACTTGACACCACCGAGAAATTTCTTGCTCTGTCCTCTTTATGCTGCATCCCACAGTCAGATAATTACACCTGTAGGTGAGACCACAAGCCTTCTGTTCTCCAGGCTTAACAGTCCTGATGCTCTCAGCCTCTCCACGTAAGCCACATGCTCCAAGCACTTAACTGTATTTGCTAATTACATGAGTCTGGAAGCTATATGCTGTCTGTTTTGACAATTACTTCTATGCGTTAAAGACCTGATGGAAAATAACACAGGAGTCGCAAATATCTTCAAATGTAAATGATCGCATACGGTGTTTGGACTGTGGCCCTTTAAAAGGTCTAATTTCTCCTTATGAAAACTTTGCATTCAGAGTAAATGACAGTAAATAAACATCTCCTGGGAGAGCGAGGGGCAAATGCTCCTTTCTAGCGATCCAAGCTGGTTTCTGTTACTTAATAAAATGTGCAGTGTTATTTATAATGCATGTGTTATTTATAATTCTAGGTACAGAAGGATTTGGAGGAAAAAATCAATAAGGAACTTCAGCAAGGTAATATGCTACTCTGATATCAGTGTTTTTAAGGAAGGTGATGACTGTTCGTAACTTCTATGTAATTATTTTCAAAAGTTGTCAAGATTTGTGCTGTTTGAAGCACAGTGTGGGGCTGTTTTTAACTCTAACTTAGAGAGTTTTAATGGAAAACTTCCTGCTAACCAATATACTCTTCAGAATGTTCTGCAGCTACTTTTGAGAAAAAGCATGGAGAGCAAACCATCTCCCCCGCACAGATACACTTGGCTTAAGCTGAAGTCACCTTTCATCCTCAGGCACAAACATCAAATGTAAAAAAAAAAAAAGCCCAGAAATAAGATTTTTATGGACTTCTGTCACTACTTCTCTTTCTGCATACATTCATTGCATTCAGCACTTCAAATATACCATATACATTTTCTGGTGTTCTTAATTTTTGCTCGCTCTTTTTCATTGCTTTTTTTTGTACCTGACATGTTGTCATACTTGTCTTTGGATAAAGAAGAATCAGTGGAAAAGATAGCCTTTCTTTAGGTAAAAATCATTCAGCAATATATAGGCAAACACAGCATGAACTGATTGCTTTTAATATGCAGTGTAAAGCCTGTTCTATAATAAAAGGCCAGGTCTTCAGAGAAGAATTCATACTGTTTCACAATTAGCATTCTGCCAGAGTCACTGCTGCTGTTCCTAGAGTTATTTTGAAGCAGGGAGCCCTTGAGAATCCAGCTGTTGCTTCACAGCTCTTCCAATTTCCCTGAATAGACAGAAACCCATTGCCATGTGCCCATTTGCATATTCAAACATAATTACATGTGTAGTAGGAGCCGTAGTATTTGCTTGGTCCGGGGATCTTGTCTGGAAAAGGCTGATGGATGGAAGTACTGAAAATCCTTTTCTGCTTTCATCGAAGATGTGTTTCCATGAACGAAAGAGGGTTTAGCCAGGGAAAGTTAAGACATCCCTGGCAGTTAAAGTTAAGGCTAAAACTTTCATATATATATATGGGCATGTAATAACAGGATGCGGAGAAATGGCTGTAAACTTGAAAGTAGGTAGATTTAGACTAGATATTAGGAAGAAACTCTTTACTTCCTAATGTAAGGGTGGTGAGACTCTGAAACAGGTTGCTTAGAGATGTTGTGCATAGCCCCCATCTTGCAGGCATTCAGAGCCAGTCCGGATGGGGCTCTGAGGAACCTGGTCTAGAGGGAGCTGTCCCTGCCTATAGAAGGGAGATTGGAACTGGGTGATCTTAAAAGGTCCCTTCCAGCCCAAACCATTCTGTGTTTCTAAAACCTGGAATTTCTTTAACTAGCTTTAAAAATTGTATTGGCTGATCATTGAATGTGAAAAAATGTTTCTTCCTTTATGCCTGTCCTTTTTGATTTGTGTTTTCCTTGGAAGTTTTTAAATATCTCTCTAGAGCGTAGCCTGATCAGTTATCAGTAATGTTTTTACAGTGACTGATTTGACTCAATCTACTGTAAAAGTAACATCGTCAATCTTGTTTCTTTTCTTTCCAGCCACCGCTGAGCTTGAAACTGCTAGAGCTTCTCCAATGAAATCTACTTATGGATCTTCAAAAAATCTCAATGTTGACCAGGATCCCCTTTGCAGAGCGGTACAGGAGTACCGGGATGTTTTAAACCAAAATTACCTGATCTAAATATATTTTTATTTAAAATGTAAAGGGAAAAGTACTGGAGATCATTTGTTTACATAGGAGGTCTGTGACTTCCCATCCTGCAGCTTAGTGTGGAAACATCTTTACTGCGGTTTGAATATAAATTTTAAATATATTAAATAGGTTGACACTCTGCACTTACCTGTTGGTCACCGAGGGGTAGTCAGTTTATTTTGCACTCAGGATAAGAACCATATCTATTTTTAATTACTGTCAGACTGAGTAAGGTTGGTTCTTGAACTTGACGGAACTGTCAAAATGTTTTTGACACATTATTTTGCTCCATGTTTTTTGTTAAAGGTTTTACCAGAAGCATTCCTTTGGTTCTATTTAACCCTTCCACTGTTTGTGGTAGAGTCTCCAGTGTTATTTTAACGCATAGGAGATTTTGATTGGATTCCTGCCAGCTGTTTCCGTCCTGATGCTGTGAATATTTCTGCTGGTTAAGTGGAAGTTTTAGCAGTGATTAAGCTGGAGAAGAATGCACTTTACATTGCTGTCACTTTCACGCACCTAGGGTTTAAAAATACTGTGCGTGTGTAGCAGTGCCAAGAAAGCTTTAATGTGACCTTTTTGATATTTCTGACTTGATATCCTTGTTGGATTTTGCATTAGAATTTGACTCATCTTAAGACATTCACAGTTGGTAGATGAACACATGATGAACCTGAAGCGGTTCATAGTGGGAAGAAGGAAAATTAATGTTTCAACCTTCTGTCCAATTGGTACTGCACCTTTTTATATGAATGTATTTTATGACACTAATATGCTATATTTAATTCCAGATATTTATGTTCCAACTTGGTATTTAATAAACTTTCATATCTGGTACATCTTTGTTTTATTCTGTTGGCCTTCTTGACTTGCTTTCCACCTCATTCCTTGCCTCTATGACTTGCTACAGTCCTCCTCTGCTCACTTCCATCTCTCCTTCTGGTGCTTTCAGTCTGCCCTGAGATCAGACAAGTGGCCAGCATGCATTTGTGTTCTTTTCCTCCTGGGTACTTGAAGCAGTGGGGCAAACAGCTACTATATGTCATAAGGTTTGTCATCATAGAAATTAAGGGGTATATGCTTGAAACAAGTGTGGAGGGTTGTGATTTTAATGGGTGTGCTGAACCACTTTCAGGTCTTCGGTGGTGATTCATTAACAGGAAGCCGAGGGTAAAGTCTCTGTTGTAAACCTGGCCATGCTTGGGAGGGGGATCTTTGGAGCCTTTTCTGCAGGTTGGCCATTCCTTTATGAGATAACTTCTGGTGGCCCTTTGTGCTCTCTCCAGCTGGTACAAGCCAGGAGCCAGGTGGAAGAATATCTCCAGCAGAATCCAGACAGCAAAGCACTCATAAAGTACCTTGCGCTTCTCCATGTTGGTTAAAGCCAGTTCTCCCTCCTCACTGTCACTTCTGCCCAGTGCACCTGTAGGCTCCCTTCTGGTTATTTTTACATCCCTCGCCAAGTTCAGTTCCATCTGTGCCTCAGCCTTCCTGATCCCATGCATGTCCAGACGGCATCCCTGGCCCCTTCCCAGCTACCTGTCCCTGCTTCCACTGCATACAACAAGCATGCAGGGCAGGGCCAACCAAGGAGTCCTATTAAAACTAGTGCCACCAAAAACAGCTGACGAGCCTTGGTAATTGGGACTCCTTGCTGGGAGGCACTGAGGCCCCGAATTTGCCACCAAAAATAACCTCTCCAGAGCAGTTTGCTGTTATCTGGGGGCACATGTCACAGATGTTAAGAAGACTCTACTGCCTCTGATAAAATAGAAGGCTACTACCCACTCAAGGTCTCATTCAAGTAGGGTCCCAGGAGGCTGCAAAAAGGAAATTACAGAACATTAAAAGGGACTTTGCATCCCTTGGGAAGATGTTAAAGGGATCAGGAACACAAGTAGTCTTCTCTGTACTGCTGACTGGGGGCTAAGAAATGAAGAGTGAGAATGGGCCAGGTAAATTACTGGCTCAGGTAATGGTGTCAGATCAAGGTTTTGGTTACTGTGATCTTGGGCAGGCCTTTGAGAGACCAGGTATGTGGACATCAGACAGAATGTGACAGAGCAGGTGGGGCAAAAGCATGCTGGGGAGCAAGCTGGTTGGATTGATTACCAGCGCTTTAAACTAGATTCAGTGCAGGGAGTGGATAGTTCCTTGTGATAGAGAAGGGACAGGGAATGCTGTCATTTAAGGAAACTGCAGGGGAAATCCTCAATTTGTGAGGAGTCTTGTATTTCGATATCATATTTAGTAAAATAAGTTTTTCCTCCTTAGATTGCCGCTGTTTTTATCCCATCCCCCTTTTTCCCCCTCCTTTCTGGGCCCCGGGGGGGGCCCACGGGGTGGCTTCCCCTGTCACGGGCATAGGTAAATCTAAGTAACCCATGACAGATTTTTTAAAGACTAGTCAAATGCAGCAGTGGGTGTGGAGAAAGAACAAAGAAATCTGTAACGGACTGTGATCAATTATTATAATTTCCATTGCCATCGGACTAGCAGCTGCGCCAAGCCCAGGACCGGACCGAGTTAGAGTTGGGCTGCCGGAGCAGTGAGGCGGAGCGTGTGTGGCCCCTTGGGGTTCGGTGCCTGCGGATATGATATTGAAATACAAGATAACACAATATAATATAATTGAGGCTAACAAATCGAACAAACAGAGAGAGAAAGAGTCCCCGAAAACAGAGAGGCCTACTGTGAACTCTATGCGACACGGCTGGAACGCTTCCCACTCTCCGAGAAGTCCGAGAGAAGGAGGAGGGCACTCCAGCCTGGGAACGAGATTATACAGCGTCCTGGTCCCGTGACTTATCGTTACCCCTGTTGTTCTCTGGGATATGTAGTCTTCTTCTGTGGACTGCACATTCAATAGAAGTATCCATACTTTACATGATGTTATGATGTGGAATACTGATAGCAAAATTACAAAATTACAAAACCATGACACAATGATGACAATGAGGTGTGGGGAACAACCACTACTGATGTTTCAGAGAACAAAAATCGTACAGGGACTGCCCTCCTCCTGCCCTCGTGTCCCCAGGAGAAACCAACACCGTTTATATAACAGTGCAAGTGGAGGAGTTCATTGTGGAGTGACATTTCTTGGCACCCATTCAGGGCCAGCGTTACTGATGTCAGACTAACAGCAGCAACACATTGTTCAGCACAAGTCCCCGAGTTCCTGGAACGTGCTGCAAGGTCCAGGAAGGAAGATATTACTGCCTGGATAAGGTCAGGATCACAGTGCAGGCAAGTGGCTCTTGGCAGGAGTCTGACTGCTATTGTTTTCACCTTTGATTTCTACCTTCATCAGCAGAGCTTTTATTTTCTTCAGGGAAGATTCTACTACTGGAAGAAATGTCACAGTTTCTGTAATTGCTGTAAAAATTACTGTAAATAAATAAATAAATAAATAAATAAATAAATCCTTAAAAGAGTATTAGAGGCAAGTGTGGGATTTTCAAGGCAAACACCTGACTCATTACCTTCTGCCACATGTAGTTAAACTAAACCTGGTACAAGTTTCCCCTCATTGACTGGACAGCAATTGAGACTGAAGAACCCTCTTCCACTCAAAGAAAACTCATGGACTTTCATGGTTCTAATCACTAAGCAGAACACACAGCTGGAAGGTAGGAATGAAAATACAATTACTAAAAATTAGCCAAGTTGCATACAGTGCTGCCAGACATGAAGGCAGAGCTGCTATGTCTGGCTCCATGGCTCACACTTCCTTTGGTTGTCACTGTCACTCCTTAAACCCACAGCCTGAAGGATGCGAAAGAGGCAGATGTGTTCACAAATACTATAGACCAAATAAACCTTGCAAGCATAAACCATGTAGTTACAGCGGCATTACTCCCATTTGGAGTTTGAGTCTCTTCTGAGAGGCTTTCATTGTGCTGAGAAGTGCCTTCAAGGTCATTCAGTTCCTAAAGGAACATGACAAAATTCCAAGCCATGAACTGTCAGCCATGGAATCAACTAAATCACCTCTCAGCAAGGCATTGAGAACACCAGCCAGGTATTTAGGATCATTTTACCTGCAGAGTAAAATTCTCAGTGGAGCACAGCTTCACCCATCGGAAGCTAATAGGTGGAAAAGCATCTATTCACACATACAGAACTGGTATGTTTGTTGGGAAGGTAGTATACTGATGGAATCGTACTAGATACATCACACTACCTGATGAGTCTCCAGATCTAGCTCAGCATGTTTGATACTCACCAAGTCCAAGGCCTAAGGATAACAGGCTGTAGCTGATAGCAAGGGATGAGCTGGACAGAAAGCCTCCCTTATCAGACTAAGTCCTCAAAACAGAATCACATTCCTTCAACCTATGGGTTGACCAACTAATGTTTGAAGAATTTTGCAGACGTGTGGACACGGAGGCTCTGCACACGGAGTGCAATTAAGGAACTTGCTCTTTGACTACAAAGGTGGCTTTTGTTTTGCTTCAAGCACACCAAATGAATTCAACACATCTTTTTATAAGCCAGCTCAGTCCTTTCACTGGAGACATCCTTTTCCAGTGTTAGCCAAGATTTGTCCCTTAACTCCAAGATGTCTTTTAAATAAACAAAAGGAGGAAGCGACCAACATCAGGCAACACAGGAAACGTAGTGGATTATGACGATTACCTCCAATTCAGTGTTACTTCCTTTTGTCCTCAACATCATCTTTCTCTTCCCTGCTCATTTTTGTAAAATCAGTTTGCTAATTTGCAAGGACACATTGAATTTTACTCAGTTTCTTGTTATTTATCATACTCTTGATTTTGGCTCTTGGCAGGAAAAGCCGCTTTTCAAGAACACTGTGAACTGACACCTTATATGTATTTCAGTAGGACTCTCCATGTACTGAGGAACCATCTGTCAGTCTTAAGACCAGCAGTCCGTACTGAGAGTACCTTCAAGCCTGAGAATTGTTCTTCTTTGTTGAGTACTTTTTTCTTTCCTTCAGTGAGAGAAAGGACTTCTTTTGCAGAAATTACCACTTATCTCCTAGGAAACACTTTCTTTTCTACATCCGTACAGAGTGGGAAACCACAGGAATCTTAGCAGCCAGCCAAATGGCACACAGCAACTGGCACAGCCCTGTCCAAAACAATAACGGCTTGTGGTTCCCTTTTTCCTCTCCCAGACTTCTTCCAACATCTGAGAATGAAACTTCTCTCAAAATTAAGCTCTAATTAAGACCTAACAATCCACTGTAGAGTGTAACTTTATTAGGCTATGATTTCACCTTTGTAGTTTTTAGAAGGGTAGTGGGCCTTCTGTTTGATTTAAAGAACCCCTTTGTTACCAGTTCTTCTCTCTCCGATTTCTTCACCAGTGTAACCAGCACAGTCTTTGGTCAAATCCAGACCAAAACCAATGGCATCAAAACTGAAATAAAATCTGCTGTTGAAACAGAAAATTTGAATGCAATCCAAAAGTAAAAAATAATCTTAACTTTGCTGATGTCTACATGTGTAGGTAACCAAACTTCACAGCTGACAGTTTAAGCTGTCACACAGAACTTTGCTTCTGAGTAGTCTCCCTCCTGGCAGCACTGAATTGCAGTCTGAAATTCTAACCAGACCCGTGAGCAGACCATCCTTTGCCTACCTTGTTGAAGAAGAGTTCAACAATGCACAGCCTATCAACCTAATAGGGCTTTGTGCTGCCAGTTTTTGTCAGCAGTCTTTTCTGAAAGAGTCTGAAATCACCTTTCTCAGCTTCTCCAAGAATGCTCTAGCACCTACATCTTTGTCAGCCTGTGAATAGAGATGCATTACCTTCTTTGAACTCTATACTAGAGCCCCCTGTCCTGATATTGCTCGAGTTTCCCATTATTCATAGTGAAATTACACAGCATGAAATGTCCAAAGTAAATCCAACAAAAACATACTTAGTAAAATGTAGAAACTTTAATTTACAAGCGAAACTACAACATATTCATAATAAAAAAACCAAAACTGGTGACTAGACAAGTTACGCACAATTTGTAAAAACTGTTGAACATTGTTAAATAGGTCTGTACAACCAAAGATTTACAAAGTCCTTGTGCATTCTCTTCTTTTCAATGCACAACTGAACTTAAGGGTTCTGCTCGAATATTCCCTAAGTCAAGAGCTGAATCTGTCTCTTCATCGATCTCACCAATGACAGCACTGTAATAAAAAACAAGTTACCAATTGTTAAAATCCTCTGATGCAAACCTAGAAAGTGAAGACTTAGTTTTGTTTTTATTGCTTAAATTTAACTGTAGAGCTCTATCACTTAAATGCCAAATTCTCGTGGTATTCTCCCACCTCATTGTACCATTTCAGCAATCAGCTGACTCTACAGCTGTGCCTTTTCCACACTGAGAAGCCTTTGTCTATTCAGGTTTTCCTTGACATATAACATTTCATACCTCTCGTTATTCTAACTTCTGCTCATTGTGCATTTTCCTACTGCAACCCTCTGAAATTCAAGGCATACCAGGTATTTACGCAATGACACAATGATGCCTGCTGTTCTATTGTTCTTCCTAGTAATCCCTAGTATTTCTCCTTCCTGATGCATCAGTATTTACGAAGAACTAGACAGAAACAGGACAGGACTGAGTTCAAAAGTAAGACATCTCCACAAGGGTAGCAAGATTCCCATGATGATGAGCAGATCAGAATGCCAAGCGGCTTTCTCAGTTAACAGCGGATTACTGTGCTTTTATCAAGTCCAAATGTACTTGAATTTATAACTCTGTATGTTTACTGCCTTCCTGTGCCTGAAGTCTGCCTCTGATTTACACTTACAGATTGAGGCATAATCTGTATCAGAAGGAAAGATGCTCTTGTTTTTAATTTAGGAAGGAAAAAAGAAACAACAAAACCCACTAAAGATCATAAAAAATTGCACAACTTGCCAAAACCTCACTCATGTCAAAACCCATAAAGGGATCTATTTAATTCCTCATCCTAGGCTTACTGTATGGTGGAGTAATTAAGTTCACATGTTCATTTAGACTGAATAAACTGTATTGCTCTAAAGAAGCTTCATGAGCTATTCTGTGGGGCGGGGTGGCAGCCATATGTGGGGTGGAGGTGGGCTTATATGGGGCAGGGGGCCTTCTGTGGGGCAGGGGGAGCTTCTATGGGGTGGAGGGGTGGCCATATGTGGGGTGGGGGGAGTTATGGGGTGGGGGGGCATGTATGGGGCAGGGTGGCCTCCCCTCCGCTGCCGCTTCCCTCCCCCCATGCCCATTTAAGGCTGTCCACAGAAAAAGAAAAGAAAGAAATAAAAAACTTGTGTCCTTTACTCCCGTTATCCCACATGATGTTCTGATGTGGAATAGCAACACCAACCAAATTACCAAACCACAACAGTTTGGAAGCAGATTTAAACTGGTAGAAGTTGGCAGTGTCTGCATTTCCATTCTCGTTCCCTTGCTGGTCAGAGTTAGGGTGCCATGCATCCATTCCCCAGCTCTGGCTGTCTCCCGAACCATGAGAACAGCCTTTCCAAATTGTGAGAACAGCCTTTTCACAGAGCTGGAGTGGGTCCACGCTGAAGGACAAGACGCTTGCGGGCACGTAAGCTGAAGAACAGAATGCAGAGTCCATGGAAACTTGCCACCCATCAACGATAAGAAAGAAGAATGGACTCCTGTTGTAGAAGATGGGAGAGTGAAACTCTCTTCTCCAGGCTGAGCAATCCCAGCTCCCTCAGCCGCTCCTCATACGGCCTGTGCTCCAGACCCCTCACCAGCTTTGTTGCCCTCCTCTGAACACGTTCCAGGGCCTCCATGTCTTCCTTGCCCTGAGGGGCCCAAAACTGAACACAGCACTCAAGCTGCGGCCTCATCAGTGCTGAGAACAGGGGGACAATCACCTCTCTGCTCCTGCTGGCAACACTGTTTCTGATGCAGGCCAGGATGCAGTTGGCCTTCTTAATATACAGCAAAGGAATCTCCTGAAAAGGAAACCAGAATATCTGGCAACATGAAACAAAGTTCTGATTCATAAAAGACTGGCAGCAAGGCCTGAATCTCTTGTGTAATCTGCTCTTGATTTATCACATTAGCACTAGGTGGAATGCAGAAGCTTCCTGTGACATGATAATCAAAACCTAGTCCAATGCCTTAGAAAAAGCCTTTAAAAGATTACTCCTCCTTGTCTGTTTAAAATAAACTTAGGTAATACAAAAGGTTGGAAAATTTGTGGACAACTCCCCAGGGCCGGGCTTTGGAAGGCCGTATTGATGAGAGTCAATCAAGCTCCGGCTGCAGGCGTATATGTGTGTGCCAGTTCTTTAACACAGTAGAAATCACAACTTGCTGCATGATCAGAATTCTACATGTGCTACTCCTGAACCCCAATTACTTCCAACGGTGTTAAATTACCCCTTGATCTCAAAGCTGAACAAAACAACAAAATGCCACACCAATAGTGAATACATAAAAACAAACAACTCCTTGGGCCTCAAGGGGAGGCTGATGCACAGGCCACGGCTGCCAGCGTGCAGCTGGGCTTTCCAGGGCAAACAGCAACACACGGTGCATCAGAAGCTGAAAGAACCCTCAGGGAAGAGAGGCCAACTCAAGGGGCTGAGCACGGGACACCCTTCTTCCTCGCGGGCTGCTTCCCCTCCTCTGGTTTCTTTCTGTCGGACCTCAGAGAGTAAGGAGATGCTCACAGCCTGTCACCAGCACTTACCGGTTGGCTGAAAGGCCACAGGTTGGGAAGACCAACAAGGAAACGTAGGAAAACCTGCACCATGTCAAGGGAGAGACGTGAAGCCGACCGCTTCATCGCCCTGCGATTGCCAGCCCGAGCGAGGGACGTTCTGACCAGCTACTGAAAGAGGCAGCACCAGGTTTAGAAAGTTTGCTTCAATTTTATTGCGTACAAAAGGACTCGGCTTCTATTTATTACCCCGCCCACACCCCAAAATGAAACCCCAGTGCCCACGATTTCCGCTTAGCAATCAGTCACTCAGCCTCCAGTCAGACCCAAGGAGAAGCCTGACCATGGGGCTACATCACCTCCTCCCTCTCCAGTCCCAGCCAGCTCTAATTCAACCTAACCCTACACTGGCCCTGGACCTCAAGAGACACACCCTGAAGGAACACAGCATCTCCAGCTCTTGCCATACACCAAGTCCTGCACAGGTGAAGCCCTCTTTCCTTCTAACGCAGCACAAGCCCTTCCTGTCCAGTTCACTTCCATCATCTCCACCGTCCATGACAGGGAAAGCACGGCTGTGCCGGTAAACTGGGCTGTTCAGTCAGCTGCCTTTGGTGCCACCTCCGAGGAAGAGTTGCAGGTGGTTCTGCTGTCCTTTGTAGCTTCTCGCTCAAGCCATCATCGTTGCTTTCTGCTTTCCTTCTCGGCTTTCTTCCTCAGCTGAGAAGCGCTTGCCTTGCCTCAGCTTTCTTCACTCTCTCCCAAGTCTCAGTCCCCAAACTCTCCGAGTCCTACAAGAATCAATTCAGAAACGCTCAGGGAACCTTCTCAGCTAACAACTGGTTGGCGGCTCGCTTTGGGAGCTCAAGTCACCCTGCTGGGCACGTTGGGCTGCCAGAACTGGGAACCGCCTTCCTGACAGTCGGGCACACAAGAATCTCCACCCCTGTCTCATTCCCCAAATCCCACACAAACCAGAGCCTAAAGCCCTTTCCTGCAATGTGGTCCCTGCACGGGCAGGTGGACCCTCTGCCTGGCAGCTCATAGTGTGCAGCAGCAGCCGCAGGATAAGACTGAGCTGGCACCTCCAGGCTGCTGGCAACAGCTACAGATGGTTCCCTCCCTGCCGGTTGCCCGTGCCTTTCTCCCAGCCCATGAGAGCACCACTTACTGCCTTTGGGGACCTGGAAACTGGCAGCATGATGGCCAGCACAGAGAAGCTGCAAAACGGCTCCATAGAAGAGTCCGTGGCGCAGCATGTTCTTCATTAGCATGGGCTCAGGGATCTCAGGTGGCCAGAAATGCAGATCAGCAGCCATAGCACAGACAGCCTGCTGCTCTACTGCTCTCTTATGGAGGCTGCCTGCTGTGAGGGGGGAAAATAGAGGCATCATTACTCTCAGGCACTGTGATGGAGTTACTTCCTGCTAGAAACATTTCCAGGCTGACTTAGAGAAGTGCTCTGAAGCTTGGTCACCTTGGACTACCGACCCAAGAACAAAGAGGGACATCAAACTTGCATTTCAGTTGCCCTTTAGCGCCTGCCTCGGAGAAGAGCCCTCAGCCTTCAGTATTGCTGCACTTACAGGTGAGGGGAAGAGAAGCAAGAGAGGACGGGTGGGTGTCAAAGAAGGGAAAATTTACCAGGCAAGAAAAAACCTATCCCTGAGCTCCATCACACACATGTGAATACTGCCTTACTAATATGAACAATAACATCATTCACACAGCTAAATTTACTCACATTCACGTACCTGGCTGTGGACATGTTCGAGGCCTCGCTGCTGCTGTGCTGTTCAACGCCGGCCACAGCAATAAAGCGTGCAGAAAGCCCATCTGTTGCAGACAGAGGAGTGAGCCGTGCTTAACCAACACTGCTTCAGCGCACGCTTACAGTAAGGCACACCTACCTTGTGCTGGCCATGCAGGAAGCTCGTGACGCAGCTCCAGACGGCTCTCCTGAGGCCCAGCTTCATTTCACGGCCACTCACGCTCTGCTGCTGGACATTCTGCAACGGAAAAGCCAGCGGATGCAAATCTCATCCCTCACAGATGGCATCAGACCTCTGCTCTCATGGCAGTCGCACTCACGGCTCCGGGGGAGAAAGCAGACGTGCTTACCGAGCGAGCGCTGTTTGCTGCCAGCTGCTGGTAGGAACCCACGCCTAACCCTACAGTACCAACAGTAACCTATGCCTAACTCTACTATGGGAACAGCAATCTACTCCTAACACTACAGCAAGAACAGGAACCTACTCCGAACAGGAAAACAACAACTCCTAACACTAAACCTACTCCTAAGCCTACTCCTAACAGTAAAACATGAACAAAAACCTATGCCTAACTCGAAAATATGAACAACAACTTACACCTAACTCTAAAACTAAACTTAACCAAAAAAACAACAAGAAAAACTGGGTAAAGATGGGACTGGGGGCCCACAGGACGTGGCTGCAGAAGAAGCCCGAAGGAGGAGCAGATGTTACAAAAATGCCACCCAGCTAATGCCGGGGGCGGGGGGCCAAGCAGCGGGTAAGGAGCTCAGCGCCTGGACCAGCCACGGTGGAGCTGCAATGGTGCCAACGCGGGGCCTGGCACGGTGGTGTGGTGCCAGGCCAGCTATGCTGCGGGCGGATCCACCTCCATGGGCTCCTCTGGAGGTGGATCCACCTCCATGGGCTCCTCTGCAGGTGGATCCACCTCCATGGGCTCCTCTGGAGGTGGATCCACCTCCATGGGCTCCTCTGCAGGTGGATCCACCTCCATGGGCTCCTCTGGAGGTGGATCCACCTCCATGGGCTCCTCTGGAGGTGGATCCACCTCCATGGGCTCCTCTGGAGGTGGATCCACCTCCATGGGCTCCACATGGTTGCTCGTCACCAGGCTGGTGCAGGCGCGATGGAACTGGGCTCTCTTACCCATCCTCTGCCTGGTGGTCATGGCGGGCCCCCTCCTCCTTCTCAGTCCTAGGGCCCCCAGCTCCATCCTCCCGCATGAAACTGGGGAAAATTCCACCCTCGCCCTCTTAGCTGCCGACATGGCTGTTAACTGCCACAACTGTCAGAGGCGACTGTGTTGCGCGCGGCAGTGGTGACCAAGGTGACGTGGTGAGGGTTCTAAAATGGCGGCCGCACTGCTGGCACTGGCGTTCCACATGGGATGAGGAGGGGGCTGGAGGGCAGGGCACGACATGGGAGCTCCAAGGCGCTCCCTGTGCCCAGCAGGCAGCCCTTCTCTCCGGCCAGCAAGAGGTCACAGAGGAGTCGGCACCGAGTAAAGGGCCCTCAGCCTCCATCACCCTCCTTCACCCTCCCCCTTCTTCCACAAGGGAATCTTTTTGGGCTGCCATACTCTCATGGTTTTGTATTTTTTTCTATTGGTATTCCACATCATAACATCATCTGGAGATCATAGATTGATCTATCCATCATAGATTGATCTAGATAAGTCTGGGACACAGACGCAGCACGCAGCACCACGCTGATGGGGCTCCTGAGCTCAGCGCCAAGAACGGCAGGCTCCAAAGGGGACCTGACTACACCTGCCTGCTGGGACACACAAGCTCTGCTTTCCATAGTTGCACCCAGCGCCTCTCCTTGCGCAGCACCTCGGCGGATTCAACCCTTACCTACAATTAAGACCTCTGACTGAACTGGGATACCAGTCACTCTGATTACACCCCAAATCCCTGCTGCAGGCCCTCCCACACGCCCACACACTGCACCCAGCCACACCAGCTGCCCCAGCCCCGCAGCCCTCCTGCAGGCGGCGCAGCCCCACGCCCTGGACTCGGCCCCAACACCAAGGAGCTGTTACACGGGACTCAGCCCCCACTGGATCCAGACCCAACCTAAGATGCAAAGGACCTGGACAGGAACAACGATAGGAACAACAACGACACGGCGCAGGGCAAGGACAGCGACGGGACCACAGCACCCAGGTAACAACCCCATTGATCCCTAGTGCCCCCCATTCCATCCCAGTATTTCCCATTCCACTCCAGTGTCCCTCTGGGCCCCCCCAGTGCCCCCCATTACCCCTATCTGGCCTTCAGGACCCCCCAGTGCCCCCCATTACCCCCATGTGGCCTTCAGGACCCCCCAGTGCCCCCCATTACCCCCATGTGGCCTTCAGGACCCCCCAATGCCCCCCATACCCCCATGTGGCCTTCAGGACCCCCCAGTGCCCCCCATTACCCCCATGTGGCCTTCAGGACCCCCCATTGTCTCCCATTACCCCATGTGGCCTTCAGGACCCCCCAGTACCCCCCATTACCCCCATGTGGCCTTCAGGACCCCCCATTGTCTCCCATTACCCCCCAGTATTCCTCTTTGTCCCCCATTATCCCCTAGTGTCTCTCTCTGGCCCCCCATGTCCCCCATTAACCCCCACTGTCTTTCAGTGCCCCCCAGTGTCCTTCTGTGTCCCTCTGGGCCCCCCCATTGCCTCCCATTCCATCCCAGGTACCCACCCCTTACCCATACCTGCCTCTATGGGACACCCCATTGCATCCTATTACCCCTCAGTGTCCTTCTGTGTCCCTCTGGCCCCCCCATTGCCCCCCATTGCCTCCCATTCCATCCCAGGTACCCCCCCTTACCCACACCTGCCTCTATGAGCCCCCCCCACAACCCCCAGTTCCCCCCATAGCCCCTTTTATCCCCCCATAGACCCCCATTTTCTCCTTCTGTTCCCCCATAGACCCCCATTTTCCCCCCTATTCCCTTCTAACCCCCCATAGCCTCCCATTTTCCCCCTCTATCCCCCCAGTTCCCCCATTTTCCCCCCCATTCCGCTGTCCCCCCATAGACCCCCAGTTTCCCCCCTTATCCCACTCTAACCCCCATAGACCCACATTTTCCCCCTCTATCCCCCCATAGACCCCCATTTTCCCCTTCTACCCTTTTCTACCTCCACACAGCCCCCCAGTTCCCCCTTTAACCCCCTCTATCTCCCCATAGACCCCCATTTTCCCCCACCATCCCACTGTACTCCCCCAAAGCCCCCCAGTTTCCCCCCATTCCCCTCTATCCCCCCATAGACCCCTATTTTCCCCCTCCATCCCCCTGTACACCCCACAGCCCCCCAGTTTCCCCCCATTCCCCTCTATCCCCCCATAGACCCCCATTTTCCCCCTCTAACCCCCCATAGCCCCCCAGTTTCCCCCCAATTCCTCTCTATCCCCCCATAGACCCGCATTTTACCCCACTAACCCTCCATAGCCCCCCAGTTTCCCCCCATTCCCCTCTAACCCCCCATAGCCTCCCATTTTCCCCCTCTGTCCCCCCATAGACCCTCGTTTTCCCCCTCTATCCCCC
Source organism: Coturnix japonica (assembly GCF_054131305.1). Lineage (NCBI taxonomy): Eukaryota > Metazoa > Chordata > Aves > Galliformes > Phasianidae > Coturnix > Coturnix japonica. Next base: position 4,929,822 of record NC_140686.1, read on the forward strand.
CATAGACCCCCGTTTTCGCCCTCTAACCCCCCATAGGTGGTGAGGGGGGGGTTGTTTTAAGGGGGTGGGGGGGTGGTTATTTTAAGGGGGTGGGTGTTTTAAGGGGGGAGTTTAAGGGGGTGGGGGGTTGTTTTTAGGGGGGTGGAAGTGGGGTTGTTTTAAGGGGGTGGGGGGGTGTTTTAAGGGGGGGGGGTTAAGGGGGTGGGGGGTTGTTTTAAGGGGATGGGAGGGTGTTTTAAGGGGGGGGGCTTAAGGGGGTGGGGGGGTTGTTTTAAGGGGGTGGGGGGGTGTTTTAAGGGGGGGATTTAAGGGGGTGGGGGTTGTTTTAAGGGGGTGGGGGGGTGTTTTAAGGGGGGCGTTTAAGGGGGTGGGGGTTGTTTTAAGGGGGGGGGTTGTATTAAGGGGGGGCGTTTAAGGGGGTGGGGGTTGTTTTAAGGGGGGGGGGTTGTATTAAGGGGGGGGTTTAAGGGGGTGGGGGGGTGTTTTAAGGGGGTGGGTTAAGGGGGTGGGGAGGTGGGGGGGGTGTTTTAAGGGGGGGGTATAAGGGGGTGGGGTTTTTTTTTAAGGGGGGGGTTTAAGGGGGTGGGGGGTTGTTTTAAGGGGAGGAGGGTTAGGGGGTGGGGGGAGATTCATCCTGGACACTACGAAGTATTACTGGTCAGAAAGGGTGGCCAGACGCTGGAATGGACACAGGGAGGTGGTGAAGGGAAGGGGACGAGGTGTGTTTTATGTGTATTGCTCTATTGAACAAGGACATGAACAGGGATCAGCAGCACTGGATGGTAAAATACTGTATGAAGTTAATTGTGGAAATTTCCTTGTATTGTAATTTCCAGTACTCAGGAAACTGTAACAATATCTCTGTAAGTCAAATACTTTTATAAAATGACTCAAAGAGATGCTTGTCCTGTCGTTATTGGTTTGGTGTTACGAAGCACAAGTGTAGAAATGAAGGATTGAACTGCTGCTGGGGGTTGCAGGTAGGAAATGTAGCATTTTGACTCTTCGTTAGTAAATCTTTGAGGTTGCATTTGACCTGCTGTTGCAATGTCTGCTGCTTGCTCTTCATGCAGCTAGTCCATGTATTTGTTTATGTAGTCAGTGCTAGAGTTTGATTTAGACAGCTCCGTCATCTTTTCAAGAGCTGCACCATGGTCGGCTGTGGAGAGAGGGTGAGTGGGAGGGGACACCTGTGTCCCACAGTGGCTCCTCCAGTCAGTGAAGGTCCTGAAATTGGTCTCTTCAGCTAATAGGGAGCTTTCCTCAGCTACCGTGTGTTTGGAGAGAGGAAGAGCAGTCCCAGGACCTTCAGCTGTGAGACTCTTCAGACGGACCTTGTGGAGACATCTGTAGGTGTAGTCTGGGATGGAACAGCTCCTGTTTGGCTCTTGTTACCCACGTGCAGCATGTGGTTATTGAGCTTATAAGGGAGCAACATAGGAAAGAATCCTGTACTCATTTACTACCTAATGCTAAGTCATTCCTCCTCACGGGGAAGTGACTAAGCATTGGTCCTGGGTGCTAGGAGAGGAATGTCAGATCTGAAACCAGTGTGAATGATGGACAGCCTTGTTAAACACAGGGCTGCTCTGCAGTGCAGAGGTGCTTGTGAGTTCAGAAGATACCTGCTGAAGGAGAACTGCTTTGCTGTTGGATGTCATCAAGCTGCAATCTGCCCGGGAAACAGCAAAACAGGCAGAGGTGTGTGCTCCAGACTGTGCCAGCCTTTGATTCAGTTCCTGAGGTGAGCTGTGCTTTGCTCGCTGCAAATTCCAACTATATTTGTAGGAATTATTATTATGAATAACACAGTGGTGGTGTTTGAGTCGCAGACAGATGCAGCAGAGCCATTGCTCTGATCTTTTCAGGAACTCAAGCAGCTTTTTGCCATCCCCACCTGGAGCCATTGAAGCGTGCAGCCAGGAGCTGGACTCAGTGGTCCTCGCAGGGACCCTCCAGCTCAGGAATTCTATCATTTTACAATCACTGAGCTTAGCAGACATGCAAAGAGTGTGGGTGTGACAGCAAGCAATTAGCATGGCCAGCATCAGGAACCCATGGTTATGAGCTTAGGGCTGGTTTAGGTTTGCCAAGCGGGGGGACTAATGCTGGGATCCTTCTCTCCGGCCTGGAGGCTCTCACACAGCAGCATGGTTCTGTGTTTGGCAGGTGGGTTGGACCCAGGCTGTGCAGGAATCAACTGGGCTCTGCTTCAGCTGCAGTCTGAGGGCCTTTGGCTGCAGCCAGCTGCTGTTCACACAGGGTACAGAAAGCTCCAGAGCCACACAAGGGCCTTCAGGCTCCGAGTGAAACCCCACAAGCTGAGGGGAAGGAAGTGAACATCACCAGAGGTGGGGACTGCACAGCACTGATGTGTGGTGATAGATTGGGGTGGGCGGTGAAGTTGGGAGACCAAGAATGAAAGATGGGAAAAGCAGCTGAATTTAAAGGAAGAGATGTGAAACCAACAGGATCATCACCCTGTAATTGCCAGCCCAAACAAGGGACGTTTTGACCAGCGACTGCTCTGATCCACTTAACAAAAGCCACAAAACCACTCCATAAACTTAGAAGAACTGCTCAAAGCCACAAGCTACAGGTTCTGGAGGAGAGCAGGACCTTTGCCCTGCAGTCAGCAGCAGTTTCAGACACACCAAAGCTGACACTGGTTTGCTTCCGTATCTCTTGTGGGACGGCCCCAGCCAAATCATCCCTTCTGGTCTGAGGATGAGGAGGGTCAGATCCTTTCAGAGCACCAAACCCGGCAGCCAACCTCATCACCAAACAAGCAGCCAGGATCCAAACGCCAGCACTCTCCATTCATCATCCCACTTCCTTGCTGCAGTCAGTCCAATGCTTCATGAGATTCAGAAGCAAACAAAATCAATACAGTCATCTTGATCCCTGCAGGAACACGCTGTGAGCAACAGAACACCTTCCTGGAAGAACTACCTCCATGAACAGAGGCAGCGACCACCTCCTCCCCTCCTACAGCCTCATTGCTTTCTCCTTAAGTATCACCACACGGAGCCTTGACACTCCCTGGCACCCAGACACCAAAGGGCTCTTTTCATGTTTTTTACACCAGGCTGGGAAAGAATCTTGGCTTCAAAACTTCCAGAGCAGCAAGAAGGAAGTATTGGTTCTCTTCACAGACAGCCTTGGCTCTTCCGCTGCTGCCAGTGGGGAACATCAGCAGAGAGCATCTCTAAAGCAGAGAGAAGCACATGTATGAGAATGAAAGTCAATTAGGTCTAAGCAGGATTAATAGGGATTTAATTGAACGATGTGAACTGGAACTCGGGTCACGAGCTGCTTATTAACCTGCCTCAAGGGATCATGCAGCTTGCACTGGAAGAGCACAAGGATGCACTGTGAGCGGGACAGCATGTGGTCAGAGAGGGAGACCTGCTTGAACAGTCAAAAATGGAAGAGAAAAACTGCTTGAGATAGATGCCTGGGAATTTGAGGACTTACCGCACAGTCTTTCCTTCCTTTCCTCTTCTGGGGAGGGAACCAAGTAACACCAGCCAGAGCTCACCCAGCTCACCGCTCCTCCTGCAGTCCAAGTGGCTGCCAGGCAGCTCCCTGCTACAGCTACACTTGCCATGGGGCCTACAGAAATCCCCATTATCAATTGACTGAATCCCCATCTAATCCCCCGATCCTATTAACAAACACTGCCTTAATTTTGCTACCTCCGTGGGGGCTCTTGGAGCCAACATCCCTCATGAGAGGCAAATTAATTAAGACATTGCACTGTTTCCTCTTTCCAGGAAGGTGGAGGTGTTCTGGCAGACATTTTGCTGCTTCCAAGTCAAGCACAGACTCACGCATGCCTGAAAGTTTGAGCCAACCACCCTCACACAGATCGAAGGAGCTGAAAGGCCTCCCCTAAACGCGTCACTCTCGTGAACAGGCCATGGATGTCCCTGTGTTTCTACAGAGCTCAAGAAGCTTTCATAGTAAACAGAAAGAGGCAGCATGACTTTTAAAAAGTTACTTTTGTTTTAATTTGAAACAAAGATTATATGTAATTGGTGTCAGATATTTTTGTCATGTTTCTTTGTCCTGAGATCTCCAAGCAACTTCGGAGTGCTTTTGTCTCGCATGCTTTGTTCTGTTCTCCTCATGCTGCCCACCTGACTCATCCACCAACAGCAAGGGAGAGAAGCAAACGCGGTCCTTCTCACACTGATGGTTCCAGCAAATGTGCTGCTAGTCTTCTGGTAGAGAACAGACACAGCACAGCACTGCTGCTGGACCTGGGCTCATAATGCATTTGTCAATTGAGGATGGCAGTCTGTGTATGCAAAAGGATGGCAGACTTGCAGCCCCACCACAGAACCCTTTTCTTCAAAGCCACTGTAAGCTCTGGGGCACCTAACACATCAGGTTCTCCTCCCGTTGACTCATTTGTGATCAAACAAAGCAAGCAGTGAGCTGGCATCAGGAAGCTCCAGATCCCTTACAGAGAATCTGTGGCTACGACACCACCTCTCTCCAGACCCTTCTAGCCATATTTCAGGCTAACACTAGACCGTCCCTGGCCCTGAAGAGACAGAGCCTAAAGGAATGCAGTGTCTTCAGCTCTTGCCATATATCAAGTCCCAAATAGGTGAAGTCCTCTTTGCTGCTAATTCATTGGAAGCCCTTCTCTTCCAGCTTCCTTAGTTCCAATCCGCAGTCCACGAAAGGGAAAGCACAGCCATGCCTGAAAAACAGACCATGCAGTCTTGCTTTTGGTGCACTTCTGAGGAAGCATTCCAGGCGATTCTGCTGTCCTTTGTGCCTTCCTGCTCAAGCCCTTATCGCTTCTTTTTGCTTTCCTTGGCTTTCTTGCTCAGCTGAGCAGCACTTGCCTTGGGTTTCTTCACCATCTCCCAGGTCTTAGACTCAAAGCCCTCCAAGTCCTACAAGAATCAATTGGGAAACAGTCAGGGAGCTTTCTAACAACGTGCTGATGCCCAGCTCATTTCGGGCATTTATGTGAAAGCAAAAGTACGTAAGTGCTGGGTATCTCCGCTGGAATGCATCTACATCAGGCTGAGCCTACATTTAGTAAGACTTGAGCAGCACCATCCCTGCTTCCTCTGCATGTGTTTCTGGATGAGTGTGAATCCACACACAGCCTGTTACCACAGAGGTTGTTATAAGCTTAAGTGCCTAAATCAGGCTTTGTAGAGAAAAAACACCCCCATTTTAACAGCAGGACAAAAACCAACACTAAACAACAATTACTCACACCAGAAAAAGATATCACAGAATCACCAGCATGTATTGAACCACTGAAAAGGTATTTCTGCTAAATTTTCATCCTTATCACGTGCGAGACAAAAGGTAAGCCTCAAAACAGCAGTCAGAATGTCACAGTCAGAGCCTTTACACCAAGACCAAAATCCAGGCAGGGCACCGAAGGCAAAGCTTTCTTCACCTGGACTAACAAGGAATCCTAAGCTATAAAGCTTGTTTCCTTCAGGGCAGATGACAGATCATATTTCAGCCATGGGAAATAAAGTCTAGTTATCTGGTAAAGACACGAGGGAACAGTGCCAGTCTCATTGGAGAAAGCGCACACACACAGATTGCCTCCTTTCATTAAATGCATTTGAGTCTAAATATTGCTTTAGCATCTTGGGTTCTAGCAGTCAGAGCTTGCCAACTGGAAAAGGACACACAGAAAACAGCAGAGCAAGATGTGCTAGCTTCAAGCTTCCAACACAGAGCACCAGATAATAGAGGGGCAGACACGCATCTGACAGTATCCTTTAATCAAAGAGTCCTGTTCAATCATCTCTAAAGTCAATGGGCTATTACGGTTCACATCTGTGTGGCTTCCCAAGGAAAGTGAGTTGGCTGCCTTTCCAAAGGCTGTAATCAGTGCATGGGGAGCTGCGAGGCTCTGCAGAAACAGAGCAACAAGCAGCTATTACTCAGGTTTGTAGATTGGTGCTGCTGAGAAGTGAACACTGATGCCTTCTGCTGTTCAAACCAAGGTAGTCTCCAAAGCCTGAAGCCTCTAAAACTAAGAAGCTCATCTGTACGTGAACCTAAGCATCATTCCTAAGAAATGGAGAGTGTCTCTTCTGTTTATTGTCATGTGAATTAATCACATGCACAGGAAATCATGGGGACAGTGCATATACGGAGAAAATAAGAAATAGAGCATACAAACAACCTAAACACAAACAAGTTTGTCAGTTCTATCGCATTAATAGGACGAATGAGGGCCAGAAACTACACATCAAACAAAGCAGTCATCATTCTCAAATGATGGGCACTGGAAGTGGAGCTTCAGGGAGAGAAACAGGGAACAAGAGAGCATTTCCCTCATGCTGGCACAGTGCCTGTTCAACAGTTCCACTCTGTGCCCCTCCCCAAGGAGAAACCACCATTTAGGTCTAAATGACACTGTGCCTACAGCTTCCCTTGGAGCAAAGAATGTTTTGACATCTCTGAACATTGTGAAGGGATATTTTTTCTTTCAAATTAACTTTACAACAGCTTATTTGTTTTCTTACAGTCTACCAGTGGTCAAGGCATCAAAATGTTGATGGCAATTGCATGGAAAATCCTCAATTCCATAGCAGTAACCAGGGATTCATCTGTGAGCTGGAGCTGGTGGCACCAAGCAACACACAACACAAGGGCTGGTTTTCTCCCTCCTGGCTGATGCCTGCTTGCCAGCACTGACTCTGTGGCTTTGATCAGAGTGCCGTGCATACTAATCCCTTCTGAAACTCATGCTTTTCAGTATCTCCTTTCTTGCTGGCACTGTGGTGTGAGTCAATATGTAGCTGCATGGTGTTTATTCAAGGCCCAGCTTGCAGAGGCTCATTCTGCACAGCCAAAGGTGCCCTAACGAGGAGGAAAGGCAAACAGGCTCTCACCCAGCGAGGCCACACACTGGTATGTCTCCAACATCACGTCCCGTTAGAGCTCTCGTTGCACAGGGTCCAGCAGCGCCCACTCCTCCCTGCTGAAATACACGGCCACCTCCTCAAAGCTCACGGGCTCCTGCAAGCAAAGAGGCTCCTTGCTGGGAACAGCCAAGGCCCAGGCAAGCAGCTCGCACAGGACAGAACCTCACACCCCAGCTGCTTTTCTGTCCCCAGCACACACACGCTGGCTGAGGGCACCTCCCTCTACCCCTGCATTCACATCCCTGGCCCCTTGGCCTCTCCTGCCTGCTTCCCCAACCCCTACCTCAACTGGATGTGCTGCGGCCATTTGCTGCTCTCCTGCAGGCTGGGATGATCACGGCTGGAAGGCAGAAGTTGAACTGGAGCCTGCAGAGAGAAGAGAAATGGCAGGGGAGCTGTGAGGGAATGCAGCAGTCCCAGTTCCAGCTCAGCCCTTCTGCAGGGCACTGCCCAGCCTTGCAGAGGAAGACAATGAGCTGCAGCACAGGAAACAGTCTGGCTCAAAGAGATGAACCGTCACAAAGCTGTCTCAGACTGGGAGGCTCAAACAACTGGTAGCTGACACTTAGTTCAACAGCTGAGACTGAGAGGGGACTTAAGACAAAGCACGGCAAGGAGGCAGTCATCTTACCCCAAAAGAGGGAGCAGCCCAAGTGCCCCTCCAGCTCTGCTGCACAGCAGCGGGCTGCACCACAGGACCTGCCCTCGAGCAGGGCTGTTTCTGCAGCTCACACCTGCACAGAGATCCCTTGCAGCTTGACATCAAGACTCCTTCTCAATACAGATCTTCTGTAAGACACCCATGGTTACTTTGGAGCTTTCATGTATTCTCTAAGGTTCTGTCTTAGAGGGACTGTGCACGTATGATTCCTTCCACACAAAGCCTTGACCAAGCTTGGGACTAGGAGAGGATCCAGCCACATCCTAGCTCCTTACCTCTGTGGTCTGAAGACATGAGAAAAAAAGGGGAACTACTCTGAGCCTCGTGACTCAATGGGAGGGCCTCCTGTAGGTGTGTGCGTAACCCTACCCTCCATGCAGTAAATAACCAAGTGTATCCAGCCACCTCCGATCCTGCTGTGTCACTGTTAAATCACTACAGCATATCCCTATTATATCAACAAATATAGTCCTGCTTCTCCCTTAGGAGTGTATGCTGTGTTTGGATCCACTTGTGACCAATGGGCAAAGTCTGCAGGATGGCAAGAAGGGAAACAAACCGATGACAAGAGACATGAAGCACGTCCCAAATTCTTCTGTGAATGTTCTCGTGGCGACTGCTGTAGTTGAGCAGAAAGCAGAGGTCACTGGGGGCAGTAATAGGATGCAAAATGGGAAAGGTGTTATCAGCATCGTGTCGGGTTTGGAAGTGACATATGAAGCAAAAGAGAACTGCACCGGTCCTCCCAGAATCAAAAGCGACTGATATTCCACAATATTTCTGCTGCACTACGTGGTGCAAGTTGTGCAGGTAATGCTTATTCACACAATAAACGAAGACCTCCCCGAGTCGCCTACAATCCTTTAGGCCACACATCCTCCACCTGTAGGGTTTGGCTCCAAACAGATGCAAAACTGCACCCATAGCACTAATTAAAGGCACTGCCTCTACACAGTTAAGGCAAACAGAGGCAGCAGAATGACGGCTTATTGCCTGCCCTAACAGAAATACTGTTAGAAAATGGTATGGCCATCCAACCATCCAGCAGGAGGTGCAGAAAAGCACCTGGTTCATGGAAGAACACCGTGAATGCAGCCCCCAACACTCAAACACAGCAAGCCTGCTGGAGCACCACCTCCACAGATCCGTGAGGGAACACCTGGTGGCAAATGGATTAAATCTTCTGGCAGATGTCCGTACATCCTCTCAGGAGTGGAAGTAGCCCTGGGCTTGCTGAAATCAAGCAAGCCCTCAGAAAAGAGTTGGGAAAAGTACTCTGTAAAGGTGACTGATGTAGTTCTCAAAACCACCTACTGCTGATGTTACCTAAAAGTGGTGATGGCTCACATTCCTCGGGTAAGGAAGTGCAAAACGGCGAGGAGTCAACTGGATGGTTCACACTTCTCAAATAAATAGGATGGCTTACTTAAACACAACAATAAATCAACAAAACATCCAACCACATGGAGATTATTTTTCCATCTCCTGAGAAGAGAGAGTATCTGACAGCACTGCAGCCAAACCAGCCTGTGACGGTCACAGCCACCACCAGCCGATGCTGTGCTGGGAATTTTAACTGAACCGTGAAGGCAACTTATCGAATAGCAGCAGTGCTAAACAGAACAATTAAGGCAATAAACAACCACGTGGTTACAACAGCCTTGTTAAGCAGTTGTTAGAGCACTCCAGGACACCTGCATGATATCAATAAATTCATTCCTCCCTCCCTCTTCAGCCGAGCACGCAGACTGCGCTCACTGCCAGGGGACGCTCTCAGCAACGCGTGCCCTTTGCAGAAGGCACCTGGGCTGTGCTTTACTGACCTGCTGCTGCTCGGCCGTGTTCTCAACGCGTGCTCCAGTCAGCCCACAGGCTGCCAGCTTCTCATCGTCTGTTCCAGAGCCCAGTGCCGGAGCTGCTGCAGATGCTGAACGTGCTCAGGGCCCGCAGCTGTGTGCTCAAGGCATCTGCAGCTGCCGGGACAGCCTGAACAAAAGCCTTGCCAGGGCTTTGCACAACCCCAGCTGAGCCATCAGGCAAGCGCTCAGCAAACAAAAGGTAACGCCATTTCAAGGGTCGCCAGAGGCACGTGTTGCCCGCAGGGTCCCCGAAGAGAAGCTGGGAACTGCCGGGGAGGAGGAGCAGGGCGAGTGCAAATTTCCACTTGGAGGCTTCACATTAAGACACTCCAAAGGAGGCATCGGGGGGTTTAAAGCTTCCGTCAATCCACGCGTGCACAGCTGCAGAGCGAGGCCGTCTCGTGTCTCCCGTGGCCCAGAGGAAGAACTGCAGCCCCAGCTGCGCTGTGTTACAGAGATCCAACCGGGCAGCAGAGCACGCTGACCTCCTCTGCTCCCTTCCTCACTGTCCCAGCTCCCAGCCCGTTCCCGTGCCCCTCGGAGCCCAGCCCGGGCTGCATGAACTGCCGCCCTGGTTGCAGCCCGTCTGGGCCAGCAAACCTGCTGCGCTGAGCGGGAGCTGGAGCCGGGACCAGGGTCCCGCCTGGGGTACGGCAGTGCGGGTTCCGCCCCGTCCGGGGCCGCTCCCCGCTCCTCTCCCGGTGCTGCTGGCAGGGGGCAGGAAGCGTGCGCTCCTCTGCACGAGCCACGAAGGGCACCTACCTTGGGTGCGGAGCAGGCTGCTCCCAGCTCTGGTGCAGGTAGCCGGGCTCCTCGGAGTCGCGTAGAGCAGAGGACGCCGAGTGCCCTCAGCCCGGAGCTGGCCGCAGGACGGCCTTGGTGCACCTCCTGCCACCGCGGTGCTGCCCGGATGGCTTCCAGCCAGGCTCTCGCCTCTTCCGCACAGGCTCAGGAAGGCAGGAATTCCCACAACGATCACGCCCAGAGCTCGTTTTCATGGCACATCTGCCCCCGGGGGATGGCGATGGGAAGGGGTGCAGGGGAGGAGGGAGGGAGGAATGGGGGCTGTGTTTTGTTACGCTAATGAAGCATCGCTTTCTGCCGGCTCTCTTTGCTTCCTTCGGTGGGGACATTCGCACACCCTTGTCATCAGGCATCCCTCCCTTGCTGTCCTGGCGTTCCTTTCACTCCTCTCCCCCACGAGTATGTCCCAGCAAGAGGCAATCTCCGGTACAGCACCAGAGGACATTGTGTGTTGAACAGAACTCTTGCAATGGAACCGAGCTGTGGCTAGGAGCTTTACCCAGAAGCTGCTGTAAGAATACGACTTTCCCCAGATCCTTGTCTAAGGGTCCTAATAAGTCTTCTGTGCAGCGATACCTTGCGGTTCTGTGTGGGTTTGTGGTCCGTATGGCTGGCCATACCTACCCTTGAGTTGCACCGGGCAGTGTACTTGGGAGTGACCTCACTGGAAGAAAAGCAGTGTGCAAACTGCAGTGGGAAATTGCATTTAGGAAAGCAGGATATTGAGGTTCATTTTCTGGTGGATATGGGTGCTTCTTACTACCCATAGATGGTTTTGTAACAGTAGTAGATGCTACTGCCCAACGGGAAAAGGTTTCCTTTTTTGGATTAATTAAACATAAGCTAAGAAAACAAGCAGGAATACAGAAAATCTTGTACCTGCCAGGTTACTCTGGCAAGAAATTGAATAAAACTGGAGCTAAGAGTGCAATGATATTGACTGATTAAAAACTGTAACTCTGGCTTTAACACAAACTGGGCAAAACAATGTTGTACCCCCAGGAGTTACAGCAATCTCAAATATGATACACTTAGTGGTGTGGGCATCAGGGCCAAAAATGAAGCCCTAAATAGAAGTTAAAAGCAAGAGCTTGCCTAGTCAGGGTAAAGCGGTGCCCTTTGAGGGTATGGGACTGTAGAAGGATAAAAGAAATAATAGGTAACTTTTTGGAGTTTGGATTCCAATTTTGATAGCAAGTGCTGTACTTTGGTACAAGACTTGAGGGCAAGTACTAGAATAGTTGAATGGATACACTCAGTGGTGGCAAATCCGTGCACTTTATTAACCAAGTTAAGGAACAAAAAGATTAAGTTTACCTTCTGGATTTGAGGGATGTCTCTTCTGCCTGGTTTGGCCAAAGGAAGCCTAAGGTTATTTGCCTTTGAAAAGGAAAGCCCTGATATGGGGAGAAGAGTCTCAGTTAACCTGGACAGTGTTACCCAGGGTTGTGAGAACAGCTGAATGATGGTCAACTCATGAGCCTGAGATCTGGGATCCTCCATCCTAGGGTGGAACTTTACTGCAGCACGTGGCTGCCACAGCAACAAAAGGACTGTGTACAATAGACTGAGAGTTTGCTGAGTTTCTTGGTTTACAGAAAGCACAAATAACTCAACAGGAAGTGACATATTTGGGAAATGAGATTACAGCTGGACTTTGAACCTTAAGAACTGCCAGGAAAAAAGTCATCTGCCAAACCCCTGAGCTGCAAATTGCCAAGGAAGTGAGTAAGGGATGGCCAGGGTGCCTGAGGGCGGTGGCTGCACTGGTACTTGTGGGAATACAAGAAAAGCTGTTCAGAGCAGCAGCTGTGGAGCAAGATAAACAGCATGAGAACCAAGGACACCTCTGCAAGGAGAAGAAGGGTCTCACAGCTCTGATTGGATACGTGCCTGCATGGACAGTTGAAAAGGGTTCTGTAGAATGCTCTGTTGACATGTAAAGGTGGTTGGGAAAGTTGTAAGGGCGGACGGGAAAGTTAGAAAATAACAACTTGTGAAGGTCTATAAGGGATGTGAGAACTTGTAATAAACGATTTGGATCGTTCACATCTGAGTCCGTGCCTCAAACGCTGCAAACGTGGTGGTGATAGGTTGATGGTTGGACTTGTTCTTAGAGGTATTTCCAACCGTAATGATTTTTTTATTCTATGAGGGTTAAGGACTCCAGGACAGTATCAGTGAATACTTCATTCATGGCTTGAAAGCTGAAGCTTGAAGCTGCTGAGGTTGAATGAGGAAGAGTATGTCCTTTGATCTGAAAAACTGATTGAAAACTGATCTTGAACAGACTTTCTAAACAGGATACTCTTTGTTGGGACAAATACAGAGGAGTGTATTTGTGATTTTTCTTGCGCAGGGTCAGTGATCAGTGTCTGCACAACAGTTTTAGGAAACAAGAAAAGAGAAACAAAAAAAACTGCATGGGACCTAAGTAAAATGAATTCTTAATGACTGACTGTGCTAGTGAAACATATTGAGTAGCTTGAAGCTTAAGACAAAGGAGCTAATTGCTTTGTTGTATGTGACTATATGAAGGGTTGCTGTAAAGAAGAATAGTAAACTTGTTATATGGCAAACAGGCTATGAACTAGTGGTTGTATCAGTTAGGAAGATTCGTGTTAGTTACTGCCTTTGAGTAGTAAAGCTTGTAGAGCTTGGGAAGAATAGGTTGGAAAAGCTACAGAATTTTCATCAGTAACAGCTTAGACATATATTGGGGTTAGTCTAGTTATGGATTTTATTGCTGTAAGACATGAGGGACGGGCAAAATGACTTGTTCCTAGTCCCTCCCAGTGCTGTTATTCTGTGCTGCTTGTGTGTTTTCAGAAATCTATGTATTACTTACTATTGTGCCTTTGTTCTTTAGTTGTCATTAGTTGTGGCAAGGGTGACAGCCCTTTCTTCACTCTGTTTCCTTACTGTAGAATTAGGAAATTTACAAAGAGGAAAAACGTGAATAGTCAGGAATATTTTGGAAAGTGTTTCCACTGTTAAACACTTCAGAATTTCTCAGAAATTCTGCTTCCCAGCTGTAAAGAAAAGGCTTGTGCATAATTTCAAAGGGTTGAAAATACTTAATCCTGAAATTGTTTATTGTTTTTTTACTCTGTTTTGGCCTTGTACTTTGTCTCTGTACTTTTTTGTCTTTGTACTTTTGTCTTGTACTTTGTACGTAGTTGGCACTCAGAAGTAATTTGATTCAGCTTGTCCTTCTGCACTGTTTGCTTTCTGTTCCGTTGTGCTGCTTTGCCTGTGGAGTCCTCTAGTCTGAGATCTGTTGTCTCACCTTGCCTGAATTCTGCCTCAACTGAATAGACATAGATTCAAAACCTGTGTTGCATTATTTTCTGGTTTCAGAAGTGTCCAGTCTTTTACTAGATAGACTTTCCTGGTTTTGAGTAACTTGCAAAACTGAGAGTATTCCTGCCTGCTTCCCAAGAGTCTCTGTTTTTCAGACAAGGTTATGTTAACAAATCCATGAAACCCCAATAGAAATTCTGGACTCTTTGCTGTGTGTCTACTTGCATCTTCTGCTTTCTGCCCTTGTCTTTGTGATGTCTTTGTTTTGCACATCCTCTTTATTTGTCTTACTTGAGTAAATGAATCCATCTGTCACAATCTTCTCACCTGGATGTCTGAAAGTTCTCTTCCCGGCAGGGGAATTATTTCACTGTTTACCTCTTAACTTTTGTCCTTCCATTTCCTTCTCTGTTCCTTTGGTTTTATTTGCTGCAACGCTTCCTCCTCTTTATTTTCAGGAGTACTTCTAATCTCTTAACATGAACTGTGTGTTCCTGTACTTCAGGTTCTCTTCAAAGATTTTTTCCATATCTCTTCTTTGATTTTGATTAATGTTAACTGTTGAGATTTTTCTGGATGTATTCCCAAGACTCAGTCTGAGGTTTAAAATCCATCCAGTAGTACTACTGAATTCAAGTCTGCAATTCAGAATTGCATCGTTTGTAGAGCAGGGCCTTTTTAGAATTGAATTCAGTGGGATGTGAACAGAAGACTCAGGACAGCAGGGTCTGTTTTCGTTGGATAAGGCTTTTGGTTAACTCTTCTCATTCCTGTAGATATGGATATATCTTGTTTCATCTACATGCAAAACTTTGTAGTGTAATCAGTTACATAAAAATACATTCTCTTCCCTTCCTGTGTTTCTAGTTCTGTCTTAGTAATTTTCTTGAAATGTGTTAGCACAGTCCTGCTTCATGTAGTTCCTGTCCTTGTTTTTCTGTTCCTCCTGCTTTCCCTAGTCCTGTTCTGATAACCTCAGAAGTACTCTCTGTTCTTCTTAATTTCTTCATGCCTAAATAGAATTCTCCCCCCAACACCAAATCTGAAATGTTTTTATGTTATCTTAGCAGCCCAAAAGTAAATACCAGGTTAATTTTTATGAGAATTTCCTTTTCAGTGTCAGAATCTGAGCTTGGTTTACCAGAAGAGCTCAGGAAAACTAATGTTTATTAAAAATCAGTGTATTCTGTAACTCCACCACGTTCGGCATGGTGCAGTTTAGGTTCAATGGAATACAGTATTCTCCTGAAGCTTTGAGATGTTTGTCTTTTTGATTAATGGTTAATTAATCAATGATTAAGCATCCATAAATGTTGACGGTTTTTGTCATCACCAGGCATAATGTTAGGATTTAAATGCATTCCCAAAGTGGAAAACGCTCATGAAGATTTCTGTTTGATTGTTTTCAGAGTTGTGGGTTATACTGCTTTCTTTTAATGGGCTTGCTATGACAAATATAAAGCCTGTTCTTTTCAGCCTTTAGTTTACTAGCTATTAACAACAGAATATTTACAGTGAAAAAGATCTAAGGGGATAAACACATTATATTTTAGCACCTCAACATTTGCAAAAAATAAATGGACAAAACCACCTCCCTTCCCACTACAGCACTTATCTGGCAGAACTGGTTGGATTGCTTCTGTTCTCTTAGCTCTTGGGGCTGTTGTTTTGCCACTCATAGAACTGCTTCCCATGAGTTTATGTTGTGTTTGCACTGGAGGGGTTGAGAAGCAGCTGAAACTGTCAGCTTCATTCTTGTCCTGCATCCCACTGAATGTGAGCTGTGTATGAACTCAATAAGCAAATACGATTTTTGGTATTGCATTAAGTATATTCCTGTGCTGTGCTCTGGTGGTATGTAGCTGTTCAGGCTTTGACATTATTAATGGAAGCATGCCTGACTTCAGCATGTGCAAGGCTTAATCATGAGCATCTAACCCATCTTTTAACAATGAGGCAGAGTTCAAGTAGATTTGCAGGTGATCAGTTGTGCCAGACAAAACTGAATTCCTTCTTTGATAGAACGACCAATTCCTCTTTTTCCTCCAGACAAAGAGAAGAGATGTAGTCCCATATGTCATACTTCACTTGTGCTCTTGAGGCTGTGCCAGACAGTAAACAGCTAATTCATGTAAAAGAGATGATCGTTGCGAGAGTTGGTGTTTACTGAAGGAAACAACTGCTTGTGGTTCTTTTTTTTATTTAGGGCAACCACCTCAAAAGCCATAAGCAACAACAAAAATTCAAAAAAAAGTTATATTGCTTTGTCTTAAATAAATAAGTGAAAAAAAAGACAAGAAAAATTAAACTGAACCATTTGATTTATCCTTGTTTCAGTTTAGCTTATCAGAAAGAAGGAAAATAGAAAAGGATGCTTGAATACAGTTACAGTTTCAAATAATATTTATTTATTAGCTTCATTCTGTAAATATACCGAATAAAATTGTTTTACAATTTTCCCAACCAAATGAACGTTATAATTAAATTTTTATATAGGGAAATGAATTACAAACAATTCAATTTATACTTAACAGGAAGTACAGTGCAGCAAGATACAAGAAGGCCAAGTTTCACTGGAGTGTGATGTGTTATGCAAGGAAATGAAACGGAAGGCGTCTGAGGTGGTGTATCCATTTTAGTTATGTTGTCTTCATTGCCTTGAGAAAAGTTGGAAAAAACAGGCAGATCGTTATTTTTTCAAGACAGTAATAGCAAGAAATGCAGTGTAACTCAGCGTACAGTTTAATTGCACATTTAATTTTTGGACTACTGAATCTGGCTTATTGCTGAGAATTGCACTACTTGTAGATAGTGTCAACTCACTTGATGAAACAGTGTGTTAAGGTAATGCTCTATTACCTCTTTATTTTTAATGTACATTGGAACTGGAGATTTCCTCTTCAGCCAAGAAGTGCTAATCAATGATAATAAAATCATTACTGCTAGTGAGAGCTATAGAAGCACTTCATTTAGGCCTTACTTTTACTTTGAAGGTTAGCAAAGTGTTATCTTGTGTGTTCCTGTCGCACAGTATTAGGTGACTGCCACAATTACAGAGAGCTTTCAGCAACTGCATGTGCTTTTCAGCCCATTGTAAACACGGATGCTCTCCAATAATTTTGTTTGAAGTAAAGAAACTGCTGCATAATCTCACCTAAAGAGACAGAATATCCACATTGTTTTTCTAGGCCTTTTATGGAAACATGAGGAAGTGGTGCATGAACTGGTTAAGTTTCTGGCATTTAATTTGCTGTCTTGAATGCTATGTAACAGTTCTGTAGAGTGATCAGTTGTAGTTCCAGGTTTTATTTTTCATAAAACTTTCTGATGGTGAAGCAAATGTAATTGCATTGACAGTTTCCATTACGACAAGAGCAGTCGAACAATATGAGTATGCATTATCCAATATGTCATTTGGTACAAAAGTGGAGATTTCCTTTTGCTCTAGCAGTCAGGGCATATTTAATTACTTGGAATGAAGTGTGTGAGTGTAAATTACATACATATATAAGGATTTACCCATCAGTGTACAGTGTGCTGAATTGAGGATTGAGTTACTGAAAGCTTAGAGAGTGACTTTATTAAGGAATTTTCCCTGGTATTAATGAATATATATATTTATATTTTCCCCAGGTTTTATATTTGTCATTTGAATTTTCCAGTTAGTCAGAAGTTTAGTTTTATAACATGGTAGCGTCTCTTATGTTCCATGTTTTTCAAACATGAATTGATAGAGGTTTTTCACAGAATGTTTTAGAATCTGAGTAAGCTCACAGCTCACTTGGTGAAGGTTTTGCTCGCTTTTCTGAGAACTGTTCTATAAATTATGGCTCTGTAAGATAATAGTTTTACCTGCTTTTACAACAGTTACTTATCACTTTGTATGTCTGGACAGATAAAAGAGGCAGAAGCCAAAGCTGTTATTGAAGAGGAGAAATGAAGACAACAGGTATCAAACTTAATTCTTCTTCCCCCCCAACCTCGTTGTGTTAATAAATCACTTGACGCACGTGCAGCCCAATCTGTATACTTTGTACAGTGTTTCTCCCAGTTACTGCTTTCAGCTGTTATGTTGTCCTTAGGTATGTGCCATGGGTGATCTACAGTGGTTAAAAGCAAGTATATTTTCTCTTAACAGTTCTCACATCTGTGGGCAAAATAGTAATCATTTGATGTCGCATTAGAATAACTGTATAATGTATACATATATTTAAATACAAAATACTTCTGATTTTTATCCATCATTTTATAATTCCTTAAATTCACAGAATTACTAAGTAGCCTCTGTAAGGTTGAATTACTGAGTGAAACTTCTTACTTACTCCCCTTCGTGAGAGTGAAGAAACCTAAATTGGTCTCTGTCCTTCAAGTTCTGGTGGGAGTGGGAAATTTTTTTGTCATTGCTGGCTCTGGTGAATGTGTGTTGTCAGCACTGTAATCCAAGAAGCTTCTGTGCCAGCTGCGTGGAAATACTATCACTAATCTTGTTTCAGAAATTAACCGTAAGCTTGGTTGCTGGTGACAGCAAACTCAGGTTTATCATCTGGGCGCTGCAGCCTCAATGCACTCCTTCCCAACAGGCTTGTATGCCTGAGACAGAGCACAGACCCCCCCGGTTGTACACCCCCCATCGGATCCCCCCCCATTGTATCCCCCCCCCCCATTGAATCCCCCCGCCCTCCATTGGATCCCCCCGTTGTACCCCCCCCCCCTCCCCCACTGAACCCCCCCCATCGGACCCCCACCCCATTAGATCCCCCCTATTGGACCCCCCCGGTCTATCCCCCCCCTATTGGACCCCGCCGTTCGATCCCCCCCCATCGGACCCCCCCGGTCCCGGTCTGTCCCCACTCACCGCTTCCTCCTACGGGGCTGCCAACACCTCCGCACTTTACGGCGACGCTGTCGCAAAAGCGCCGCACCCCGCTGCGCTTTACGGCGCGCCGCGAACTGCAACTCCCAGCATCCCCCGCGCTGCGCCGCGTTACGTCTCTCCGGGGACTGCAACTCCCAGCGTCCCCCGCGCGGCGCAGGCGCAGAGCGCGCGGTGTGAAAAAGGCGGGAAGGCGTTGGGCGGGAGCTGAGGTGAAGCAAAATGGCGGCGGGGCCTGGTAGGGCCTTGGGGCGGGATGGGCGCCATTGGGCCTCGTTATAGCGGGATAACGGTGTTATTCTGGGACGTGGAGTGAGAGAGACCGGGCGGCCAGGGGGGATTTGAGGGGAAATAGTGAGGAAATGATGCTCAATGGGCGTGTGTTCCCCTCAGGTGAGCGGCGCCATGGGCAAAAGGAGGAGCAGCCAGGTGACAGGTAATGACTTAAAATGGCCTCAAAATGGCCAAAAAATGGGCTTAAAATGGTCTCAAAATGTCCTCCAATGGGCCTCCAAGCGGTCTCAAAATGGCCACCAAATGGCCTCCAAGCAGCTGCAAAATGGCCTCAAAATGGCCACCAAATGGTCACAAAATGGTTTCCAAAGGGCCTCAAAATGGCCACAAAATGGCGTCCATGCAGCTGCTGTTCCTCTTGCAGGTGTTGACCACCATGATGGCCCCAATGTCAAAGTCAGGGCAGGACTGAGGGGAGACAACAAGGGGGGGGAACGACTATAGTGGGGACAACAATATGGTGGACAGCAAGGGGGAGGACATCAATGGAGGGGGCACAAATGGAGGGGACACTAATAGAGGGGACACCAATATGGGGGACAGCAATATGGTGGGCAGCAATATGGTGGACAGCAATATGGAGGACACTAATGGGGGGGACACTAATATGGGGGACAGCAAGGGGGGGGACATCAATGGAGGGTATACTAATAGAGGGGACACCAATGAGGGGGAAAACAATGGAGGGGACACCAATATGGCGGACAGCAAGGGGGGGGACATGATTGGATGGGGCACCAATGGGGAGGACAACAATAGAGGGGACACCAAGGGGGGGGACACCAATATGGCAAACACCAATATGGCAGACACCAATATGGTGGACACCAATGGAGGGGACAAAAATGGAGGGGACAGGGACACCAAGGGGAGGGACAGCAAGGAAGGGGACACCAGTATGGTGGACACCAATATGGCAGACACTAATGGAGTGGATACCAAGGGGGAGGACATCAATAGAGGGGACACCAAGGGGGGGGATACTAATATGGGGGGCACCGAGGAAGAGGAAACCAATGGAGGGGGCAGCAATATGGGGGACACCAATGAGGGGGACATCAATGGAGGGGACATCAAGGAGAGGGACAGAAATGGGGGGGACACCAATAGAGGGGGCAGCAATGAGGGGTATGTAAGTGGAGGGGACACTAATATGGGGGACACCAAGGGGGGAGACAGCAATATGGGGGACAGCAATGGGGGAGACATAAATGGGGGGGACACCAATATGGAGGACATCAGTATGGGGGCCATGATTGGAGGCGACGCTCTGGACTCCCCACCCCCCAGCTCCCCACAGCTATGGGGTAAGGAGCACACAGGTTATGGGGGGGGTTGTTCCAGGATGGGATGGATGGCTGCGAGCAGCAGGAAGACCAGAACAGCCCTGATATGGGAGACCTGCAGCCCCATAGTGACCCACAGCCCCATAGCACCCCACAGCTCCCCACAGCCCCATAGTGACACTGATGGGGGCACAGAATGCATTGAGGCCACCAAAGAGCCATTGGAGGGGGAGTGGGCAGCCAAAGCGGAGCCCACTTGTGGGGCAGAGCGTGAGGAGCGCTATGGGGCTGGCACTGTGGGGCTGCCCCACATCTCAGCACCAGAGCACAGTGGGGTGCCAGGGGGGGACACCAAGCTGCTGCAGGTAATGCCAGAGTACTATGAGAACCCATAGGGAACAGCCCCATAGCACTCCACTGCAACCCACATTGTCCCACTTCACCCCATAGAGCTCCAGTTCACCCCAGTTTACCCCCCATTCCACTCTAGATTGCCCCATTTTACCCCAGTTCACCCCAAATCACTCCAACTTACCCCAGTTCACCCCAGTTCTCCGCCATTCACCCCCAAATCACCCAAATTCATCCCAGTCCCCCCCTAAGTCACCCTCAGATCCCCCAATCCTCCCCAATTTGCCCCCATTCACCCCAATTCATCCCAGTCCCCCTTCAGGTCACTCTCATATCCCCCAGTCCCCCTCAATTTGCCCCCATTCACCCCAAATCATCTCAGTTCCCCCCCCAAGTCACTCTCAGATCCCCCCAGTCCCCCCCAGTTCACCCCATTTCATCCCAGTTCCCCCCAGTTCAGCCCTTGGTGCCCCAGTTCAGCCCAGTTCCCCCCCATTCACCCCCAAATCATCCCAAGTCACACCAATTCCCCCCCAAGTCACTCTTAGATCCCCCCAATGCCCCCCAATTCACCCCCATTCACCCCAGTCCCCCCCCAAGTCACTCTCATATCCCCCAATCCCCCCCCATTCACCCCCATTCACCCCAGTTCATCCCAGTTCCCCCCAGTTCATCCCCTGTTGCCCCAGTTGCCCCCATTTCACCCCATTTCCCCCCCAGCCCCCCACCCCCTCCCAGCCTGCAGCCCCTCTGTGCCCTGTGGACGCCGATGGGGACCCGGCCTCACCCAGCTGCACCCCCAGGTCGGACCCCCCTCCCCCCACCAGAACCCAGAGCTCATTTTGGGCTTAAAAAGCCCCGGATTGGTGCCATTTTCACCCCCTTTGACCCCCAGGAATGAGGTGGCACCACGTGAGGATGCGTCTGCGGTGCTGGGGGGGCTGATCCTCGAGCTGTCCAACCTCAAGTGAGTGCTGGGGGGGGGTTAGGGTTAGGGTCCCATTGGCACTTATGGGGTCTCGCTGTCCCCTATGGGGTCTCACTGTCCCCTGTGTGGTCTCACTGTCCCCTGTGGGGTCTCACTATCCCCTATGGGCTCTCATTATCCCCTATGGGGTCTCATTGGTCTCTATGGGGTCTCATTGTCCCTGCAGCCGCCGTGTGATGAGCGCCCATCGTGCCCTATAGGGGTCTCACTATCCCCTATGGGGTCTCACTGTCCCTTATGGGGACTCTCATTGCCCCCTATGGGGTCTCATTGGTCTCTGTGGGGTCTCATTGTTCCCTATGGGGTCTCATTGGTCTCTATGGGGTCTCATTATCCCCTATGGGGTCCCATTATCCTACAGCCGCCGTGTGATGAGCGCCCATCGTGCCCTGGAGTCGCTGCTGCGGCTGCGTCGTGAGCGGAGCCGGGGGGTGAACAACAGCAGGAGGAGGAGGAGGAGGAAGATGGAGGGGGACGAGCCAGGATGAAGCTGCAGCTGTGAGTGGGGCTTTATTGGGGGAAAAAAGCCCATAATGGTGCAATAAACACACGAGTGTGAGCAGGGCTGGAACAACACAACTACACAATAACACAACAACACAACAGGGAACAGCTGCTGAGCTCTGCTCCTGGTGCAGAGTGGGGGTGTAAAGTGGGGGTGTAAAGCTGATGGTGCACAAGTGATGGTGCAAAGTGGTGGTGCACAACTGAAGGTGCAAAGGGATGCTGCAAAGTGATGGTGCACAAGTGATGTTGTACAAATGATGGTACAAAGTAGTGGTGCAAAGTGATGGTGCAAAGGTATGGTGCACAAGTGATGATGCAGAACTGAAGGTGTAAAGTGATGGTGTAAAGATGATGGTGCACGAGCGGTGGTGCAAAGCTGATGGTGTACAAATGATGGTGCACAAGTGATAGTGCACTAATGATGGTGCACAGTTGGTGCCCAGCTGCTGCCTTCTGTCCCACATTGCGCTCAGCACAGCCTGGGGATGACACAGAGTGCGTTATTAGTAATAGTAATTAGTAATTACGGCCTTAATGAACATCATCACCACCACAACTGCCCCGACACACACAGTACAATATGTGGGGGCCAACCCCATAACCCCTATAGCCCATAACCCCTTATAACCCCCAGAACCCCACAACCCCAAACCCCAATAACCCCATACCCCTATAACCCCATAAATAACCCCATAACCCCATAAATAACCCCATAACTCCATAACCCACAACCCCATCACCTAATAGCCCCTATAACCTAATACCCCATTACCTGCTATCAGTCACCGCCGTCCCCGTGTCCCCGTGCTCTCGGTGCATACACAGAGCGA